>NW_012116266.1:11473669-11553173 GCF_000951035.1 Colobus angolensis palliatus
ATTTTTTAAGGTTTGTTTTTTTGTAGAGACAAGGTCTCACTACATTGCCCAGATGGGTCTCAAACCCCCAGGCTTAAGCAATCTTTCCAGCTGGGCCTCCCAAAGTAATGGGATCACAGGTGTTAGCTACTACACCTGGCTTGATATTCTATTATAAGAGAATTCTTGCATTGTAATAACAGGAAAAAATTTCCGAATCAGGAGAGGTCTGGTTAAAACATTTTGCAATAAACTATTTGATTATTCATCATTAGATACTAGAATCAAAGCCTCACTTAGTTCTACCGGCCATTAGAGAAGAGAACCTGCGATGAACACATCAAGGATAAATCAGGACAGTACTTCTGACCTTACCCTTTGCAGGAAGCCAGAATCTTTACTGGGGCACCCACACTTACTCATCAAATGTTCATGAAAGATAAAATTCATGTGTCCCTTCAAATTTCATGTGTATTTCAAATTTCATTTCTAAAAAAGATCAATAAAAACCTTTTCCTTTTGGCCGGGCGCAGTGGCTCAAGCCTGTAATCCCAGCACTTTGGGAGGCCAAGACGGGCAGATCACGAGGTCAGGAGATCGAGACCATCCTGGCTAACATGGTGAAACCCCGTCTCTACTAAAAAATACAAAAAAACTAGCCAGGCGAGGTGGCGGGCGCCTGTAGTCCCAGCTACTAGGGAGGCTGAGGCAGGAGAATGGCATAAACCCGGGAGGCGGAGTTTGCAGTGAGCTGAGATCCGGCCACTGCACTCCAGCCTGGGCGACAGAGCGAGACTCTGTCTCAAAAAAAAAAAAAATCTTTTCCTTTCATAGTTCTCCTCATACTTTTTATTTCCTGCTTTGAAACACCAATATAACTGCTAGAGGGAGAAATTGATTTCATAATTACAGGGGAAATTAGCAAGGGGGGCAAGTTTAGAGTGGTAAGAACAAGAATCACAACTTTTAGTGGAATGGAAGAAATAAATCATTCTTTCTGGAAGTTTGGTGGGGAAAGAATGAGAAATTCAATGGTAGTGGCAATACGGAGGAATGAATTTTCTAGATGGGGAAATCTATGTTTGTTCAAAGGCAAAGGGGCAAGATGCAATTTTTTAAAAAAGTTAAATGGTGGTGAAAAGGGAAACTAAAGATGGAAATGGATTGATTGAAAAGCAAAAGTGGAGGGGTTTGCTTTGTGACCAGGGAGCCCTTTCCTGTGAAATTCAAAGAAAGACAATGACTATCTAGAGACATGTTTCTAATATAACAAAAGGAAATATTCTTCACATGAGGAGGTAAATACCAGAAAAGACAGTTAAAAACAAAGTGATTCTTCTAGCAAATGGCAAAAATCAATGAAATGGGGCATATCAATGAGAGAAAAGAGTGAAGGAAGGCTGACTGCACCAAGAATCACCAACTCAAACAGACAGACTCCCCAGTTCCATCCCCAGAAACTCTGATTCAGTAGGTCCGGGACGAACCTGGGAGGTCATTTCTAACAGGTTCCCCAGGGGATCTCTGTGGGTAGCTAAGCTTAGATGCCACTGTATAGGGAGCCCCAAGATATGAATAAAATAATTCCAAACAGTGTTAAAGGCACCAGTGGGGCTAACATGTTAATGTTTGTAATAAGCCTATTATATTTTCTTATCTTTTCCAACATTGGGAGAGAGAGAGAGAGAGAAAGTAGAATGGTGAGGGCTAACCCACACAATTAGTGGGAATTACAGCAGCTTTGAGTTGTTGGCCAAATCTCACTTTCTTGTTCCAAAGTGAAAATGATTAAAACTAAAACACAAAACCTCATTTCTCATTCTTTTTTATTTAATCAATTTTCAACCAAAAGTAGCTTCCAGCCAGGTGTAGTGGCCCACACCTATAATCTAACACTTTGGGAGGCCAAGATAGGAGGATTGCTTGAGCCCAGAGTTCGAGACCAGCCTGGGCAACATAGTAAGACCCTATCTCTATAAAAAAATGAAAAATTATCTGGGCATAATATCACACATCTGCAGCCCCAGCTACTTGGGAGGCTAAGGTGGGAAAATTGCTCGAGCCTGGGAGGTCAAAGCTGCAGAGAGCTGTGATTGCACCACTGCACTCCAGTCTAGGCAACACAGCGAGACCCTGTCTCAAAAAAAAAAAAAAAAAAAAGGTTTCCCCTGTCGTTGATAAAATCATTACCTCAGTCCATGGGAGCACTTGCTTCCCAGGTTACTTAGTTCAACAAAAGGAAAACACATAATCTGGTTCCTCTCTTTCGGTACTTTGCTAGTGGACTTCTAGGGCTACACTTGTTTTTACACAAGGTATCTAAACTTATTGGTATAGTTAAGTCTAGTTTAATCTCAGTGCTTGGAATTCTTGTAGAACTTTCAGCAAGATATGGGCACCCTGCAACTTTATTAGTTTTTTTTTTTTAATTTAAAAAAGCATATCAGCAAATCTCTGCATCAGATAGTAACACACAGAAAGGGCAAATAAAAATCAACTACTTTCCTAAGACTGTATACTTTCATCGTTTAAATAATGCTTTTCTGATCTTAAATACTGCTTCTTTAATTATTTGATTAAAGCTACAAAATTCAGCCGAAATAGAAATCATAGTATTTAAAATAACTTTCCAAAAAGATTGAAACTAAAAATACTATTGGAGCACCATGGGAAAGGCCGCATGTCTATGTGTAATATGGCATAACAGACATGGTCTTTTGTCATCGAAATAATAATACTGTTTCCTCACCCAAATGCAGGCTTCTTTTATGTCCAGAGAGTGAAGAAATGTACACATAATCAATGTAAGCAAATTACAAAGGCAGCTGATCCATGACTTTATAACATAATCTCTGTCACAGCACTGCATTCTGGGAAGCAGCCAGCTGTTGTCAAGCCTTAATGAAAAATGCCAGATGAGTGGCTTTACTTCCAAACACAGAAATTGGCCTGATTAAATCAAGGAATTTTTATCAGATTTTGATATCATCTGGAAAGGAAAGTCTAGTCTCCTTCTGAAAGCTGAAAAAATCATTTCTTTAATCAAGAAATTATCTCACTAAAAGCTATGACAGTTTAGTCAACTTAATCATTAAAGTGTCAGTTTCTTCACTTCATTTGCTTTCTGAGTGATATGCTCAAGTTCTTTTGGTTTATTTTCATTAAGCAAAAAAGGACTATAAGTCACAAAGAAAATTATAGCACAAAACCCACATTTGATTTGAAACTAACACCCTAAAAGTATTTTGTTCACTTTTTAGACCTGAATACTACATCATTAAATATATGTCTTTCATTAAAATAACTTGTATTTATTAAGAATTTTTGAAAAGAACAATTTGGAGACAGGTAAGAAATATGCTTCCATTTAGACAGTTAAGAAACACATATTAGTGCGGTGATATTCGAAGCTGATTACACATTAAAATCACCTGGGAGACTTTGTAAACTAACAACATCCCACCCCACACTGATCAAATCACATCTCTGAGGGTGATGCCTAAGTATTGCTGTGTGTTGTTTTTTGGGTTAAGTTACCTAGGTGATTCTAATGCAGCCAGGTTTGAGAATCCCACCTAGGGCATTGACTCTCAAATTTGGCTGCATATTAGAATCACCTGGGGGAAGACAGCGGCAGGTTAAAAACACTAATGCTTTGATCCTATTATAGGTTGAATTGTGTGTCCCCTCCTCTGCCACAAAAAGAAAAAAAAAGTCCCAATCCTGAGTACCTCAGCATGCGACTGTATTTGGAGATGGGTTATGTAAAAAGGTAAAAAGAGGTCATTAGGGTGGCCCTACTCTAATAAGACTGTTGTTCTTGTAAAGGAAGGAGAACAGGATATGGATGCGTACAGAGGGAAGACCACATGAAGAAACCAGGAGGAGAAGACAGCAGAGAAGAGAAGCCTCAGAAGAAGCCAAACCTGCCAACACCTCAATCCTGGACTTCTACCCTCCAAAACTGTGTAAAAATATCAACTTCTGCCATTTAAGTCACCCAGACTATGGTACTTTGTTATGACAGCCATGGAAAACAAATACGAGGTCCCATTCCCAGAATTCTGATTTTGTAATTGCAGAGGCAACCCTGGATCTGGGCTTTTTAAATGCTCCCAGGTCATTCTAATGTGCATCCAGGGTTAAGAGACACTGCTGTAGGTATCCTAAAACTGATTTCACCTGTCTTCTACTCGATACTAACTTTAAAAAGCAGCAGTTACTTATACTTAGCAACATCTCTCTACTAAAACTATTAAATGGATGTAATCAAGAAGCTAAATAGAAAATTAAGTATTTTATTGAGAACATTGCTTCATCCCAGTTAAGAACTCCCACTGGAGATAGTGCCATTGATCCTCCTTCTCACCTCTGTTCCCAACCCCGTTAATGGAAGGTATGTTCTTTTCTTATGAAATATTTAATATCTGTTCCCTATAATTCACAATTTACAAACAGGATTGTTCCAACCATTTGTGTTCACGAACTCAAATGTTCTTATTTCTATTTATTTTTTCACTCTTAATATTGCCATTTTCTTGTCTCTACTTGGGATTAACAAAACTTTGCACAATATTTCAAAATATGGATTTTAATAGCTTCAGTGTCAACTTGGAATGCAACAGCCATGCATTATGTTTCTTTCCCCATAAAAGCGGTCTAGTGGCTTCTGAATCACACAAACCTCAGATCCAATCAGCACTGCCACTAAACAGCTGTGCGACCTTCAGGATGCTATATAAACTCTCCAAGTTTCTAAGTATTCCCCTTGAAAGGACTAGGTATGTGTTCCCCTGGCCATTTCCCCACTAACTGCTGGTAGGAAATAGTAACAAGTGGAGATTTGTGCCCAAGATAAAAACTGTGTTTTGAGGATGGTAGGACAACCCAAACAGCTAAAGACTCCTTGTCTAGCTTAGATATTACTTGAGAGATAATTAAATGTCTATCTTGTCTGAAACACTCTATTTAGAGAATATTACATCACGCAACAAAGCTGGTACTGTATTCTACATATTCTCTTCTGTGGAGACAAGTTCGAGGAAACTCTTCTAGAAGTTTGGAAGAAACTCTTACACAAGATACAAGAGCAATTAGGAGGTTACTATAGAAGTTCAAATGCAAGAGTCAGTGGCTTGTAATAATACAGTGTGGCAATGGAGGTGGACGTGGAAGTTGGTAAATATACACTTTGGAAGTACAATTAACATAAACTGATGATGCACTGAATGTAAAGGAACATGTCAAAGATGGCTTCCCAAGGTCCTAAGAAGATAAGAGACATTATTGACTCAAGAAGATTGGAAAAGAACTATAATTCCAGGGGAAGATTAAGAAATTTAAACATGTAAAACGTAAGATATCTGTGAGACATAGATGTGATCAAGTCAGAGTTGAAGGTCTGTGCCAGTGACTTGGGAGTAATTTCTCTATTCATCTCCAGCCTTGGGATTGTTGCCCAACAGGTCCCAAGTACAATGCACAAAGTGAACACAGCCACACAAATACCACCTTAAATATTTAAGAAACATTATGAGACCTCAAGTCATTCATTCCTCTACACGGAAAAAAAAATCATAATTCTTTTGATCTTTCTCTTGGTTTTATTTTATAACCTTCTCTTTGGCACTAATTGACCATAAGTTCTTTTAATCCTTTTGTAAAGCACCTGATTGATTTCTATTTAATCTTTCATTGTAGCTGTGTATAGTTTGTTTGTTTTCAAAATTCTATGTCTAAGGTTTATTTTTAAAATGTCTTTGTCCAAACAATCTCTGCAACATTTCAAGGATGATATGGCAGAAAACATTATAGTGTGCTTGGTGACCTAAATCAACAGAAGTAGCTGGTGAGGGAGATGAGACAAAGAGGCTTTACAAAATTTATCCAGCCCATTTACAGTAACTTCAAAGAAACAAAATACTTAGTAATAAATTTACCCAAGGAGGTGAAAGATCTGTACAATGCAAACTACAAAAGATTGATGAGAGAAATTAAAGAAGACATAAATAAATGGAAAGATTATCCATGTTCATAGATTGGAAAAAATAATATTGTTAAAATGTGATTCCTATCCAAATGGTGTACAGATTCAATGCAATCCCCACCAAAATTTCAATGACATTTTTCACAGACACAGTAAAAGCAATTCTAAAATTCATAAAGGATCTTATAGGACCCCAAATAGCCAAAACAATCTTGAAAAAGAACAAAGCTGGAGGCTCACCTCTTGATTTCAAAACATCCTAAAGGCGACAGTAGTTGAGACAGTGTGGAACTGGCATAAAGTAGCATATATAAAGCAACAGAACAGAATAGACATCCCAGAAATAAATTTATGCATTTACGGTAAATTGATCTTTGGCAAGTGTGCTAAGAACACACAATGAGGAAAGGACAGTCTCTTCAATAAATAGTTTTGGGAAAACGGGATATCCATACGCAAAGAATGTTAAGTGGACCTTATCTCACACCAAATTCAACAAGCAACTCAAAGCAGATTGAAGACTTAAATATAGGACCTGAAACTATAAATAACTACCAGCAGAAAACACAGGGGGGAAAGCTATGTGACATTGGTCTAGGCAATGATTTTTTTGTGTATGACCTTAAAAGCATAAGTAAAAAACCTTAAGCACCTTAAAAGCACAAGCAACACAAGCAAAAATAGACAAATGGAATTACATAAAACTAAAAAGTTCCAGCACAGCAAATGAAAAACAATCAACAGAGTGAAAAGATAACCCAGAGAATGGTAGAAAATATCTGCAGACTGTACATCTGATAAGAAGTTAATATTCAAAATACATAAAAAACTTAGGCAACTCAATAACAAGAAAACAAATAACTCGATTTTAAAACGGGGAAAAGACCTGAACAGACATTTCTCAAAAAATATACAAATGGCCAACGGGTATATGAAAACATGTTCAAAATCACTAATCATCAAGAAAATGCAAATTAAACCATAATAAGATATTACCTCATGCCCATTAGAATGGTTATTGTTGACAGACAAGTGTTGGAAAGATATGCAGAGAAAAGGGAAGGCTTGTACATTGTTGGTGGGAATATAAATTAATATAGCCACTATGGAAAACAATGGAGGCTTATCAGAAAATTAAAAATAGAATTATATGATCCAGCAACACCACTTGTTGGTGTACATCTAAAGGAAATGAAATCAGTATGCCGAAGAGATATCTGCACTCCATGCACTGCAGCATTATTCATGATAGCTAAGATGCAGTATCAACCTAAGTGTCCATCAATGTACAAATGGATAAAGAAAATGTGGAGGTGTATGTGTGTTTAATATATGTATACATACACACAATGGAATACTACTCAACCGGAAAAAAAAGGGATCCTGTCATTTGTGACAACATGCATGAACCTGGAGGAATTACGCTAAGTGAAATAAGCTAGGAACAAAAGAACAGATACTGCATGATCTCACTTATATGTGGAATCTAAAAAAGCTGAACTTTAGAAGTAGATCATAGAATGACAGCTGCCAGGGACTGGGAATTGGTGTAGGTGGGAGATGTTGGTCAAAGGGTGCAAAGTGTCAGAATAAATAAGTTTGGGAGATCTATTTTATAGCATGGTGACTATATAGCATATGGTATACCTGAAATTCACTAAGAGAGATTCTTTTTTAACTTATAGGTTCAAAGAGTACACATGCAGGTTTGTTGTATAGGTAAATTGCGTGTCACAGGGGTTGGGTGTACAGATTATTTTGTCAACCAGGTAATAAGCATAGTACCTGATAGGTAGTTTTTCAATCCTCTCCCTCCTCCTACCCTCTACCCTCAAATAGGTTCCCAGGTCTGTTATTCCCCTTTGTATCCATGTGTTCTCAACGTTTAGTTCCCACTTATAAGTGAGAACATGCAGTATTTGGTTTTCTGTTCCTGCATTAGTTCGCTTAGGATTATGGCCTCTGGCTCCATCTATGTTGCTGCAAAGAACATGATCTTGTTCTTTTTTATGGTTACATATTAATAGCATTCTATGGTGTCTATGTACCACATTTTCTTTATCCAGTCTACCATTGATGGGTATTTAGGTTGATTCCATGTCTTTGCTATTGTGAATACTGCTGTCATGAGCATACATATGCATGGGTCTTTAGGGTAGAATTAATTATATTCCTTTGGGTGTATACAGAATGGTAATTCTGTTTTAAGTTCTTTGAGAAATTGACACACTGCTTTTCACAGTAGCTGAACTAATTTACATTCCCACCCCAGCAGTGTATAAGTGCTCTCTTTTCTCTAAAAACTCACCAGGACCTGTTATTTCCTTCCTTTGTCATAACAGCTATTCTGTCTTGTGTGAGATGGTATCTCATCGTGGTTTTGATTTGCATTTCGCAAACGACTAGTGATGTTGAGTATTTTTTCATATGCTAGTTGGCCGAGTGTATGTCGTCTTTTGAAAAGTGTCTGTTCATGTCCTTTGCCCACTTTCTAATGGAGTTGTTTGTTTCTTGCTTGTTAATTTGTTTAAGTTCATTCAGATTCTGAATATTAGACCCTTGTCAGATGCAGAATTTGAAGATATTTTCTCCTGTTCTATAGGTTGTCTGTTTATTGTGTTGACAGTTTCTTTTGCTGTACAGAAGTAAAAGAGATATTAAATGTTCTCACAACAAAGAATGATACGTATGTGAGGTGACTGATATGTTAATTTGCTTGATTTAGTCATTTTACAACACATATATATATGAAAACGTCACTTGGTATACCATAAATATATACAATCTTTGTCAACTATAAAATATTTTTCTTTGTCAACTACAAAATATTTTTCTTTCCTAACAAAGAAAAAAAAAACTTATCCAGAGGTCAGAATTTAAGTTTATGCCTCTCTTATCTGCAAATACCTCATTCAAATAAAATCAATCATCTTAATAGTGCTTTTGAATATGAGAGAGAAAAAAAGAAACCGTCTGTCTTGGTTGCTATGGTTACAAGAAAGGCGTTGTGGATGTGAACATGCCGACTTCACAAAGTCAAAAGCATGAACAGTAATCTTCTCAGCACTAATAAACACTCTGCTACTACAGCTGCACATTTACAAACTTCCATGAACTCAATGAAAGTAGATTCAGGGATCCATTAGGCATTTTATCATATTATATACCATCCCCAGCTCACACTACTTTTAAAAGAGCTGAAGAAAGAAATCTCTTGAAAGACAGCTTCCTGTCCATTTACAACTTAGAAGGTATCTAACAAAAAAAAAAAAAAACTTGCTGGCAAACCAAACTGATTTTACTGAGATAAGAAAGGAACCATAAACACATTCATTTTAAAACACTCATATTTTAACTATAGCTGCTAATATTGAATGACAGTTGCCATAAACTCTAATTGGATGAGATGCATTAGAGTTAAATGTGTTGAGCCAAAATGCTCTTACATTTGCCTTACAGATTTCCGGGAGCATTTCACAGTATGTATTTCTGCAGCTATAACCATTTTTAACCCAGATTACTCTTCCAGGAAGTTTATTTTGAGCTCAGAAATTCAAATACTGTACCCAAAAAATATATAGAAAGGAAGAAAGTAAGACTACAAAATTATTATATAATAGAGGCCATAGCTCACGACAATTATCCAGTCTACCATTATGGGCATTTAATATAGAATAAGAAAGAGCTCTGTACTGTATCACAACAAGAACCTTCTTCGCACCCTTAAGAAACATCCTGATCTTAAATCACCCTGCAGGCCCAGTTCCAGTGACTTCCATTAGCTATCAATTATCCACAATGATAATGAACCAGAACAAATAGTCAATTCAGCAATTACCCTCATTTTGCCCAAATATCACAGCCTTTTCCTTAACTAATACTTCTAAAGATTTGCAATTAGTCTATTAATCTTGTTCTTTTTCTTTCTACCAGCTCTGAGACAATTAGTATATGGAAACAACACAAAGATCAGATGAGAGGCAGAAAGAAAGGAAAGAGAAAAAGAGAACAACTTAGATAATTCTCCAACTTGATATTTAGCTCCTGAATAATTAAGAATTAGCTAGGATATAGTGCCCACCACACTCACTGAAATTTTTTAAAATTCTCTTTTCATACCTTCAAGTCAAGGGCAAGCATTTTAAAAAGCAGACGGCCAATAACTGCTCCTCTCACACATACTTTGTTTCTAGGAGTAGATACTTTAAACTATTTCCTTTATGAAATTCTAACTTATTTTATTAAGTTTTTGTTGATTGGTCCTAAACCTAACCAAAACAAAACCAGCAGACCTAAGCAAATCAGGATGCCTCCCAATTTCAGGTGATCTCTTTTTCCTTTTAACACTCACAGTGAAGTACCTAACATGCTCTACTATTTCTTCACCGTTCTGAATGCCATCTCCCAACCCTGCTTTAATATCAATTTACTGCCACAGCGCATGTCTCACTTACCTTTGAACTCCTGCAATACCTGGAATAGTGTCTTGTGCATAGTAGGTGACTAAGAAATGGATCTTGAGTTGAAGTAAGTTAAAAACACCTTTCTATACACATGCAAAATAGTGAGTTAGCAGAAACAGAAAACCAAACTGCGCATGTTCTCATTTATAAGTGGGAGCTGAACAATGAGAACACATGGACACAGGGAGGGGAACAACACATACTGGGGCCTGTTGGGGTCAGGGAGCAGGGGCAGGGAGAGCATCAGGATAAATAGCCAATGCATGCAGGACTTAAAACCTAGGTGGTGGGTTGACAGGTACAGCATACCACCACGGCACATGTTTACCTATGTAACAAACCTCCACATCCTGTACATGTGTCCCAGAACTTAAAATTAAATTAAATTTTTAAAAAATGTTTGTCAAAAAAGCATAAGTACCTCAAAATGGGAAATAACTGTGTTCAGTGCAGTGTAAAAAGAGGTCCTAGACAGCAATTCCTAAACCATCACAAGCTGAAGAAAATACCCAAGTTCCCTGCATAATCTCATTCTACAGAATCAGAGCACTGAAACTAGCCACATCTCATCAGATGGTAACTGTGGAATGAGTGAGTATCAGAGAACCGTGCAATCAATATGAGTAGCAATGAACCAACAGAGAAAGTATGGGGAGGATCACAGAAGCCTAAAACTGAGAAGTTGGCAGTTTTTCAGGTCCTTTAGTCACACCATGTCTTGCTCATTACCCATTCAAAAGAATTTCCTTTAAAATAGTCCAGTTCTGCTCTATGCAGGATATTTTACAATTTAGACTTCAACAAAATTGAGTATACACATGTAAATTGTGTAAAATACCACAGCCCTCCAATTTTGACAATTTAAACCTCTCCACTTCCCCTTTCATGTTCAACTGACCTGTGTAGTAATAAGACATTCAAGAAATAATTTTATCATAGTCCTTTATGTTTCCCACTGAATTTAAAACTGGGAATAAAGGCCTCTGTCCTGTGGCGAAAAGGTCAGGTTATTGGTTGGCTAGGTGATTGGATGGTTGGGTGGTTGGCTGGTTGGTTGGTTGGATGGTTGTAGGTTGGTATGAGGAAGGCAAGAGGTCTGTTTGTTTCTTGAATCACACTCAACGAGGCCACCTCCAAACAGGAAAACAGGAACCCCACCAAGATCATTTGTATAAAGGTACTGGTAGCTGCTGCCATAAAAAGGAAAAGAATGGGTGGAATTTGCATGCACAAATGAATAATTTAATTGAAGATCAGCCAGTGTAGACTGCCTTATAAGTTGTTACCACCTACAGCAACAGCTGAGCCTCCTTGTAATTATAGTTCAATCAATGACTTTATCCTTTAAAGAAAAAAACAAAACCCTGAAATATCCTCAGAGCACTAAAAATGATAGCAACTATTTCAGAATGCTGCTCTGAGGTGGGTGAGGAAAGTTTAAGTCTGACTTTCACCGACCAGATCTAAACACTTTTATGGGGGCAAAGAGAGCCCAGGCTTTGTTGCTAGCAATAGATACTGCTTCTTAGGCTCTGCCTTCCCATCTGAGACACCTCC
This sequence comes from Colobus angolensis palliatus, assembly GCF_000951035.1. Taxonomy (NCBI): domain Eukaryota; kingdom Metazoa; phylum Chordata; class Mammalia; order Primates; family Cercopithecidae; genus Colobus; species Colobus angolensis. The sequence continues at coordinate 11,485,655 of NW_012116266.1, forward strand.
CAGTTTCTTTTTCCCAGCAAGGTGGCTCTTATTTTTATTCCAGCTGGAATTTACCCACACGAAACTTAAGAGGGTGAGCACATAATGTGACTTAGCCCAAACTCTTCACTTACCTGCCTTGCCATCCTCCAACTGACCCCTCCCTCATGACCTTCTGTCCACAGCCCCTGCTCATTCAGCACTGATGGAGAATAGGGCACATATAAAGAGTAACTCTCTACCACTTTCAGCTGCCTATCTTTATAGAAAACAAGATCATAGAAGGCACAATAAACCAAATAAGCCCTTCCCAGATAGAAAAAAAGAACTTTGACAGTGCTGGCCTCCTTATGTGGGAACTTTAGTGAGTTAAAGATGTTATTAATAAAATCGCAAATGTGCCCCTCCATATGTGTCCTGGTGGGAGCAAGATGGCGCCCTGAAAGTTATGGAGGCAGATGACCTACTGACTACAATTCTTCCTCAACACCTGCAGCGTGTTGCAGCTCAGAAGGCCTGACCAATGGTCGCTGTATGGTGCCTAGAGATCTATGAACATGCATTATGTTTCCAAAACATACAAGGAAATGAAAAGCATCAAAGAATAAGGGATAGTAGGAAAACGAGGCCTCTTTACACAATAAACTATTAAGAAGAAAAACAAAAGACCCAGTTATTTTAACCCCTTAATTTTCACATATTTTAAGTCATCGAGTATAAAAGAACCCAAAGATCTTTCTCTCAAGACATTTCACCAAATAGCTCAACTGCCAAACATCTGAAGTTGAGTTCAGTCATATCATTTGCATGTACTCTATTTTGTGAAGAACAGATCTGTTGAAGTAGTGTTTCTTATTACCAAAATTGTATGTTTTCCTGAAGCAATGTAGTAATTAAAGATTCTCTTTGACTGATAGTTTCAAAAATGTCTATTTAAAGTGGGAGGTTGGGATATGTGGTAAGTCTTATAAAAGTGTGCAGTAGTTAAAAGATCTAAATGGCACATATTCCATTGCAGATCACTTAAGTTACTTTTAGGTTGTTGATATTTATACAAAGCAGTAGTAATGGATTTTTCTTTACTTCAGAAGTTCTAAGATTAGTAGGCATTTGCACAGATTACTGCACACTCGTCCATGCAGATTCACCCCATGGGAATGACTCTTTCCCCTTCACTATTTGATACTCAGTGAGACATCTGTGTATCACAGGAGAAAAAAATGTCAACAGAACAACTTTAGGTAATGTTTGATTCAATAAATAAATTGATATTAAGTATGTTATTTTTGTTTCCTTTTTCTTTCTATTATTCTATAACCTCACACTGATAGAGTAGAGAAAGGACGAGGCAATGCAAGTCAACGAATGAGAAACAAAGATGGACGAAGAACTAAAGGAAAGTCTTCTGTGTCACTTACTTTACTAGTTACCTAGCACTATTTTTAATGCTCTCATTGGAATTCATACCTACCCAGAATCCAAATGTGAAGCTGTCCAGTACTCTGTTCTAAAGTCAAAACGTATCAAATGCCCAGCTTTCAATTATTCCTATAAAAAATATCTTAATCACTCACATCCCTTCTACCTAACCTTCTGAAGTACCTGAAAACTGTCAAGAGAAAAGGAAGGAATTCTTGATGTGAATCCCATTAAGTCACTGTGAGTCACAGAAATGATCAGGCCACTCCTGCTGATCTGCTAATAACTGAGCTGCAGCCACTTCCAAGTGAGGAGCAGGAGCCTTCCTGCCCACCGAACAAAGAGTGGAAACAGGAAAGAATCTTCATTCACCAGTTAAGGAGCATGCTGCCTCATCTTCTGGAAGATGGAGCTTCCTTCTAGGGTGTTTATAAGACGGCTGATACAAACGTATAAAACCCAAATCAGGAGAAGGCGTTTACAGTCGGCCCTCCACATCCATGGGAGATTGGTTCCAGGACCCCAGAAGGATACCAAATTCAAGGATGCTCAAATCCCTTATATAAAATGTTGCAGTGCAGTATAATAAATGTCACCATGGCATTAATGAGGCTAGAACATGACTGGCCTGGAAACTTTGTTTATTCATTAACATAATTTAAAAACTAACAATTCACTGAAGCATATACATTAGCAATCACAGAATCTCATTTAGTTAAGTGACACATATCAATGCTAAAATGTTCTCATTATACAAAAGTTGAAAAAATTAAAGAAAAGTGGAAAGGAAAAGATTACCAAAGGGGAAACAATATAATCCAAACACAAGGCAATGACTATTGACATGGTGGTATATTTTTCCAGGCACATTTATATTTGCATTGTTGTGCTGAGATATATACATAATTGTGAATCAATTCTGTTGTTTCATTTACTATTGTAATATCTAAGTTATTAGAAATTCTTTATAAATATCATGTTTATGACTGAGTTTAATCTTGGAACGAAGCAAAGGTGAAGACAAGGACTCCTCAGTGATTTAACACCTTTTTAAAATCAAAGTTTAAGGATACACTTCCATCATTAACACTTCATCATATTGTTTTCATAAATACTTTCAGAATTGTGGGATCCAGTCCAAGTTAAAAAAAAGAGAGAGAGAGAGAAGTCCCTAATAGTGCTTAACACTTTCAAAATAATAATTCATTTCATAAATCTTCAGAGAAAAACTATACCAGTGGTAATAATGTTAGCACAGATTCCACTCAGAGCATCTTGAATATTTATCTAAGACATATTCCCAGCATTGGCTAGTATCTATACTTCTTCAAACATATAATGGGATCAAGAGAGAATTTTCATGTAAATTAACTTCCTGGAGGCTCCTAACAGCTCTTCATAGTTAGTACTTCTGGAAAATAAGCAACATTTGCTTGCTTAACGCCACTGAGTACAGAGTCAAGGAGATTTAACCATGACAATTAAGTCACGTTGAGTGATTACATAAATTAGAAGAAACTTCTTGTCCAAAGTGAAGAGCTAATACATATATCATTCTTGATGCTTACTCATGACTAATCATGTATTAAACAATAAATGCAAAAGGAAAAATTGACACTTGATGAAAGGAAGTTTCTAAAACTGTATACCTTTGGTTGAAATACATGCATATAATGATTAGATGCAGCTATAAAGCAATATACCAATCAAAAAAATCATATCATCAAATTTCATTTTAAAATGACCCTTGGTTCTAAATTTAAGCTTGAGAGTTTGTGCATTTTTCACAAAATGGGTCCTTCTTTGTGCTTTTCCTAAAGGAGGGAAAAACTACACCATATTTGTTTGTCAATTTTTACATAATCTGGCCATAACATCACTGGTGCTAATTATCAGTATCTGTTTGGGTTATACCTGAGAAACCATATAGCCTTAAAATTTTCCATAATAAACATAGATTTTGATATTCAAATTATCTCATCTTAGGAAAAATATTAGTATCTCACTCATGCACACTTGAGTCAAAAGTTTGGCCCATGAAAAAAGGTGTCTAGTGATAGAATCCCTCCTCCCAAATAGTCCTTTCAAGTGAGCCAGAGAAGTTTCTAAATCTGGAAACCAGCATAATCATTTCTCCAGAACTTTTGTAAAAATGCCCTGTGAGTTGACTTATGTAATACTTGGCTGTTTGCCTTGAAAACACTAATTTTGTTCATTACAATGCTACATTTGCCTTTCTACCTTTCTTCTTTGTATTTTTAGTATTAGGAAAAGACAGAAGGTAACCCTCAAAATGATATAAGGACATATCAACCAAATTCTTCTTGAAATCCCAAAGGAAAGAGATATGAAGCATCACAGAAGAGGGTGAATACATTGAGGAGGGGCTCACTGACATTGATGGTGCCAAGATGAGCTAAAGTAATGAATGGAGACAGAATTAAATAACATTAAATTATATGGTAGAAAGCCATTTCCCTTTCAGTTCCCTTTCAATCCCTCTGACTACATCACAAAGAACACTTAAGTTTGCTATTCTTTAACACCCCTCTGACAATAACTGTGGTAGATAAAAGATGGCCACAAATTCTTCCCTACTATTTGCCTTGAATCTGAACTAGACTTAATCAATAGAAAGTGATTAAGATGTTGCAGGACTTCAGAGCCTAGATTCTAAGAAACCTCAGTGTCCACGGAAACTTCTTTGAGCACTCACTCTTGGGACTTAGCTGCCACATGTGATGACAAACCATATGAAGAAGCAACGTGTAGGCACTACAGGAAATAGCTTCAGGCGGTCCCAGCTAACAGGTAGCAGCCCTTGCCCAGCCAAATAAGACAGCCACCATGGACATCCAGCCCAGTCAAGCCTTCAGATAATCCCTGCCCCAGCTGTCAAATGAAACCTCATGCTAGACCCCAAGCGAGAACCACAGGATAGCCAAGTCAACCCATAAAAACATGAGTGATAGTAATAAAATGTTATTTTAAACCACTAAGTTTTGGGTGGCTTGTTTTGCAGTAACTGATAACCAGAAAGCTTCCTGCTCCCCACTTTCAAGAAAGAAAGAATAGGCTACAGGTTCAGCAAATGCACAGGCCAGTAGTAGATAAATGATAAAAAGATTACTTTTGATCTTATTTATGTTTGTGGCATGTGATAGTGGGTTTTTATTTATGGTCATGGTTAGAAAGGGAAACATCAAATGAATACAAAATTGAAGAGACAAATTTTTAAAATATCATGTAAATTATAATTTGAGTTTGAAAGCTCATAACAAAAAATGGGCTGGTGAATGGCCATGAATGGCTGACATATGGGAAACATTGCATAAATATAAAGGATAACATGGAAAGTTTCTAAGGGAATAGACTAGGCTCAGAAAGAGAAATCTCTTATTTTGCCTAAAGAGGTAAAATGGCAATGCAAAATCCACAAGTAGGTTCAGCCGTTGCTTGTCACATTCTGATGTTTGCTGTCTATGTGTCCCTACTTATTCCTGAATCTCTACTACAAAATCTGAGAGTAACTCTGACCTCTCCCACAAGGATGGTTTGGGGCTCTACAGCATTTATTGAATCTAGTCATATACTCTTTGGAGGTAGAAAAAAATCACAGTGAACCACTGAAGCTTGACAAGTTATTTGCTGACATGCTGTGAACAGGAAATTTACACATGTTGTAGAGCAGCAAGTAAGGATTCATAAAGATGAGAGGGAAAACAGGACCCCCTCAAAGATAAACCAAAAGCCATAACTGACAAACACGGTTTGAATAGAAGGAAAGCTGACCTTCAAAACAAGACTGAATTTCATTCAGAATGTATTTAAGATCCAGAAGAAAGGACAGATGTGCTACAAATGGAGTGACAAAATATGACACTTAAGAGCATTTAAAACTGAGTAGAAAAATCAGGCCTTCAGTTAAAAGAGAGATCGAAATGAGAAGGGTTAATGACAAAGGTGTGGGAAGGTTTGGCAGGAGACCCTGGTGTAGAGGAGGTCTGAGGGACGGAGGGAGGGAGTGTTAGTGAGTGCAAGGCGAAAAGTTGTAGTTTAAGTACAACTAGTAGACCATTAACATTTGTGATGGATGTCCTCAGGCTTTTGTAAATACCACTACAACATATGATTTCCTCTATAAAATACACACTTGAGAAGATGTGGGTACAGGCTTTCTCCTTGGCTGGGAGTGGCTCCAGCAAATTAGTCTTACATTCTCACTGTCATATTTATGATTTGACAGAATTACAAATCACCACATTGAAGAGCTTAAAGTTCATTTCCAAATAATAGAAACTGAAAATGTTAAATCTGGGAAAGCCAAGAGTCACCTGTATTCACTTGGGAAGAAATTTCTTCTCAGAAGCTAAATGTTGATGACTGATTAAACAATCCACTGGCTAGAACTGAACCACCCCACTCAAAATTCAAGCTAACTGATTTTTTTTAACTAACCAATTTTTAAAACTTCCCCAATATACTTCTATAGCATATAAACAAATCCCTCACAACTCTGAAAATTTTATTTTATCTTTTTCACTTTATCACCCATATAAATACAGATTTTTTTTCTCAATACTTTTCAGTGTGGGAAACAGCATGTGGTGTTGATAATTTCCTAGCCAGCACATTCATAAATTCAAGATTATTAAGAACTACAACAGTGTTCACAAAATAGCCCATCAGGAAAAGTAAAAAAGTGATTCTCAATCTTTTCATTTATAAACTACTTTTTCCATCTTAAAAACCAAAGCCATAATATTATGCTCCATTTCAGAATTGTTTGATTGCCCTAATTTATTCAACAAATGGGTAGGGAATCAGCTAGAAATTTGCATTCCTTTCACTTTATTCTATGATCAGTTCTAGATTATTCCCAAATATTATGGAAACCCTAAATGTAATACTAAATGTAATGTTAAAAATCCTAGATGTAATATCTGAAATGCTCTGGGTTTTCAGTCAACCACTTAAGTCCTCAGAATACAATGAATACTTTCCTACTCATGACCCCCCAGATGAGAAGGATGCTAAATTCAACTGTTGCTCTCTCTGTGCTAACAGACAGGCCTGCACAGTGCTCAACAGTGAGCTGGAGCCAGTCCCAGCCCTGTGAGTGCTTCATTAAATCAGTTTAGCCCTCTGTATTTCAGTTCCCTGTTCTGCAAAGTGCTGCATCAACAATAATAGTATTGCTCAAGGGGTTGTTGTAAAGATTAAATGGAGTGATACACATAAAATACTTAGCCTAATGCATCTACATACATTTTAGTGCGACTGTTGTTGTTGTTACTAAGATTTACCACAACTCAAATTAACTAAATCTAAAGGTGAATTTCTCAGAGCTTCCTCCATTGTCAATATCAGTGGCGGGTTCACCTGAAAAGATGTTTGTGTATTTGTGATATGACTGCTCTCAACTGAGAATTCATCAATCAACCTGCACTTGTCTCTATCTGTACCTGGAATTCTGCTAGATAGGGCACTTTCCTTCACTAACACCTCCCAAATACAAAAGGAGAAAATATAGAAACATGAAATATAAAGATAATAACACAAGTTTGCATGACTGTTATATTATGAGATACCCACTACAAGAGTTGTAAAAATTCTGATGAGAGAAACAGCAGTGTGAACTGGAGAAGTCAGCTGATATTTCGGAAAAGATATGTAATTTCTGTTGTACATTAAACTCAAAGAAGTGTATGTCAGGTCAGAGAGACAGTGTGATCAAAGGTACAGAGGTGGAACAAGAGTGGGGTGTGCATAGAAATTAAGTCATGAAAATAGAGATTTTGGTTGGTAAGTACAGGTATGCTTGTTTCTCCAAGTACAAGGTAAAGAAATGCTTATTTATTTATTTATTTATTTATTTAAATTTGATTTATATTTTTTGAACTTCTATCCATTTATTTAATTCAACTATAAAAGTTTATATCTGCCTGAATTAAGTATGAGTACATTTTTCCACACCAATATTTATAATCAAGGCATACATTCTTACCACAACTAGCAATTTTTCACCCCAAACTTTGAAAAGGATCCCAATTAATTAATAGAGATGCCTCTTGTTTTCCTATTTCATAGATTCCATGCCATTATAAGTAACACTCAGCAACTGATATCATTCAATATAAACCAAATTTTCAGAAGAAATACAGTCATGCACCACATAATGCTTTGTTCAACAACCAACCTCATATATGACAGATTATAATACTGTATTTTTTACTGTCCCTTTTCTATTTTTAAATATGTTTAGATGCACAAATACCATTGTGTTATAATTGCCTACAGTATGTAGTACAGTAACATGCTGCACTCTTTGTAGCCTAGGAGCAACAGGTTTTATCATGTAGCCTAGGTGTTTAGTAGGTTATACCATCTACGTTTGTCAATATGAGTACATCTATGATGTTTGCATGATAACAAAATCGCCTAACAATGCCCTGTCATTAGCGACACATGACTATACAATCACTAGATACTAAAGGCATAAGTATACATTCAATTTCATCTCCATAGCCTTTCTCATTGAGCTGAGAAATTAAACTGCTCATAAATCAAAATACAAAAGGCTTTCATGGTTTGCAAAGAACGTTACATTGGTTTGCAAACGCTGGATATTTGCCCACTTTTGGAAAACAGCTGCAACAAAGTTATAGAAAATATGCCAACTCATTCCACCCTTAGTTCTATACATATTCTTCAGAGGGCACAAGACCACAGCAGGTGTATCTTTTTACACCAGATATTGTCTGTAAGAACTATAATAATTTGAGCAGCATAAACCTATGCAAGCAACCTTAGGTACTTTTGCATATGTTATTATATACTTACTCTATTTTGCAATCATTTCATTAATTTCAATTGTTTCACTCATCAGAAATGTTATAATAAAATGAAGTAGCCATTTGGTTAATAATTTTGTCAAAATATGAAGTTACAATTTCAAAGTAGCTAGAAGAATAGTAATAATTTCCAATTCCAGGAAAGAAGTTTCAGTCTTCCTCAGGCACTCTGTCCTCTGCTTGTCACTGACGCAGCACCCCATGCTACATGGTAACGTCCAGTTTCTTCATGTTTCACAAACCACTCAACATCAAAAGCACTGGAGAGAAAGATGATACAAGTCTTCCAATGAGCATTCTGAGACAGTCTGGAACAGCTGTCCCTTTCACTCTCCCCTGTAGAAATAGATGTGCTATTCTGAACAGCATTGTGATTAATGTTTTATATTCAAGTGTTTAATTTGAGGGACCACTGATAAATTTTGAGTTGCAGAGTCGAAAAGACCAATGGATAAACAATAACCCAGTTGTTACTGACTTTGTGCCAGAAGACAATATATATGATCTTATTTCATTTTCATGACGACCCTATGGCTAGGCATTATAATAACCCTCATTTTCCAGATAAGGAAATCAAAGCACAAAGAGGTTAGGGAACTTGCCCAAGATCACCCAACTTGTAAATGCTGTGTACCCAGGATTCAAACCCAAGCAATCTAAGAACTTGCCATTTTCTTCCAGAGACTTAACACAATAAGTTTATTTCTCATTCATGCTTCAAGGTCAACACAGGTAATCAGGAGAGTGCTCTGCTCTCCTTAGTCACTCAGAGAATCAGGCATACAGAAGCTCCATTTGGACACATATTTCCCCATTCGTGCAGGCAGGAAAAAGAAATGTAGCAAACCTTGTACCAGCCCTTAAAATTTCCTCCTGGAAGGAACACAAGTCACTTCTTTTCTTGTATCTTGGTCATTACAAGTCATGTGCCTAACTTCAAAGAGGCTAGGAAATGCATTCCTACTCTGTGTCAGGAAGGCAGACAGCCAAAATATTTTGGAACAGAACTAATGACAACTATAAAGGAAGTCAATGAATGGGGGTTTCGAAGACACGGGAACATCATTAGAATTGGCAAGGAGGTGGAGCTTCCAATAACTATCTTGATTCTGATTTTTTTAGTTATGTTAAAACATCATGATAATAAACCACATGTGGGTAAATGCCCAACAAGGAAAACTTTGTGATCCAGTAGAAAACTATACATTGTCTAGAAAACATCCTTCTGGGTATCTGATTCTGATCCTATGGGTGTTGTCTTACAACTCTACAAATTATAGACAACTGATTGCAATACAAAACAATTCTTGCCTATAGACATGTGCATTACGTCCTGTCCAGTGGAGGTTAAACTGACTTTCTTTCCTCACAAGAAAAGAAGCTAGTTTCGCCTCCATTTGCATGTTCATTTCAATATTTTTTATCTATAAATATATCTGATCTTTGGATTTATCTTTAAACTAGTTATAGCATCTGCCTGGTTCCTTCATCATGAATTAAGTAAAATCTTTAACACTATAATAATTTTTATATCTGTGAGTCATTATTTTACTTTGTGCATGTGTGTGCGTGTGTGTGTGTGTGTGTGTGAGACAGAGACAGAGAGAGAAAGAGAGAGTTTCCCTCTGTTGCCTAGGCTGGAGTGCAATGGTGCAATCACAGCTCACTGCAGCCTCAACCTCCTAAGCTCAAGTGAACCTCCCATCTCAGGCTCCCCGAGTAGCTGGGACTACAGGTGCATGCCACCTCACCTGGCTAATTTTTTGTTTTTCGGGTTATTTTTTTTTTTTTTGGCAGGGATTGAGTTTCGCCATGTTGCCCAGGTTGGTCTCAAACTCCTGGACTCAAGCTATCCAGCTGCCTCGACCTCCCAAAGTGCTGGGATTACAGGCATGAGCCACTGTGCCCAGCCAACTTTACCCTTGTTAAAAATCTTCTTTTAAATGGACCATTATTTTTTATAGTAAACTTTAATTTTTAGAACAGTATCAGACTGTAGAAAAATAATGAAGATAGTACAGAGAGTTCCTATATACTCCACACTCCGTTTCTCCTATTTATATCTTACATATTATGGTACATGTTTTTATAGTTAATGAACTATTACTGATATATTATTATTAACTAAAATCCATATTTTTTTCTTATTTCCTTAGTTTTTGCCTAATACCATTTCTGTTCTAGGCTCTCATCGAGGAAATCACATTGCAGTTAGTTGACATGTCTCCTCCTTAGGCTCCTCTTGGTTGTGATAGTTTCTCATTCTTTTCTTGTTTTTGATGACCTTATTAGTTTTGAGTACTGGTCAAGTATTATATAACATGTCCCTCAATTGGGATTTATCTGATGTTTTTCTCATGATCAGACTGGGCTTATGGGTTTGGAGGAGGAAGACAACAGAGGTAAGGTGCCATTTTTATCATATCAAGTGATATATACGTATTTATAGAGAATACACAATATAAAATGATTTCTCACTGTTGAGGTTAACTTTGCTCACCTGGCTAGTTTTTTGTCGGGTTTCTCCACTGTAAAGTTACTTTAACCCACCTTTCCACACTGTACTCTTTATATCAGTATGGACTCACGGATCTATTTTCTTTGGGGTTGTGAAGCAGGTTCCAGTACTACTCTATGTTGTTGCTCAAACAGTTTCAGTGTTGGCCATTGGAAGCTCTTTCAGTTGGCTCCTAGGTCCCTTTGACATAACCCATTCTTTTGGATTTGTTTGTTGTTGTTATTGTTTTGTTTTAAGCTCTTCCTTACTTCATGGCACTACAAGACACTATAGGCTCATCTTGTATACCTCCTGCCCAGTCCTAGAATCATCCACTTACATAAGGAGACTTGGTTCCTTTTACTTAGTTCCTTTTATGGTCTTGTCACATTCTGCATTCAATCCTAGGATCCCCCAGCCCCTTATTTTTTCATTTGCTTATATTAAAGTTCACTCTGTGTACTATAAAGTTCACTCTGTGTACTATAAAGTTCTATGGGTTTTAACAAATACATAGTATCATATATCCATAATTACAATATCATACAAAATAGCTCTATACTTCTATATTAAAAAATTCTCTATACTTCACCTACTCAACCCTGCTTCCCTCTGCCAGCAACCACTGATAGTTTTACTATACTATAGTCACTTTTCCAGAATATCGTATAACCAGAATCATAGAGTATGTAGCCTTTCACTTAGCAATATGCATTTAAGATTCATCCATTTCTTTTTGTGACTTGATAGCTATTTCTGCTTATCACTGAATAATATTTTATTTTATGATATACCACAATTTATCTAATCACCTATTAAAGGACATTTTTGTTGATTATAGTTTTCAGAAATTATTAACAAAGCTGTCAAAACATTCACATGTAGGTTTTTGTGTAGACAACTTTTCAAATCCACTTGGTAAATAACTAGGAGTACAATTTCTGGTGTGATAAGACTATATTTAGCTTTGTAGGAAACTGTCAAACTGTCTTTTAAAGTGGCTGTTCCATTTTGTTTCCTCAGAAGCAATGAATGACAGTTCCTTTTGCTCTGCATCCTTTCCAGCAATTGGTATTGTCAGTTTTTTTGGATTTTTGCCATTCTAATAGATGTATAGTGGTATCTTATTGTTGTTCTAATTTGCAATTCCCATCTACAGCCATACTACCTGGAACGTGCCTAATCCTGTCTAATTCGCAATTCCCTAATGACATCTTTCCATATGCTTATTTGTCATCATGTATCTTTTTTAATGAGGTATCTGTTCAGTTCTTTTGCCCATTTTTTAGTTGAGCAGGTAATAACTCTTTAGCCTACATCATTTTGCTGGGCACTGGGCATCAGAGTCCATTCTTGATTTTCCCTTCAGTCTTATTTTTGGGCAGTATCGGGTATGCAATTTGAATTGGCCTTCTCTGAAAGCCTGCTCTCTTAACTATGACTCTGTCCTGTTCTCTAAGCTGCTGCAGCTGCTGGTGATAATGATGACGATGATGATGATGATATATATTGAGTGCTAACTATGTGCCATTGCATGGATTGCATTGTACATATATAAGTGTACGGCATGGATTATTCCATTTCCTCCTCACAACACTAGATGTAAATACTATCAGTATCTCTGTTTTATAAATGAGAAAACTGAAACCTAGAGAACATTAAGAAACTTGCCCATGTTTACAGCTAGTAAGTAACTGAGCCACTACTGAATCCAGACAGCTTAAGTCCACAGCCTATAATCTTAACCACTATGGAATATCCATACTGCCTAGAAACTAGAAAGATAAAAAGCTAAAAACAGGCCGGGCGCGGTGGCTCAAGCCTGTAATCCCAGCACTTTGGGAGGCCGAGACGGGTGGATCACGAGGTCAGGAGATCGAGACCATCCTGGCGAACACGGTGAAACCCCGTCTCTACTAAAAAATCCAAAAAACTAGCCAGGCGAGGTGGTGGGCGCCTGTAGTCCCACCTACTCGGGAGGCTGAGGCAGGAGAATGGCGTAAACCCGGGAGGCGGAGCTTGCAGTGAGCTGAGATCCGGCCACTGCACTCCAGCCTGGGCTATACAGCGAGACTCCGTCTCAAAAAAAAAAAAAAAAAAAAAAAAGCTAAAAACAATTTATATTCTTTCCCAGTGCTTAAAAATACTTGAAACACTAAATCAATCATTTTTGGGAACTACAAAAAAAAATCATTATCTGTGAAAAAGGAATGAAACAAATTACTGATAAGTAGTCAAAATAATGTTATCTGAACGCTGAAAATGTACTCCTACCAAGTAAAACACAGAGAAGAATTAGGCAATCTTTGCCTCAAGAATGTAATGCTTAGGACAAAGGAAGGTTTCAACATCTCCAAGTTGCAGCACTAATATGACCACAAACAACCACAGACATATACCTACCAGGCTCTCAGGTAGAGCAACTAAAGCTGGTATATTGTCTGATGCTAACTTAGCCATTTCTCCTATTTTCCTCTGAAAAATATTACGCTAATTCTAGAAACAATAACAACTGAGATACCAAAAGAAGTGTCATTGGTAAAGAAATGACCCTCCATCTCTGTATTTCGCTCAGGCTTCCCATCACCAAGCCCCTCCAGCCACTTGAGTCAGAGTTTCGAGATGAAAGGGAAATCACCAGCTTATCACGCACAAATAGGGTATCGGTGCCTCATGGAAGGGAAGCAGTTGAGCTGGAAATCATCACTAGGTTGTCTGAAATCCTTCCTGAGGATTAACAAGCCGCTTCTGTGAAAGGAGCACATGCTGTGAAGAAGAAAGATCTCCACCTTCTTCTGCTTAACTCCCAGCACCACTGAACTGGGAACTTCATATCCTGCTGTCATCGGACTTAAAAAAAAAAAAAAAAAAACCTGCTTTTATCCACAGAATTCTTGGAAAGAGTGTCTTCTGACTCTTTCTCTCTTTCACACTTGACAAGTAAAATTCCTCCCAAACTGGCTCCTCATTTAAATATGGGTAGGAAATAGATTTAGACTTGGCATCTTGAAAAACGGGACTGCTGACATACAAATACTGCTACTTTATGTGGTGTTGTTGACACTGCCGTCACTTCTTTTACTGGTTGATCCTTGAGATCAGCTTTAATCAGGTGAATCATTACTGTTTCCAAATTTTGTTTTCAAGTTAGCAGATGATTTGAAGATTAAGCCCCTTCTAGGCTCTAAGTTTATTAACCACTTTAATCTCATCTGGAAGACGGAATTGTTCTTACCTGAACTGCAAACTATCCAGGGCATGCAGTCAAAACAAGAATGCAGGATCTGTAGAACTCTAAATGGTGTTTTGGCTCCTTGGGAAGAGTTCCATGTCCCTGACTTCGTTTCAAATAAATGCTTGTTTATTCAACTCTTAATTCCAACAATATGAGTCATGTTCCAGGTTACTTTATGAGGAAACAACACATCCTTCTCAGCCACTGTGTTACTCCCTTCCAGGCCACTGTTGCAGGGCCTCCTGTTCACCTGTAATAAATGGTGTGCCCTTCCATTGTGCAGCAATTGCCTTATGTTGTGGTCCTACTTACATCAGTTAAAATGAGCCAAAGACAAGCACTGTGTCCTCTCATCTCTGTAACCCCCTCACACAGTAGGTATTCAATCACTGTTTATTGGCTTAACTGATTTAATAAATTACCCTGAGACACAGGACTGCTATTTGATAAAGTTGTTTAACAGTATCTCTTTCATGTGCTGAGTATTTTAACATAAAAATATGGTGGAGCTCAGCGGCTCACACCTGTAATCCCAGTACTTTGGGAGGCCAAGGCGGGCAGATCACAAGGTCAGGAGTTTGAGACAAACCTGGCTAACACGGTGAAACCCTATCTCTACTAAAAATACAAAAACTAGCCAGGCATGGTGGCGTGCGCCTGTAGTTTCAGCTACTCGGGAGGCTGAGGCAGGAGAATCACTTGAACCCGAGAGGCAGAGGTTGAGGTGAGCCGAGATTGCGCCAGTGCACTCTAGCCTGGGCTACAGGAATGAAACTCCATCTCAAAAAAAAAAAAAAATATATATATATATATAATATGTGTGTGTGTATATATATGTATATGTGTGTGTATATATAATGTGAAAGCAAATAGGACTTATGTATTTTCACTACAATATAAATCAGAAATTCACTTTTTGCTTTTTCTTTACACCCATGTCATGATGTCTGTGACTTACCCTTAAGAGCTCCAACATTATGAATGTGTAAATTAACTTAATCTACCCTGAAGTGTTTCAGTTACCCTAATTGAGGATCCATACTCCTGGGATGGTTAGCTAACATTTAATCAGAAAGGCCACACTATCATTACTACAAATGCTTCAACTCTCTCTATTTCTAGTCATGACCAGAGGCTTTACTAATTAACACAATGAATGTTAGAAATAAGTTTTCCTTGGTTAAAATAATGACAAATTAATTAGTATAATGGATATTGAAAATGGACTGTCACTGGCAAAATTAATGTATTCAAGATAAGTGAATTGGTTAAAATATTATATATATATATATATATAAAATATATATTACCAAGACATTCCCTACCCTTTCATGAAAAGGAAACAGAACTTTGCCTCCACCATGGGGTCCAAGGCTGACCCCTAAACTACCATAGTTTATGTCTAGCCATAGGTTTGGAGGATTCTGGTAAAAAGTTAACTGACTTCTTCCCCTAGAGTATTCTTACTGCCTTGAGTAAATCTTTCACGCAATGTGTAGACAAAGCATTTCTTCCTTGATCATTTGAGACTTCCTCAAGTTTATAAAACAAGCTGTCTAATAAATGTTTACCTAAAAAATCTAAACATTGTATGTATGATGAAATTTGATCAAGTCTTGCTTTTATTGTAACCTGTTAGGGGAATGTGTAGTGGAATAACTAACCTCTGCCCACCTCTAACTATGGGTAAATGTTACTTATTGAAAGAACCTAATCATTTCTCATGACACATTGGCTTAGGTCAGTTTGCAACACCCCTGTAAACTGGTTGCTTTTTGTCCCTGTTTTTATTTTACTTGCATTTTATGCTAAAAAGGCTTTAGTGATGAAGCAGCCTTTTCCCACAGCTGAATATCGTTGGTGGAGACTAGAATTAGCAACTTCATTAGCATATGGGACTCTAACTTGGCAAACTGGCCCTTGGAGTCCAAATATGTTTAACATATACATGGATATCTTCCAAGTGTTTTCACATTGGCCTTCTTTTTTTCCTAGTAACTAAAAGTGACTTCTGCCTCCAGAGAGAACACCGATGAAGTCATGTGACAGGGGAAGCTATTCATTTCCTATTCATTAAGCCAAAATGTTCACTTTCAGCTTTGGTCCCATCATTTTATCTCTACATACTTCAGCTTACATTGTTGGAGTCAGAAGACCTTTGCCAAACTAAAATTTGAAGATCCAGTATAAGAGAAAGCTTTTCATTTTTCTTGTCTAGTCAGAAAAACAAGTTGACGGATTCCAGACAGCACCTTCTCCCCAACCATCACCTTGTGTGATAGCAAAGGCAGTTAATATAGATTCAGCGTTCCCTGTGGAAGTGTCCAGAGCTGTGACTCAAATGTATTTTTAAGGAGGTCTAAAGGGACTGGCATTAGAAAATAACCCTGTAAGCATTAAGATGTATGAAGTGGTAGCAGCTCTCTCCATTTTCTTCAAAAGTATAACTTTCCAGAGACTCCTATGCATGCAAGGAATGCTTTCCAGGGGGCCGGGAATGTTTCTACCCGTGTTCTGACAGGCAGTCAAGGGCAGCATAGACTGGAACTCAGGACAAAAGGCAAGTCATTGAGCAAATGCCCATTGTTTTACTGAAAACTCTTGATCTATTATCCTAGTGAATACTATATGCTAAAAGTGTTCAGGTGCCAGACTCAGGATATTAGGTATTCCTCACAAATTGGGCAGGAAGCTAAAGAAACAAGAGAAGGAAAAGAGGGGAATAATTAACAGTATTAGCAACTCCCAAATCCTGGCCTAATTCATACTCTTAATGCCTGGAAGCAATGGGTGATCTTCCAAAGGTAAATAAAGTACAATATTTTATGCAGTTCTAATTAACATTTAAACCATAATTTCTGAAGCAAACCTGATTACTTTTCTATTCTTGGAGAAAACTTGATTTTCAGATATTTCCTCAAGTACTTTTCTAAATTGCTAAACTTTATTTGTTTATTTATTTACTTATTTATTTATTTATTTTATTTTTTTGAGACAGGGTCACACCCTGTCACCCAGGCTGGAGCTCAGTGGTACTATCACAGTTCACTGCAGCCTCAGCTTACCAGGCTCAGGTGATCCTTCCACCTCAGCCTCCAGAGTAGCTGGGACTAAAGGGGCGAGCAACCACACCCAGCTAATTTTTGTATTTTTGTAGAGATGGGGTTTCCCCATGTTGCACAGGCTGGTCTCAAATTTGTGAGCTCAAGTGATCTGCCCGCCTCATCCTCCCAAAACTAAAGTATTATTAAAAGATGACTGAGTCGGTGTGCTTTTGGAATTTTTGAATAATGTGTATTATACCCAAAATATCAACATCCTGGATTGTGATTCATTTCACAATGTGTTCAGGCTTAGTTTACTTTAAATAAACACCCTGTCCATTGATTTTATATCAAAATGTAAAGCTTCCACTTCTAGATAATCTTTATTCTAGCTTCCCTCTTAAATTTTTCAGAACAATAATAGAAACACAAAGTTATTTTATTTTGAAGTAAATACTAAATGCAATACGCATTACAATGAACACTAAGCTATTTACTTCTCAAGTCATTTATTGCAGGATATTTGAGTCAGGCAGAAAAGGTTAACAAATTAACTCTGAATTAACCTGGAATTCAAGTTTAAGGGAATTGAGGGGAAAGGGGATATTTTCAAGTTGCTGGGAATAAAGGAATATGGTTTGATATCAGAGGCCTATGAGAACAGAGATGAATAGGATGAAGACTCTGCTTCAAAGCAATTGACCATCAAGTAGAGAAGAGACTGTTGTGCAGTAAGAAACAGAGTTTCTCACCCAGATAGTGAGGTGAGGTGATAAACAAAAATAAACAAACAAAAAACCTGAAAGGTCAAGAAAAGGAGCAATCGTCTCTGAGGTGGTGGTGGTGGGGTGGAAGGAGGGCTTGGGTAAAGCCCTTGGAGAAGATGAGCTAATATTTGTTGGGTGTCTACTAATTCCTGCCCAAGTAGGACAAGATGGTCTGCTTAAATCTTAAAACAGTCCTCTGAGAATGGTACAGTTTTACAGAAGATGAAACCAAAGGTTACAGAACAAAATGCTTGGGCATCTTCAGTGATCAATTGTGCAGCTAGGAAAGAAGAGATCCACCAGGGAACCCAAGTGTGAATGGTTTCAAAATCCACCTCCTTTTGACTAAAAACACTTGCTTTCCTGAGAAGATATGCTAACCATCTTGTATACATTAACCCACCTAATCTCATTTAATCCCCACCTAAATCCCCGTGCAACAGGCATTGTTAACCCCAGTTCACAGAGGAAGAAAACAAGTCCAAATAAGCAAGTTAACTTGACCAAAGCACCACACTTTGACCAAAGGCAAAGATTCAAACACAAGTCTGTCTCACTCTCACTTGAAGAGGAGCTTGAAATCTGAGTATAACTGCAATAGGTGGAGACGAAGGAGAGATTCAAAGGAGAGACTCAGAGAGAGCTCACTTCTCATTTCCCTACACTGATGCCTGGAGGTCACAGTACAATTCTGGCAAAGCCAGAATCGAGGGTCCACTGGACTTTTTATTTTCCCAAAGAATATTTACTACATCCTATGACCCTTATCAAAGGGCAGACAGCATAAACTTTATAAGCCGACTGCTACCAGCACAACTCTTCCCTAGAGAACTCCACTCTCCAGAATTCCAGGCCACCATCCAACATTCCAAATACCCTCAGAGAGGGAACTCTGAGGTAAACAGATCCCATCTTCAGAGAGTAACCAAGAGGCCTCTGGCCATGACTCAGGAGATTAGCCACTGCCTTGATTCATCTCTGCAAAGTCAGCCTGTGGGGCTTCCCAGAGCCAGGAAGAGGAAGTGGGCCAGGAAGGAATCAATAATTGCCACCCACAGATGTGCCTGTGAGTGCTATAAAGGGAATGACCAAGAACACCTAGGAGAGGTTCTCAGAATATGCAGCCAGTACTCGTATGGAACAAGTTTTCGTTCTCCCAGGCACGAATTTTTAGTGCCCACTTCTGTTCCTTAGAAAAAAAGAAAAAAAAGTAGGAATGAACTTTTAATAACATTCTTTCAAACCAGAATGGGCAACAAAGGTTTTTCTGGCTATATATGGAAAAATGTCCTGGCTCTGCCAAGTACCTAAAGGAGACTCTCCAATCCTCTGACGTATGAATCATGATCTAAACAACAAATTCCGAGCTCAAAACAGTTTCCAAGGGAAGAAAAGGGAGCTCAGTTATCCAAATGTGTGCATACCTTCTGGACTAGCAGCAGTGGGAAACTGAATGCCACATTTATCCGTGAAGATTAAATCTTCTACAAGAGAAATAGCACGAGTCTTGTGTTTGGTCCTTGAGTGACTCCTCTCTTCTATAACTTTACAGACTTTTAAATAACCATTATCATCAATCTTGAAACAAAACAATCAAGTACTTGACCACATTGAGCTAATTCTTAAAACAATTATAAGAACATTTTCTTCAACAAAGTATAAAGTATTTTTACACACATTTTCTATTTTTAAATGTAATTTTTAAAAATACATAAAGGAGTATAGAAAAAAAGAAGGGCATTATTCAGACAACAATATCACCTCTTCTATACTGCAAATATATCAAAAGAGTTTTTTTAAGTTAGGATATTAAATGTCATTAAATAAAGACATGATCAGGAAATGCTTATTCCCTTAATTAGCTCTAAAGTATTTCATTAACATTTATTTTTAGCTGACTTAAGAAGAAGATGAGTTAGAAAGTATAAAGTATGGTCATTGCAACACATTAAATGAGGACCTGGTGGCCTTGGGCCCAAAGAAGAGAACACTTGAGAGTAAATTTCTTTTAAGGCTTGAAGACTATTTCATGGAAGAGAAAGTAGACTTGTTGTGAATAACTCCAAAGACATCAAAAGGATCACTGGACAGAGGTTAGGAGCAAGGTAGATTCGGGGTCAATATAAGGAAGAACTTCCTTCAAACTATGTTAGCTGCCCAAAGATAGAATGAGTAATTCATTGTCTTTTGCTAGAAATATGTAAGCAAAAGTTCAGCACCTTGCAGGGATTCTTTACTATTTTTAGCAATAGAGAATGCATTCCTATTTTATTTCTAGTCAGCGCTAATATTTCCTAACAATTGTTATTTTCAAAGGGATTTCCCCATGGGTTGCTCAAATTCTCTCGTTCAAAACTAAATCATTATTTTTTCTCTTAAGCATCATGTCTATTTTTGCTATCTCAGTAAATGGCACCTTCATCCATTCACTGCAAAAGCTCAAAGCCTATGCAACATCTTATACTCATCCTCTTTCTCATGCTAAATATGTGATCACTTCCCAAGTCTTATCTATTCTCCCTCTCAAATATCACTCACGTCAGATGATAGGTTAAAAAAGATGACCCTCTTGTACAACAGCAGTGGCCTGCAACCTTAGCTGCTCATTAGAATCATCTGGAGAGCACTTAGAATGTAAGATGAGTTTAATATTCTCAAGCTGTGCCCCAGACCAATTAAATACCAATCTCTGTGGGATAGACCAGGCATTAGTATTTTAGTTCTGGTGATTTCAATGTGCAGCCAGAACTGGGAACCATTGAAAAAGAGGCAAGAAGGCCAGATAAGAAGGTACTAATATGAAGTAATCAAAATATGAACTTATGCACTAGGGTAGCTACAATTGGAATTGAAATTTGAAAAATATTTTGAGATAATTGAGAGAGATATTGGAACATAGTGTCAACCTCTCTCGGCAGTTCTTTTCATCCCATGCCATGGTCAGAAAAATCCCAGCATCCAGTTACTTCCCAAAGTAACTGAAGGTAAAGGTATCTCAATGGATCAGCTCAAACTTTTCACTATCTCTGAGGAACAACCTACACTGAGTTAGGCAAGTGGATCACTTGAGATTAGGAGTTCAAGACCAGCCT
Organism: Colobus angolensis palliatus; assembly: GCF_000951035.1. Classification (NCBI taxonomy): domain Eukaryota; kingdom Metazoa; phylum Chordata; class Mammalia; order Primates; family Cercopithecidae; genus Colobus; species Colobus angolensis. The sequence continues at coordinate 11,506,542 of NW_012116266.1, forward strand.
GGCCAACATGTGAAACCCCGTCTCCACTAAAAATACAAAAGTTAGCTGGGCGTGGTATCACAGGCCTGTAGTCCCAGCTACTCAGGAGGCTGAGGCAGGAGAATGGCTTGAATCCGGGAGTCAGAGGTTGCAGTGAGCTGAGATCACACCACTGCACTTCAGCCTGGGTGACAGAGCAAGACTCTGTCAAAAAAAAAAAAAAAAATGACTATTTGAATACCCTTTATTTCTTTGTCTTGCCTGATTGCCCTGGCCAGAACTTTCAATACTATGTTGAACAGGAGTGGTGAGAGAGGGCATCCTTGTCTTGTGCTGATTTTCAAAGGGAATGCTTCCAGCTTTTGCCCATTCGATATGATATTGGCTGTGGGTTTGTCATAAATAGCTCTTATTATTTTGAGACATGTTCCATGTCTTTCTGTCTCTGTTTGCAGATAACATGATTGTATATTTACAAAACCCCATCGTCTCAGCCCAAAAACTCCTTCAGCTGATATGCAACTTCAGCAAAGTCTCAGGATACAAAATCAATGTGCAAAACTCACAAGCATTCCTATACACCAATAACAGACAGAGAGCCAAATCATGAGTGAACTCCCATTCACAATTGTTACAAAGAGAATAAAATATCTAGGAATACAACTTACAAGGGATGTGAAGGACCTCTTCAAGAAGAACTACAAAACAAGGAAAAAAGAGAGGACACAAACAAATGGAAAAACATTCCATGCTCATGGATCAGAAGAATCAACCTCGTGAAAATGGCCTTACTGCCCAAAGTAATTTATAGATTCAATGCTATTCCCATTAAGCTACCATTGACTTTCTTCACAGAATTAGAAAAAACTAGCTTAAATTTCGTATGGAACCAAAAAAGAGTCTGTACAGCCAAGACAATCCTAAGCAAAAAGAACAAAGCTGGAGGCATTGCACTACCTGACTTCAAACTATACTACAAGGCTACAGTAACCACAACAGCATAGTACTGGTACCAAATCAGAGGTATAAACCAATAGAACAGAACAGAGACCTCAGAAATAATACCACACATCTACAACCATCTGATCTTTGACAAACCTGATAAAAACAAGCAATGGGGAAAGGATTCCCTATTTGATAAATGGCGTTGGAAAAGTGGCGTTCAGAAAACTGAAACTGGACCCCTTCCTTACACCTTACACAAAAATTAACTCAAGATGGATTAAAAACTTAAACGTAAGACCTGAAACCATAAAAACGCTAGAAGAAAATCTAGGCAATACCATTCAGGACATAGGCATGGGGAAAGGCTTCATGACTAAAACACCAAAGCAACTGCAGCGAAAGTCAAAATTGACAAATGGGATCTAATTAAACTGAAGAGCTTCTGCACAGCAAAAGAAACTATCATCAGAGTGAACAGGCAACCTACAGAATGGGAGAAAATTTTTGCAATCTATCCATCTGACAAAGGGCTAATATCCAGAATCTACAAAGAACTTAAACAAATTTACAAGAAAAAAACAACCCCATCAAAAAGTGGGTGAAGGATATGAACAGACACTTCTCAAAGGAAGACATTTATGTGGCCAACAAACATATGAGAAAAAGCTCATCATCACTGGTCATTAGAGAATTGCAAATCAAAACCACAATGAGATACCATCTCATGCCAGTTAGAATGGTGATTATTAAAAAGTCAGGAAACAACAGATGCTGGAGAGGATGTGGGGAAATAGGAACACTTTTACACTGTTGGTGGGGGTGTAAATTAGTTCAAGCATTGTGGAAGACAGTGTGGTGATTCCTCAAGGATCTAGAACCAGAAATACCATTTGACCCAGCAATCCCATTACTGGGTATATACCCAAAGGATTATAAATCATTCTACTATAAAGATACATGCATATGTATGTTTACTGCAGCACTATTTACAATACCAAAGACTTGGAACCAACCCAAATGCCCATCAATGATAGACTAGATAAAGAAAATGTGGCACATAGACAGCATGGAATACTATGCAGCCATAAAAAAGAATGAGTTCATGTCCTTTGCAGGGACATAGATGAAGCTGGAAACCATTATTTTCAGCAAACTAAAACAGGAATAGAAAACTGAACACTGCATGTTCTCACTCATAAGTGTGAGTTGAACAATGAGAACACATGGACACAGGGAGAGGAACATCACACACTGGGGCCTGTTGGGGGATGGGTGCTAGGGGAGGGATAGCATTAGGAGAAATACCTAATGCATGTGGGGCTTAAAACCTAGATGACAGGTTGATGGGTGCAGCAAACCACCATGGCACATGTATACCTAGGTAACAAATCTGCACATTCCGCACATGTATCCCAGAACTTAAAGTATAATAAAAATTTTTAAGTTAAGAAAGGAGAAAAAAATGAAGCACTTGTGCAAGTAGATAACAAAATGATTTGTCAGAGTCACCTATGGCATGCCCTGAAAAATTAGATGCTAAAAAAGTTTTGGGTACCTACAAAGCAAGGAATGTGTCCATCTAAATCACATTCTAAGCTCTAATATTCACGTATGTGATATTCATAAATATTAGAGTTAATTATACTTTTGATAATTGACTAAATATTATTCTTAAGATTGACATTTTTATTATATGCAACAAACAAAATTTTTCTTTAAAAATTTTTCTAATATAATTCAGAATTACGCACATATTATCATATGCATTTAGTTCAAAGATAAAATCACTGTCAGACCAATATACCTTGCCATTCCTAGAAACAGCCCTGATTTACCACAACTATTTCCTCAGGAAGCGGGGAGGGAGTAGAAAGCCACTAAACTCCTACACTCGTCTGTCAGCCCATGACACTCTATGATGGCACAAGAAACCCAAGAATAGGCCGTGAAATGAATTAAAGTCATATACTGTAGGCACCCTACTGTGACTTCCTGAGCCTGCTCAGTATATTGCCAAGAAAAAAACCAATAAAGGAAATCTGCGACTATCCACTAAGGCCAAATTTGACTATCTTTTTCTAAACTTTCTAGTACAAGAGAAATGAAATAAAACCATCTAAGAGAACGACTTTTTAAACCCTACAAAAAGAATACAAGTACATGAGATGAGACCATGAAGAAAAACAAGGGAATAAAGAACCCAAAATTCAGGTAAGGGAATACTTCAGAGGTGGAGAGAAACAGAAGGGCCTAGGGAAGAGAACACGAGAACTCCAGAGGAAACAGGAATGCTCTGCTTCCTAAACGGACTGTCTGATGTTCACGCCAGATGTTTGTTTTATTGTTCTTCTTTGCACCTTTCACATCTCTAATGAGTATTTATGTAATTAATAACTAAAACAATGTTTAAAGATTATTTCTGGGCCAGGCACGGTGGCTAACGCCTATAATCCCAGCACTTTGGGAGGCCGAGGCAGGCAGATTGCCCGAGGTCAGGAGTTTGAGACCAGCCTGGCCAACATGGTGAAATCCCATCTGTACTAAAAATACAAAAATTAGCTGGGTCTGGTGGCACACGCGTGTAATCCCAGCTACTCGGGAGGCTGAGGCAGGAGAATTGCTTGAACCCGGGAGGCAGAGGTTGCAGTGAGCCAAGATCACACCATTGCACTCCAGCCTGGGTGACAAGAGTGAGACTTCGTCTAAAAAAAAAAAAGAAAATTATTTTTAAATGGAGTAAAAAGAAAGATATCTAGATTTTTGTCCCAAGCCTGAAACTGTGTGACCTTTAGCCAGATATTTATCTGAGCTTTAGTAAAATACAGGCATTGAACTAAAGCAGGAGTAGGCAAACTGGGGCTCCTTACCTGCTTTTATAAATAAAGCTTTATTGCTTAAACATAAGCAAATCCATGCATTTGCATAGTGTCTCTGGTTGCTTTTACAACAGTAGCTAGTGGTAAGTAGTAGCAATAGAGACCATATCTTCTGAAAATCCTAAAATATTTATTATATGATCCTTTAAGAAAAATTCCCAACCTTGGTCTGGGGAATTATTGTGGTTTCTCCTAACTAATAAAGACTAATATTAAGGGACAAATGGTAGTATCAAAACATGCTAACACCTGTTGGCTCACTGATGGACCAAAATTTCTTTCTGGTACTTTTCATAAACGTTTTGTTTAGGTTAAATGCCCCATATTTGTAAAATCTCATGAACTGTATCAACAGATTTTAGACATAGATTTTGTACAGTGTATCAATAGTAACATGAGTGCAGAATCAGCACTCTCCTGAGCCAGATGCTGAGATCTGTCTCTGAAACTAAAGCTTGTAACTGAAAACCTGGCTGGGAAATCTCTGAAGCCCAAGACACTCCACCTCTTGTGAAGACTCTCAGCTCACTTAGAACCAGAGAAATTCATTCCCAGGACTCCCCATATGCTGGCCAAGGGTTGTCTCAAGGAGAGTTTTAGTCTCAGCATACACATGTGTGCACATGGAAAAGCCTGGCATTTGTCATTTTTAAATGCCAAGAGTGGTAAGTTCATCCTGTTCTTCATACCAGTATGTTAACTTTTATATCTGGGCAAACAATCCATTAGCCTACAAAACTGTTGGGGAGCTGCCTATTCCAGAGATAAAAAACAGGAAAATATTGTCTCCTCAAACTTTTTCCTGTATAGCTGTAGCTCTTTGTTCTCCTTGATGTCCTCCTGTGACACCAATGATCCAATGTCACATTCACACTTGGGACTGACAGCTGCCAAACCCAAACTTGCCATGCTGCCTAAAGTCCAACAATTACTTGGATGACCAAGTGGAATGAATGACCGGAAACCACTTTGAGTACCTAACTTCTGGTTTTGCAAAACCCATGAAATTAACTAAAACTAAGACATTGGTTGGAACTATATCCATTCCAGGGTCTACAGACTTACAAGAGCGGCAAGCCCAGAATTTCCTTCCTTGGCTGTCCTAGGATAGCTGGGTATCAGGCCCACAAAAGGTGTGGTAATGCAGAAAATGGGGCTGCTCGGTGCCCCAACAGTCTCTGGAGCCACAGCCAGTATGCCATCCTTGTTTGACACATAATGTTTCTGTTGTTTTCATTTAACTGAAAGCAACAAATCTCCTTTTTCCCTCTAAAAATGAGATGTTTCTGAGGGTTCATATGATTTCTTTTCCAGCCTGTATTTCATGTGCATAGATCAAAGTTACTTGTTTGATAAGACGTGCTTAACCTAGGAAATTATTTTGGTATATAAGTCTTTAGGGAATTTTAACTTTGGATAAGAAAGAACACTTGGAGTCTAAATGAGAGGACCTGGGTTATAGTTTCTTGTATCAAACTGGAAAGACACCTAACCTCTCAGGAAGTATTTTTCTGAAGTAAACTTCTTGGAATAAGCAGTCCGAAGATAACTCTCATCTGCCTCCTTTCAACCAATAACTTTGCTCCCAAATCTCATGAGCTTGAAGCTTTGAAAGAATCTCCTTGATGTCTTCACTTCAAATTGCTCTGAATCTATATCCTCTCGGTCTCTGCTTCTCTCTCTCTCTGGGTTGGAAATATCCTTCCTTCTTAAGGTACAGTTTCCACCCTGGTTCTTGACTTCCTCCCCTTTTTTCTCTTCTGGAACATTGCTGTTGCCTGAACGTGACCTATAACATTCTATCTCTATGCCTCTGCTCATGCTATATTGTCATCCTACTTCATCAGAAAATCTCATGCAAAATCCAACAGAAATGCCACTTACTGCCTCTTGCCCTTTCTGAATCTTTATTGGTAGTGATCCCTTTGTCCTGTGCATCTCACTGGCTTTTATTTTATTTATTTATTATAGTACTGACCTGTATCAAAAAGATTGTATATTTTTGCCTTTTCTGCTAGATTATAAAGTCCTCATTTCTTAGTTAACTTCCTATGCCTTGTAATGTCTTACACAAAATAAGCATTCAACCTGTACTGAGTAATGATGAATAAAGTAGATTGAAAGTCTCCTCATATACTGATTCTGGATTCTCATTCGAAAAAACTTCACTTCTATTGTCTGTAGCCCTTATCATGAAAGGGGTACACTTTAGAAACACATATCTTTATTATTGAGTAAATTATCAGCTAGTCACAAATTCTATCCCAAAAGACATCACTTCTCAATGTGTATGTACCTAATCCATTTTTCTGTTTCTCTAGTTTAGAGATTTTTTTCAAAATTTCAGAAAGTAAAGTAAGAGAGAGACTGGCAACAAGGGCTTAAACAAAATGTTTACAATATTTGAAGAAAAATCATCGTAGACAGGGAAGCCTTGAGGTAGGGGTGGGACTTCCACTCCAACCAACTTACTCTTGCATCCTCCAAGAAAAACCCTCCAGAAAAGCCCTTAGGTTTTACTGCCTGTCAAAAGTTAGCATTTTTTTCTTGTTTTGAAAAAACATTATTTATGACAACCCTTTCACTTTGTAAACATACAATAAATAATTAGTTGAGTGAAAACAACTTAACAGTAAGAGCACAAAAGACTAAGAGGTAGTAATAAAAACTGAAATGAGAAGTCAATGTTCAATTTATTTTGCCCATATTCTTCAGGGATTTTGTACCAGGGCTAAGTTAGACAATGATCCCAAGGTCCAAGGACTATTATTTCACACATTGATGACACCCACAACATCTTCTGCACTCAAATGTTTCTGAATATTTATACTCTTGGACAACATATTTAAATGTACAACATTAAATTCCATTTTCTTATTCTTTTCTTAATTTTCTCAAGATTTACTTTATTTCCTCTGAGCCCATTCCATTCCATCTTAATCACTATTTCTTACTCCTCTTATGAAAACAATCATGATCTTTAGCTCCATTTCACCTAAACTTAGAATTTATTGTCCTACTTAATAGATTCTAAAATATTTCCTCTGTAAAGTTGGTAAGCTCTCTTGCATGAATTTATTCAGTTAGTGAATATTTATTGGCCACTTACTATACGTACTCACTCTTCTAAGTGCTGGAAATACAGCAGTGATCAAAACACACAAATTCCTGCTCTCAAAGAGCTTACATTTTAGTGGTGGGGACAAATAATAAACACATGTATGTCAGGAGGTGTTAAGTGCCATAAAGAAAAGTGAGGCAGGTATGGGACTAGAAAGTGCTGCGAGGAGAGTGCTAGCTTAGGTAGCATGGTGAAGGGCAGAGTGGGGTAGCAAACCTTACAAAAGTCTACAAGAAGAATATTCCTAGTAGAAAGAACTCATGTGCCAAGGCCCTGAGGCAGAATCCTTCTTAGTCTGGTTAAGGAATAGCAATGGATAGTTAGAAAACTCTATAGCCCATCAGATCATACTAGCTGAAGACTTCATTTAATTAAGGTTCATACACATTCTACTATTTTTTAAAATACTTTCCAAATAGAAATTGTCACAGGAAACACAAAATAATCTAAACTACACTGTCCTCTTGAATTATTGCTGAGTACTTGTAAGTATTCAGACAGTGCCAGATGGACAAAACCATTTTCTGGCGCTAAAGCATCCTAGATGTGAAAATGACTTTGTGTGACAGTAATTCAGTTCCTCCAAAGTCTTATTCTTATTCTTATCCTTAGTCTAAGTAAATGAAATGACAACCTAAATATATATAAATTATGAAATATCTGTCTAAAAATTATTCATGATACTTAATCACTAGCATCATTATTCCTATTTATGTACTCTCTTTCTCCTCCACTGGATTGTAAATTCCATGAGAGTAGAGAATCTGTTTTGTTTAACACTATTCCAAGTGTCTGGAAAACAGTACTTGAGCTGTATACTAGACACTCAATGAATATTGAAGATCAAATAGGAATATGACAAAAAGGAGACAGAAATATGCTGTTATTTTGGTTAAAGAGAGCCTGTGTTGTTGCCGTGATGGCAATAAGAAAACCAGTACTATTTTGTGAGTCTTTATTGAATGGCAGGTACTGTGCTGAATGCTCTACAGTGCAGTATGCAGTATATACAACAACTTTTCAAGTAAATACTATTATTACCCTTATGCTACAGTTGAGGAAACAGAGGCTGAAAAGATGAGTATGACCAATTTGCAAGTATCAGAGTTCAGGTTCGAACACAGGGTATTTGAGTCAAGGACTAAGGAAACTAGGAAATACATACACACAAAATTTTATATTAATAAATTATAAGTATTGTAAAAACGTTCTATCAGGAAGATGAAACTAGGAACAGAGCACAAAGTTAAGGATGAACAGGTAATTCTCAGATAGAAGAAGGGCAAAACATGAGAGTTCTCTTGGGCATGATGCCAAGATCAGCCTTGCAGTACATTTTATAAATGGACTAGAAGAGACTGAGTAATCTGATGTTTCAAATTTTGCAAATGACACATTAAGCATCTCTGGGGTGTGAAATGCCAACCTGATAAAAATAAAACAAAGTACACTTAGAGAATGACAAGCTATAAGTTCACAGAGCCCAAGAACGGGATCTGGCAACTTCATGAAGCAGGTAGGTGTCTCTCTAATTTCCATTTCAGTACTTGCTTTCCTAGTTCAGAGCGTTCCACTGTCCTCTGATCTATCAAGACCCTTGAGCCCAGTAACCTACCTCAGGGCATAGTTAAGGCAAGAAGGCCCCAAGAACTCAAAGAGCCAGCCAAGACCTGAAATTTGAACTAACTACACTTGGTGTTCAGATCAAGACATCCAGCCCTGCCAATTAAAAAGATCTAGCTAGTCCCAGTCTGCAAGCGAACAAATGCCAGATCGCTACAACTCAGCTCAGCTGTACCTTCTCAAACTGGACAGACACCTTTTAGCTAAAATGCCTGGCTGCTCTACATGGAGATGGTGAGCCTGTGGAACTTATTACTACAATATATGGCACAAACTGAAAATACAACTGTAGCATAAGAACTTTTAATAAATTCATGATCATGAATCTAAATGGGATTTCAGGTAAACTAGGGCCGCTTCTGACATAACAAAAATCAGTTTCAGCTCCTGTCACATGCTTCTTGAGGTAACATTGGATATGTAGTACTAGAGCTGAATGGATCACAGATCTGACATATATGAAAATTCTCACATAAAATATTTAGTAGCTACCAGATCTAAGAATAACAAATTTGCCTCTTAATACTTTAACACTTATAATACTTTAATGCATATTCACCTGACATCCAGAAACCAGCAATCTTTATGTTTTTGGTCACTAAACAAGTAATTACAGCACTAAGAATGTTCATTAACAAATAAATATCTTATTAATCAAAGCCAACAATAATAATTTTAGGGTTTTTTTCTCATTTAATGCATATCCAAAAAATAAGTTAGGTACCCTTATTATTCTGATATTTTGGATAAGAAAACTAAGGATTTTAGAAGGTCTGTGACTTAGCCAAGACCCTATGGCTATGAGTTGGCAGTGCAGGTACCCAAACCCTGACGGTACGGCCTCAGAAGCCACACTATGAACCACAAACACTCTATATTGCCTCCATTCTCTTCTACAAAAATGCAAATTCATTATAATATACATCCTTACATATTAATCTGAAAATTAAATCCTCTATTTCAGCACAACTAGATAAAACATATAACAAGTTAAACAAAAAAGAAGAGGAAGAGGAGGAGGAAGAGGAAAAGGAAGAGGAAGAAGAAGAAGAAGGAAGAAGAAGAAGAAGAAGGAAGAAGAAGAAGAAGAAGGAAGAAGAAGAAGAAGGAAGAAGAAGAAGAAGAAGAAGAAGTCATATTTCTATCCCCAAAAGTATCATTACGGAAATGTTCAACCATACTGTTTGGCCTCATCACAAAATACTAAAAGCAGTATATAGTTTTCTAATGAAAATGACATGTCTGTCATAAACCCCAGTTCTCAAATTTAGGGGTTTTTATCTTCTTTCCATCTGCTCTAAAATACAGAGGGTAATTTTAAGACAGAAAAGCACAACTGTAGAATCATCAGTGGTCACATGGAACCAGTCTTAGAGATAACATTTTCATGTAAAACAGAGAGCAATTACTCTGTGGACGCAAACAAATTCTATCTGGAAAAAAGCCACCAATGAAAGGAAAACAAATACAAAACTCTTTTAGCATTTTAACTAAATTGCATGGAAACAAAGATCACCAAACTTTAAGCAGCAAAAGTGCTAGCTTACAGAAAATGAGCTTGAACGCAGACATGTGCCAAAACCATGTCGATCTGCAATTTATTATGCCTGATATTAAGCACCATTCTCACATTTTACACATCTACCATATAAAATAACCATTTCAAACTGTTTAATACTGGGGATTAGTCTTTATCTTTTAGAGTCATATGCTGAAATATTTACAGATAAAATAAAAATGATATGATTCCAGATTGGAAAAAGCAGAGAGTGGAAAGAGGAGCAGGTGAAACAAGGGAAACCATGAGTTGAGAATTGTTGAAGCTGGGAGATGGGCACATAGGGCTTTGCTCTAGGATGCTCTTTGTTTTTTATTTATACTACTCTACTTACTTATGCATGTTCCTGACATGTCACATAATGAAAAAAAATTTTTTAAGCTAAGAGTTTGTAAAGTACATACCATACTTGAATTAATATGAAATTTTGGTATTAATTTGTACACTAGATAGAATAATCTATATAACAGTTTAAAATTCAGAGTATTAACAGAACATAAAGACTCCACTAAACAATACACAGTTTATAATCTGCCTCATTTAGTTCAGTGAAAGCCGGAGACTACTGAGTCAAAGTCACAGGTTCAATTTTGTTAAGAAGTAGTTTGCTTTCTTCTGGCTCTCGGATTTATAATTCTAATCTCAGCCAAGTATTCCAAAAATGCATTTTAGCCCCTAAAACAAAGAATAATATTTAATGTTGAATGAGGAGAGCAATTACCAAAAAAAAACCCACATCATTATACGTGACAGTATAATCAAAAGATGATCAATTCAATAGGAATTGCAGGGTATGGTTCCAATAAGCTTCAAAACCAACAGGCCTTAGAGCTTCACTGATGTGTTCCATTCTCCTTCAAGGCTTCTAACTCAAGGCCCATATTTCACATGTTAATGTTGGTTCTCATGATCATTCTATAACACTAAATTGCAAAGTTCCACATTTTGCTTCTAATAAACACAAATGGCCCTTGTACGGCAAGATCCAACTTATCATGGAAATGCTTCTTGATTATTTACCAAACGTGTGTGCAAAAAACTGTTTCCAGAGCACACTATTTAAAGTACATATATATATAAATGTTCTGAATTCAATATAACTAGCTACCCAAAATTATAGTAGTATTTACTTATATTTTACAACCTGCTTTATAAATATCACAAAAGCAACTACATCAGGAAAGTAGTGCTCCTTGACTTCATTAAGAATTACATGAATTTCTACATATGGAAATTTGCTTTATATGTATATATATATATAAAATATATAACAAAAAGAAAAATAAAAATGATTGATCTTTTATTTACCTATATTATTCTCTTAGATGCACACATTCTAATTAGTATTTTCCTTTCAAAATGGCCCTAGAATGGCACTTTTTACTTTCTCTTACTCAAGATAGCTTACTGAAGTGAAACGGAGATGAATGGAGGGTGGGGAGAGATATCAATGGATTCCATTTTAACGGAGCACTTTTATTCTTGGTAGAGAGTATGCTCTCTCCAAAGTGATAACTTATGATAATTTTATCTGGCACTTGTATCTTTTTTATTAAACATAATTGCTGTGTATTTAATCAAAAGGGAAGTCCACTGGGCCAACATTTTTAAATTACTTCCCCTTTCTGTAAGAAACAAAAACTAAACCTGTTTATCAAGGGAAATAGATAAACAGCTTCCAAGGTCAACAAGCCACAGTGTTGTATGGAAAACAAAGAACTAGAAAGAAAAAGGAAGCTAAAACATAGTGAAGTTAGCCCAGCTCTGTGGTGCTGCCAGTCATGTGCCATGTCATGAATCCCCTATCCTCACTTGGAAAAGGAGGGATCATGGTTCAGGAGGTGACCCACGATTATAGCACAAGTCCATTTGACTCCAAAACTTCTCTTTACATTGCACTTACCTGAGAAATGGAATATACATAGTCACTTGGCTGCAGCTTTAAACACACTCATGAATAGGTTTTTGCTTCTTCATAAAATCACTCCGCTCTAGGCAAACACACACAATCCAAGGCTTACTGATCCTATACAATTCTTAAGACAAGCGGTCACAGTGTAATTCCTATTCTTAACTAATTTACATGCATGCAGAAAATAGACATTTACAAAGGATGATAAGGTAGATGTGTAACTATTGTACCCCCTACAAAAAAAAATCATGAGCTAGTTATACTGACAAAGAACTATTAAGAATCCAGCACCCCTTCCCTTCTCCCATGTAATTATAGTTATTTAAATTTGACTTTCTCCAGAAGTGAGCAGAAAAGAGCTGCCTAGCACTCAGAAGCAATAATCACAAAATCTATCAGTGGCAGGAAACTATGAAGATGTTCACTCAATGTTTATCCAATGCTATTTGTTCCAAATAGAATTACAGTAAGACTGTGACAGGCACTGTAGGCCGGCTCACTCAACACCTATTGTCAACCACCTGTCTCCCTTACCTGCCTCTACTTTTAAGGTTGACAAAGCTAAATATTCACTTTCCCTTCCTTTTCATAAGGCAGGAATGGGGCGTGGACAGGGGATAGACAAAAGGACATGTACCAACTCTCTGGCCAATATGACTTAAATAGAAGTCAGCTGGTGGAAATTCTGGGCAGCTTTTTCTTTTCCTGATAAGAGAGACAGATGAAGCTGACACTATCCCCCACCCCTTACTGCACACACACTCCATCACCCTTCTCCCAGAGCTAGGGCAGCCACCTTGCAAGTAGAAGGAGACAAGCCTGAGAATCAAAGTCAATGTATGCAAATATGGCAGAGCAAAAAGTCAAAGAGCCTGGGTCACTGAACAGCAGAACCAGCACTAGCAACTGCCTACCTCCAGCTTCTAATTATACAAAAACATTAAATCCCTATTTGTTTAAACCACTCTAAGTCAAGCTTTCTGTTGCTTGAAGCTATTTCTCTAACAGATTTAAATAAACACTGTGGTAAGTAGCCACTTAAAGCCCAGCTAACATAGAGCATTTAAGCAGCTAACTTTCTTTGGGTTTAAATTTGCATGCTGAGATGAAAAACACACTGGACTCTAGACCAGGCATTCACTGTGACTTGCTTTTGACCTTAGCCAAATCATTTCACCTCTCTGAGCCTCAGCCTTCTCACATTTGTAAAGTCACATTTGTAATGATGCCTGTGCTGCCTATCTCACACGACTGTTCTGAGGGTCAAATGAAGGACCTCGCTTTGAATAAGCCCTAACGTGCTATAGGAATGTAAAAGTTGTATACTCCTTGTATGTATTATGCTCCCTGTACAAATATTTCGTTGCCACCTATCTCACTCCCAAATCTGACAACAAACATATTATGGCACTGAGTTAACTCAAGAACACTAGACAAGATACTGGTTTTTAAGTTATTCTTCCCTAAAGGATATTTATGCTTTCTAGCCAACACACAGAATCTATTTTGAAGCAAAAAGGGTTCAAATCTAAAAAGAGACAGTATATGTGTAGTGAAGGCAAACAAAAGAGGTACTCTAAAGTTACAGATATTCTAAATTCTACTTTATAATTCATCTGTTGGTTATATCTGATTAAGAAATTTGATTAAGGAACAACTATACCAAGAGATAAGCAATGGTGGCTTTGTAACTCAACAGAGTTAACTAATTTCAAACCTCTTATTCTGTGAAAGTTCCTCCTACTCAATAACGCTTTTCAGGCTTTTTTTGTTTGTTTTTTGTTTTGTTTTGAGATGGTCTGTTGCCCAGGCTGGAATGCAGTGGTGCAATCTCGGCTCACTCCAACCTTCCCCTCCCGGGTTCAAGCGATTCTCCTGCCTCAGCCTCCTGAGTAGCCGGGACTACAGGCACGTGCCACCACACACCCAGCTAATTTTTGTATTTTTAGTAGAGACGCGGTTTCACCATGTTGGTCAGGCTGGTCTCGAACTCCTGACCTCGTGATCCACCCACCTCAGCCTCCCAAAGTGCTGGGATTACAGGCGTGAGCCACTGCACCCACCCGCATTTTTCAGTTTTATGAAAACACTTAAGACTTAACTAGAAAATTGGCTCTGAGTTACATATATATTGGTTGGCTCTGCATTGAAGCTTTCACATAGTAAATCGTGAGTAAACAGGATGTTATTTGCACAGAGAAAGGGGTCAACGGAAGTAGAACTTTGTTAGGGATATTACCATAACAGATCTCAAAGCGAGCTCCCTGAAGTCTTAAGATCATAAAGGACACTCACGTGTAAAGAATAAAGTGGAAATTCTCATTTAATCAAAAGCCTTCCTTTGGCACATCTACTCCTGTGTAGTGCACAGATCAGAGCCATTAACATCACCTAGGAGCTTGTTAGAAAGGCAGAATCTCAGATCCTAACCCTGACCTATCAAGTAGGAATATATATTTTTCACAAGATTCCAGGTAGTTCATAAGCACATTCAAGTTTGAGAAGCACTGAACACTGCCCATCCAGCACTTAGTTTGATTTATTGTTGATAAAAATAACCAGCAAACCAAAAATTTATTACCTCTGCACAAGAAGCTGGGAAAACATTCCCATAATACTCTCCCTGTCAGATTAGCTTATCTCAAACACAGTTCTAATCATGACATTCAAAACCTTCAATGACTTCACCTATCAAAAAAAAAAAATCTAAAGCCTTCAGTATGACAGTCAAGCTCCTCCACCATCTGGCAGTAATCCCCTTTCCAATTCCACCTTAGCCCCTTCACATGCCCAATGCCTATTTCTCAGTCAAGAGCAGATCACCTGCAACAACAGGACCACCTGAGGCCCCACCCTTGACCTTCTGAATCATGCTCTCTGGGAGACAGAACTGGGATGGCGCAATCTTAATCACTCTCCCAGGTGATTCTTGGGAAACAACTGCTTATGCTTTAAGACTGTCTCATCATTGGTCAAATTTCTCAGTGTAACCACACAGAACGGGTCACTCCATCCTTAGTGTCAATATCGGCCTATATGTGGCTCTGTTGTTGTCTACCAGTATTGCAATTACATGTTTCCATGCCTGTTTCCTCTTTGAGTGCCTAAATGTAGGAGATGCCTACTATGTATCTCTGTATCTCCAACATCTAGCACATCCTTGACAGAGTAGGTGTTCAATATTTTCTGGTTTACTGCAGCATTACATATACTAAGTTAAAAAATAAATTGAAGCAACCTAAAACTCTATCATTTGGAATCTACCTAAATTAATTACAGTACAACCATCCAGTGGAATATGCATTCATTAAAAATGACACTGGTTATTTATTGATTGGAAGGATACCCAGGATATATATAGAGAGAGAGAGCAAAAAAATAAAAAAGCAAATTGCAACATAGGTCTATAATGATCCTGGAGAACATACACCAAAATGTTAACAGTGGTTGTCTCCGGGTGGTAGGTTTATGAATAACATTTATTCTCTTCTTTATTTCTTAATTTGAATTTTGTATAATAAACATGTACATCATTTTTACATTTTAAAGCTTTTCCCATTTTAAATTCTTAGGGAATAAATGCTGTTACAGTAAATGATGGCTTCACTTATTCTCCTTGCAAAGACTGGGATTTCCGAAGGTTGGCTGTGATCCAAAGGTTGGTGTTGTTGCTAAGAGGGAGAAAAAGAAAGTAGGAAATGGGTTGTCCTTAGCAACTGGCTCTCACAACTGTTCCTTCTATTGTCTGGGATTCAGAAAAAATATTTAAATAGCCTTAAATATCTTCTCTCATAACACTTTTCTAATAAGAACTGTGGCTTCCAGTGGAAATGATATAGCTCAATTTTGACAATACCAATTAGTTTCAGCATAAAGACACTATCTGTTGTCAATTTTTTCAGTTGTGAAAATCAGTTTCCAACCTCATTTCACCTTCCCTGTTGACTCTTCTCTCACCTTTCAGAATGTTCACTGTCCAAGATGAATTTGTTAAATACTGTTTTATTCTATTTAGCATGATACCAAAGCTGTGTATGCAAGCTGATGTCAATGACCTTCTCTTACTATCACCAAATTGGGGCATTGCTTCTGCTATGAGAAGGATGAATGGGGAGGTGGAGGGATATCTCCAGTCTTTTTTCTTATACTATACAAGAAACCTACAAGCAACTTTCATTTCAATTAATATTTTACATGAACTCAAGATACTTTAAAGAAAAATAAATTAAAATTAAAATCACACCAACCACAGGAAGAACACATCAATTTATTGGTATTTATTTTCCTAATTTTAACATTTAGCCTAAAACACAAACAAAACTAAGATTTGCAAGGAAAAAAAACAGAAATAAATTTGCTAGTCATGCTAGGATTTTATATTTGGATCAACTTTGCATGCTTTAAATATATATTATGCTTGAATATCAACAGAAATGTGTGTTGGTATAGCTTAAAAACTTGAACATATTTGCTTCTTGGGTTCTTCTAAAATGTCCTTACTCTATGAAAACCTGAAGTAAATAGGAAAAAAAAGTGTAAAATGTTTGATAGAATATTAAAACTCAATGTAAGCAGAAGTATAGGAAGAGTTTTTAAAGCTTGTTTTTTTGGTTAAAACAGCTTGAAATCATATCTCCAAAAGAGCAAAATTTGAGTATAACTTATTACCTTCTAGGCTCAAAAGCCATGGCTGTTCATTTAACAAGTTTAAGGGGTATAGCTAGTGTCATAAACCCCAAACATGTAGCAGAAATGCAACCTATGCATCCAAATGACATAGGACAGTGAAAGGGGCCCTACACTGGGAGACAGGAGACAGAAGATTTCTTTCCTTTTGTTCTGCAATGGCCACATGACTCACTAGTCACTATGATTCTCGGAATTTCTCACTTCCTCATCTGTAAAAACAAGCCAGGGGCTAGATGATGTATAGGTTGTTTCCAGATTAAAAATTTTTAAAGCTCTAATTCTATACATTCTCTTTACACATATACAAAACTGAAAACATCCTATTTTTATAATCTAAAAAAACTGAAAATAAAAGAACTGCATTTTAGCAAATTTTTCCACTGACATTTTGAAAAAGGAAATAAGATATAGCCTTACCATTTCAATATAATTAATTTACTTTTCAATACTAGTGTCATATCATCCTTTATTACTCATTAGAATTTAATAATTGTATCTTTTATTTCTAGTTCCAATATTAGAAAGAAATTTGTCTTCCTTAATTATGGAATCAGCAGGAATCATGAGTTATGCTAACAGCAGAAAAACATCTGAGATATAAAAATTAGTTTTGTCTTTCAAAAAATAATTGAAGATAGAAATTTCTATTTCCTAAACTATTGTATTCCAATATGCAAGATAGTTCAGTTATCAAATCAGTAATAAAAACTAATATTCACTTAGTCTTATTTATACAGCACTTTAACATGCATGATGTCACTAAATCTTTATGACTCTATGAGGAAGTATTGTAATTATCCCCACTCTAAAGTTGAGGAAACTGAGGTCTCCTGACATTAAGTGATTGTCCAAGATCGTAAAGCTAGAAAGTCCCAGCTCCATGACTCAACCTCTGACCTTTTCTCTCAATTTCTTGCTCTCTCTCCATGCTGTTCTGCCAGTTCATAAGCCCTTAATGTTTCTAATTAAGCCCACTTTCACCTAATTTAATGTAGACGGTTGCTCATAAACACCAATAAACAAACAATTAACTGGGAACAAATATTTGAAATACATATGGCAGAAAGGGTTAATTACCTATCTTTAACATATGAGGAATTTTTACAAATTAAAAAAAAAAAGAAAGAAAGACCAACAACTCAATGAAGTTAGGTGAGAAATACAACCAGTTTACAAAAAAAAAAAAAAATTATTGCTAATAGCTTTGAAACACTTGGGGGAAAAATGCTCAATCTCAGTTAAATAACTGCTAGTAAAAATAAGATTTTTTTCCCTTTTTTTTTGAGACAGTGTCTCACTGTCACCCAGGCTGGAGTCGAGTGGCACAATCACAGCTCACTGCAGTTTCAACCTTCCAGGCTCAAACAATCCCCCTACTTCAGCCTCCCAAGTACCTAGGACCAGAGCCACACACCACCACACTTAGTTTTTGGTAGAGACAGGGTCTCACTTGTTGCCCAGGCTGGTCGCAAACTCCTGGGCTCAAGTGATCCTCAGCCTCCCAAAGTGCTGGGATTACAGGTGTGAGCAACTGAGCCAGGCCTTTTCCCTATCTTATTAACAAAACTTTTTAAATTGTTCACGTGCTTGTACATAGAGTGTGAAATAATACACACTGGAGACTCGGAACGGTGGGAAGGAATGAGGGATGAGAAATTATTTAATGGGTACAATGTACATTATTTGGGTGATGGCTACACTAAAAGCCCAGATTTCACCACTACCAATATATCCATGTAACATAACTGTGATTGTACCTCTTAAATTTATACAAATCAACAATATTTTAAAATAAAATTAAAATTTTTCAAATACTGAATTGACCGTGGTGTAGGAAAAAGTCACTCTCATTTACCATCAGTGGGGAATGCATGTGTCACAAATTTTTTGAGGGCAATTTTACAATATTTAGCAGACCTAAACACAGCCTTAAACACAGCAATTGCTCTCCTTGGAATGTGTTATTTATTTTATTTATGTGGGCAAAGAAAAAAAATGATCATCATGTAAAAGATGTTCCTAAGAGCATCAGCTATTACAGCAAAATGCTGAAGACAACTCAAATGTCCCCCCACCTTCAGAATTAACTGAATTTTGGGTACTTCATACAATAAAACACTACATTCCAATGTAAAACAGTATACTTTTTTTAAAAAGCAGAATATATTGTAGTTTACTCCTCATTTGCCTATGAAAAATATACATGGAGATCACACCCAAAGATCTGAGATAGTATGTGCTTAATAAAATATGTCTGGAAAGATATGCAAGAAATTCCACTTTAGAGACTGGAACTAAGGATGCAGGACTGGAACTAAGGATGCAGGACTCTGGGGAATTACATTTAAGTTATTTTAAAATGTAATGTTGTTTGAAGTGTTTAATTCTTTGCATGCCTATACTCAACTTGGTTGATGTGAGCAGCCAATTAGATAAAATAATGTACGTTAAAGCAGTTTGCAAACTGAAGAGAATAACAGAATATACAAACATAAGGCTTCCTGGATATTGCTTTATCACTAGCATTTCAGGAAGACTTTTGATTGATCCAGCACCTACTGCCCTGAGCTAAACCCAGTAAGCATAATTCCTCAAAAAATGCTTTATGATGGATTGAAGAATTCTCTATCAAAATGCAAATATCCACCAAGAGCTACCACCTTTAAATAGTGCTTTTCAAACTTCATCAAATAGCCCCTAGTGTCAAAGACACTGAGCTTGTTCCCCCAGGGACCTAGAAAGTAGATCGAAAGGCCCTCACATTTTTAATATGTCCATACTCTTTCTGATAAGTTTTTTTTCACAAACCTTCAAATAAACTCACAATTCAGGAAGATGCAGTAGGTTTATTCTGAGGCCTAGCACCCAGGAACTGGGATGCACCCATTTGAGGAATTTCACCTTTTTTTTTTTTTTCTTTTTTTGAGACAGAGTCTCATTCTGTTGCTTAGGTTGGAGTGCAATGGTGTGATCTCGGCTCACTGCAACCTCCACCTCCCAGATTCAAGCAATTCTCCTGCCTCAGCCTCCTGAGTAACTGGGACTACAGGCACGTACCACCACACCCAGCTAATTTTTGTATTTTTTGTAGAGATGAGGTTTCACCATATTGGTCAGGCTGGTCTTGAACTCCTGACCTCAAGTGATCCGCCCGCCTCAGCCTCCCAAAGTGCTGGGATTACAGGCATGAGCCACTGCACCCAGCCAGAAATTTTACTTCAAAGGATATGTATTGGCATCTTAGCAGAGGACATTTTAAATATGGGAGGAAAGCTATGGAGAAAAAAAGGAAGAGAAAAAGCTATGGAGAAAAAAAAAAAGAACTGTAATCAGATACTCTGTGATTTAATCTTCAAATTCACCGTTCTTTCAACAAGTTACTGAACTCCTACTTTGGCCATAGTCTCTTTCCCTCATGAAGTATAGTGGATACTGTACAAGTGCCCTCTATAGAGGTTTTAGCCAATGCATTTACTCACCACTGATGATGCAGCAGAATACATTTTCCTCCACACCGTGGTCAATTCAGCACATGGCCAAATTTTTTGTCTATTTAAAGGATCAGGGTGGAAGTACATGTCAAGCCCTGAACTGAATATAATTAGATAGCAAGACAAAGGATGTCTTGGACATGAAGTTAGAAAGATGGTCAGAAAGGGCCTATCTGAGGGGAAAACGTTCGAGCTGAAACCCAAACTGCGGGAAGGTGTGATGGTTAATTTTTGTGTCAACTTGACGGGACCATGCAAGGGATGTCCAGATTAAACATCGTTCCTGGGTGTTTTTGTGAGGGTTTCCGGATGAGATTAGCAGTGGAATCAGTGGACTCAGTAAAACATATTGCCCTCCCCACTGTGGGCATCAGTCAATCCATTTTGAATATAACAAAACATGGAAGAAAGAGGAATTTGTCCCTACTTCCCTGTTTCTTGCCTCACCGCTTGAGCTGGGAAATCTCATTTCATCTTCTCTTGCCTTCAGACTGGGATTCACACCAACAATTCCTCTAGCTCTCAGCCTTCAGACTCAGACTGAACTACACCACCAGCTGTCTTGGGTCTCCAGTTTGTAGACAGCACACTGTGGTCTCCATATTTGCATATGCTAATTCTCCATAATAAAATCTCCTTAAAAATATAAAAAACCAATTGATTCTCCTTCTATGGAGAACCCTGACTAATACAGAAAGGGTTAGCCATGCAAAAATGAGAACGAATGTTCCAGAGCAAAAGTCTGGGGTAGTACATACTTGGTACATTCGCGGGACAGGAAGGTAGCCACTGTGGTTGGAGCATGAGAACCTGGGGACAAGGGGTAGATGATGAGTTTACAGAGGCAGGAGCCAAACCACGTCAGGCCTTATAGGCCAAATAAGAAGGTGACATTTATTTTTATTGCAATGGGAAGCTGTTGGAGGCCTTTAAGCAAGGGAACAATACAATCTCAATTTTTTTTTTTTTTTTTTTTAGGAAATCATTCTGTTTGCTATGCAGGCAATGATCTGTGGAAAGCAATACAGGAAGCAGGGAATCAATCAGGAGCCAAATGAAAGAATCTAGATGACAGACGATGGTGATTTGAATTGCGGATTTAATAGTAGTGATAGAAGGTTCTGATTTCAAGATGTATTTTAGAACTGTGGTATTGCTGCTAATTTGGATATGGGGAATGAAGGGGAAAAAAAGGATTGGTGAATGAATCTCAGATTTTCAGAGTAAACTATCTGGTGGATAGTGATAGAATTTGCTAAGATAAGGAGGGGGCCATGAAGAGTTTTGTTGAGAACATCATGACTGAGATTCCTGGTTGACAGCCAAAATCACTTTACCCTTCTTCCTTAGTAACCAATTCCCATTTTTATTCCAGCTAAAAGACTACATTTCCCAGCCTCCTCCTGTTGCTATGTGAGGTTATGTTGCTAAGTTCTAGCCAATAAGAAACAAAATGGAAGTATTGTGTGGGACTTCTAGGACAACTGAAAGAGACAGAACTCAACTGGGAGCTAAACTTTTTGCCCCATGCCCCATCTTCCTTCCTGCTGTCTGGAATGAGGAAGATGGCTTGGAGCTCCAACATCCACTTTGAGGATAGAACTCATGTGCTGAGAATAGCAGATTAAAGAGTTTAAATGGAGCCTAAGTTGCTGGTCATTTCAGGGAGCAGATGTACCAGTGCTAGACTCTCTATCTCCGGACTTCTTTTAAGTGGAATAAATTATTGTGTGTTTACAGTTATTTTGAGTCCTAACTGACACAAAGATTTAAAGATAAATTGATATATCTATTAAATATCCCAGTTAGGTAGAACCCTCATTTTAAATATAAAAAAATTAGGGTTAGAGAAGTTACTTGCCAAAGTCAAACTACTTAAGATAGAGTCAAGATTTGAACTAATAGCAGTCTAACTCCAAAGTTCATGTTTTGTTTTCATATGATACCATTCTGTACTTAAAACAGAAGAAAAAAGGCACCAGAGTCAAATGTTCCTAGTAGCAAAATCCTATCTAGGACCCGTTCTGCACATGATACCCAAAATAGTCCTACTCAACTTGATATAAGGAAGAATTATCTCCTATCTAAAAGTGTTACTATTTATATCATGTGAATATCACTTGCTTTACCTTTTCTAAAGGCAACACACTTTTTACCATATTCACCTATTAATTCAGCCCTAGGTGTATTTCCATTGTATTAAAATGCTACTTATATTTATATTTGTTCTTGCAACTAAATACATGCTGAACTTCATTCTGAAGTCCTCTTGCCATACTACTTTGGCAAGTATAATACATACTCCAACTCTAAGTCGGGACCTTCCCTTACATGATCCATTAATTATGCACCCTGTAGGAAAATAATGGTAAGCTTTCCACAGCTCCCAGTACTTTATTGTAACAATCATTTCACAGTCTGTTGATGATTATTATCCCATGAGGCAGAGAAACAAATACTTTGTAAAGTAAAAACTTTATGTATCTATAACTTCTTCCTCAGTCTACCAGGTCTATCTCCTATATAACAGAGAAAATCTGATTAGTAAGGCAAGTTTTATTTTTTATATGGTCAGGCTGACAACAGATTTAAACCTTAGGTGTTCCTAAGTATCAAAAGGAAGGATTTTTTCCTTTTACTTTTTCATTTAAATATAATTACATACTGTGAAGTACATAGATCTTAAATGAACAGCTTGATAAAATTTTACAAAATGAGCACACCTGTGTAGCCACCACTCAACTCAAGATATAGAACATCTGCAGTATCTAGAATCCTCTCTCAAGCTCTGTGCAGTCATCACCTACTTCCCCATCAAGTTAACCATTATCCCGACTTCTGATTCCACAGATTCATTTTGCCTATTTTTGAATCTGATGTAAATGGAGTAGTGTGACATATAATCTCTCACTTAACATTATGTCTGTAAAATACATCCATAATGTTACAGGTAGCCATAGTTTATTATTTTTAGTTACTGCATAGTATTCCACTTATCCATTCTGTTAAAGGATATTTAGATTATTTGAAGTTTTATATCTGCTATACATAGTAAGTATACATATAGTATATATTTGCAGTTTTATATTTATTGTACATAATACTGCTTTTAACAATCTTACCCAATACTTTTAGTGCATAAAGGAAAGTTTTTTACTTAGAATTTTTTATTCTTGTTTTTGTTTTATTTGTGGGTACAGACTATATCGCCTATACATTTGGGAGTAATACATTCAAAGTAAGCATGCATACTTCTTTTGGCTAAAATATGTTATACCTAATTCAATGCTCAACAAAACTCCCTTGAGTGCTTTAGCACTGTTAGGAAAATAATGAAAAGAAAGAAGGAAAAGAGACTATTATAAAGGATAAAGAATGTTTAGAAAACAGATAATGCAAAGTGTTAACTAAAGAGAAACATCAAGTGTCAAGTCCTTCCCATAAATTTTGGAATTCCCATTAAGTTAGATGAACACAGTTTGGCCTTTAGGTTGTGCTATCTCCTAATACTAATATATTCCTCAAGATGCACCCATAGGGTTGCATGCCTTTTTTTGCTTATCTTTGGCATGTACCTTAACTTCTTGGAACATGCTGGGGCTCCCTAGTGATACAGTGATTACATGTAATAGATAAAGTTGCCCTTTAAAATTCCACACCACATTAGGATTCTCAATCACTGGAAGCCTTGGCTCCTCCCCCTCCACTACCCTGAGAAATTATTGGTCAACAATTTTTAAAGTGTTTTACATAGTTATAATTTGGGGTGGGGGGTGAGGTGCCTCATCTCTTACCTTTCCCAACCCACTCTCATTCGTTTATTCAAAATCATCATCTTGTTACCTAATGTATACAAGGTTCTATGTTAGGTGCCTGAGAGGTGAGAAAACATATAAATACAAAATATTTACAGATTAAATAACAAGTATCTAAGATTTGCTTCCAGATAATAAGGAGAGTAAGAAGATGGGGCAGAATGGGACAGAACTGGCTATGAGTTGATGGACTGATTGTTGGAACTGGGTGATAAATGCTTGAGGGTTCATATTATTGATCTGTCTGCTTCTGTGTGTGGTCAAAGTTATCTACAATAAAAAGTTTTTTAAAACACACACCAAAAAAATGCATAAGAACATACAGACTAATAAAAGCGCTAAACCATGCATTCAAATAGCATACTGAAGTTTAAAGGGGCCATAGCAGTTATGAATCCCAACCTTAGCATGAAAGGAGTGACTCTGAGGCCTAGAGGTTCAGTGAGTTGCCAAAGTCACATGAGCAGTTACAGAGGTGATACTAAAAACTAGCTCACTTATACACATACACACACACACATGCATGTGCACACAAGGCACTGTTCCTTCTTCCAGACAGACTGCTCCAATGCAGAGAAGTATATGGCAAAAACCATGAAGCTAGTCCAAACTAGATGCATAAGAATTCAAAAGAAACACCACCTGGGCCTGAAACCCATGGGCTCTTTCACAAACTATGCTCTGCTCACAAAACTAAGAGGGCTGTCCCCCTATAACAGAGATAAAAATCTGATTAGTGAAGCAAGAATTTTACATTAATTTGCATGATTGTTTGGTTAACCTCCCAAAGTCGCACACTTGCCTTGCAAGGTGCTGAAACCGTCACACATTAGCAACAGAAACACTAGCAGCTGATTACCCCTTCACTTGTCAGTTAGATAAGAAAAGTGAGCATATACTATATGCCAAGAATTGTGTTAGGAGTTGGAGATACTACAGAGATAAGCACAGTGCCTGCCCTCAGGGAGTTCACAGGCTGCCAGAGAATTTTTTAACAATTCTGAAGGAGAACCACAGAGTCCCCTAGCAACCTAAATTCCCTACAGCTCTAAATTCAGATTGACTAACCTTTAAAAGGTACATTTCTGCACTTAGACATTTTCAGATGGGCATAATTTTAAAGCAGTAAACCAGCATAAGGTATGGTTTTATTCTAACTAGCAAATTGTCAGGCACTAATAAAGAGAAGGCAACTGCCTAAAAGAAGACAAAAACTGTCATGCATTGGTAAATGTTTGCTTTTGACCATGATGACTTTATTCTGAACATCTGTCCAGGTGATTCTTCCCATAATGGAGCTATATAAAGAACCTTCAGTGAGATTTCATCTTTTTAAAAAACAAAAAACTATAAATATTCCACTTTTCTTCTATACATAATGTTGTTCATTCTAAACTCTAGATGTGCTAGATAAAATCCTAATGAAGCATATTCTCACTTCCATTTCTTTTGGAGTAGATTGCCTTTTTCCTTACAGTCTAGGAAAGGAAATTCATTTTTTTTTCTTTTATTTTCCATTGTGTCTTAGAACATCTGAAGACAAGTAAAACTATAAAATTACTTAAAAAGTAAAAAAGCAGTTATCAAAATTAACTCTTTTAGAGTATCACATTTTTACTTTTCACATAAAAATAGATGTCACCTCTGGTCAGCCTAAAAAATCACAGAAGTAATATAATCTGTACTCAGAACATTCAAACATATTTCTAAAAATTTCACTGTTGGGGAAATTTAGCAAGTTATAGTGGTTTACCCAACGTCCTTTGGCTGCCTCTATGAGGAAAAAATAGAAGAGAAAAAGAGAGAGAGAGGAAACAAATCTAATTTCATAATCATTAGATCACTTCTCTGCTCATACATAAGCATTGCCAAAAGTGATTTATAATATTTAAAAATGCTATTGATCTGGACATTCATAATTTTGTGGAGCTTTTATTTCTAAGGTTGGGCAATAATTCTCTACCTCATTATAAAACATTTATCCATTCCCACATTCAAATCCCCTGAGCTTTTATGCATTCTAATTCATTGCTAGGCTAGCAGTATGTGAAAACAAAATTGTTTTGAAAGAAATATAATTGTTCCAAGTTAGCACACTGGCAAGTTTTATTTTTTTTCTTTTAGACATTAAATATTAATTACCCTCACATTTATGATATTACTAAATACCTTGTTTCAGCCACTCTATCTTAATTAAACTGCAGAATTTAGTGGGATTAAAAATGGCTTCCAAAGACCTTAGGTAGAAAGATAAAGGCTAGCCCTCCAACAAGTTGAATATGAGTTTTGGCAAGGAGATTTACCCATAACTAAAAAGGGTTGTTTGGAACAAATGGAAAGGAAGACTACCTGAATTTGCACAGCCCTTTATCCTGACCAAAATAATTGAACATTTAAAGTTAGAAATTTACAGCCTCATGAATTAAAGAGACAACCCAAATCTATCAAATTTTCCTCAGGGTTTTGTCTAAAGCATAAAGAAATCATAACATCCTAGAAGTCTACATATACCATAATGCCTTTTGAATCAATCAACTCTTTGTCTTAAGGCAAAAAAAAAAAAAATCCATTTTTTATCATCAAATTCCAGAACCAGCAAGCACAAGTTAGTTACAGCACCACTGTAATTACAGCTTCAGACCAGCTCTGATACACAACAACAGAAATTGAATGTTTGTAAGGAAAGATAAGCATTTCAGGCATTTATGTTCTCTTTTATTTGCATTCCTTGCCAACTTCAAGCCCAAATTAGAAATTCTAAATCCTTTGAACCTGAAAATTATTAGATCTGATGGTCAGATATCTGTGTATTATTAAGTAACAAGGCTCTCTGGGATCAAGAAGATAGTTTTATACAAAACCTAGTTATTAATCAGAAGACTAAGGCAATCTCAAAGGCAGCCTTAAGCCAGTCTCAAACTCGGACACCTCCAGCAGTCAAGCAGGTAAATAACCGCTTGGGCTGGGTGTGAGCACATGAAGTCACGGAAGGAGCTGCAGAAGGAAGCTGTGCCCCACGGGGAGGGAGACGACTGCCCCCCAGCTCCAGCCAGTTATTCCCATGTCTTCTGATTTCTCAAGACAATGC
The DNA here is from genome assembly GCF_000951035.1 of Colobus angolensis palliatus. NCBI lineage: Eukaryota > Metazoa > Chordata > Mammalia > Primates > Cercopithecidae > Colobus > Colobus angolensis. Next base: position 11,533,639 of record NW_012116266.1, read on the forward strand.
AGGAATTGCAGATCCATATGTGAAATCTTCCTATTAAAATGTTGGCACAAACATTGTAAAAGCACTGCATGGGCCAAATAAAACATGTCTGTGGGCAGGCTTCAGCCAGCTGGCTGCCAGTTTTGAGATCTCAGGGACACTATGGAGAAAGAACAGAGTAAAATATTTCCTTGACTCTCCCTCCCCCAACCTGATAATGCACAATCTTGGAGACCACTGTGAGAACCTAGTCAAACGAGGGTGAAAAAATGGTGTGGAAACTTCAGTTTGATCCTAAGGTAGACACTGCTTTTCTATCATACTTTATTCAATGAGCTTTGTATACACACACGCACGCACACACGCGCGCACACACGCGCGCACACACACAGTTTTCCACAGATCCAGGATCACAGATAATTTCTGGAGCACTTTCATCCCTCATTGACTTGAGGAATATCTTGCTTGTGTATCCTAGAAAATGGAAATCCTTTTAAAATACATTCATATTCCAAAAGATAGGCTGACCTTAATCACAGTTGACCTTGTTCTTAACAAAAAGCAAAATGTACATAGCATTTTGTTCTTGGGGAAGCAAATCGTTCTTGGGGATATGAAGTAACCAATTCAAAATCCAGTAAGCTCATTTTCAGTGACAAGTCAAATGCTTGCTGCTACCAGGCCACCCTTGCTTTATTCCTTATTCAATCTGTGATGTGGTAAAAGCAAAGTGTGATAACTGAAGAAAAATAAATAGAATGTCCAAACTTCTGATCTAAGCATAGCTTTAATCACGGAGAAGGTTATTTCTCATTGTCTGTTTGCAGGACAAGGCAACATAATACAGAGGGAAATAAAAGTTTTGCATCTCAACAAAAGAATAAAGTTCTCTATGCAAACATTTTAATAACATAGGTATCATTTTATTGCATTCCCAGAAATACAGGCTCCTTTCATCTTTATTACCATATACATAGGCATATTTTACAGGCTTGTTATATTTCCCAACTATTTACCCACTATCTCTAACACACACACACTACGAATTGGTTTAGTCAATGGTTCTTAACTGTTGAGAACCTGATAAAAGTGTAGGACCTACTTACTCCTGAAAAAGGGCTTTGATTTACTACATTTGCACACAATTTTAAGAGGTTTGAGGACCCCCTGAAGATATCCATCCAAAGGCCCTAATACAAGAACTCTGATACAAAACTACTGTAATTTCATTTTTATTTCATTTACTGTAACCTCCCAAAACATTTAGTTTAGGATTTGCTCTAAAAAATTAAGGCAGTGGACTTGCGTTCATTTCCTTTCTTATTGACATATATTTAAGCAATTGTTTATATTTTAGAATTACCATCATCTTAAACCAGTCAGGCCTGGGCAGATCATTAGGCTACTAATTGGCTAAGAATAGTTTACCATTCACTTGGTAAAATATATGACTCCTTTTTATTTCTGAACCACAAGTGCTTTTTCCTTTCCATCATTAACATTTCCTTTTCATCAAATGTTAAGATGATGCAGAAAAGTGGCAGAGTATGACAGTATCACTTCCAGGAAATATTTCCCACAGCTACCCTATAATATGGGCCAATATTTTACATTTTACACAATTTTAATGGTAAAATTAACTTTAAAAGCCCTTATAAACACAGGCCCCTCATGTTGCTTCCTTTATCACTAATGTTCTGCTGTCTCCCACTTGAACTTTCATTTATTTTCCCAGGCATTCCTCCCATAAAGAAGAGAAAGGATCTAAGGCATTTTCTCCATATTACCTAACAACTCATCAGCAATTATAAAATATTTTAGAGAACCACCTTAGTGGATGTCATTACAGATGCCAGGATATGTCTATCAGGAAATGCAAAATACCATTTCTGCATAAAGGTTTTGATGCTATTATATTTTCTTTCTGTAACTGAATTTCATTGCTGAAATTTGGTTAGGCCTGGTCTCTGTTTACAAACAAGGGATCCTCTATTGAACCTCACATAAAGAATAAGATGATGCACACATCACATCTGAAAAACAAAAATGCCAACCTTGAAAAGTGGCCTATGTTGGCATTAGTATTGTACATGGGATTTTGCTTCCTTAGAGCTTTACACTCATCTAAATGCCTATAAATAAAATCTATAGCATAACCTATTTTTAAAACTTAATACTATCAACAGGCTGTATGCAGCTCAACTGAATTTATTTGTAAATGGATTTTGATATGTATGACTTGATGATGTTAGAATTCAGCTGAAATAAAATATTTGAACAACCTCAAGCCTAACAGCTCAGCACTTTAGATTCACTGACAAAGAAGGCAAGTGTAGTATTAAAGTGAAGAACTCACTTCCACCAAAAATAGCCCCCTCCAAAAACAATCCCGCAATAATCTTAATGAACAGGCTACTATGCTGCTGGACCCTGGAAAAAAAACAAGGTAGCACGAGATGTCCTTTCTTCAAGGAGTTTACCATCTAGCTGCCATCTCTGGAAATTCAATCTGTTCTTTCAATTTCAAAGAAAAAAAAAGTTCTCTAAGAATATAAAGTTTCTTAAAATTAGGAGGTCAAAATATTATGAGGGAGAAAATGTAGGAAATCTAACACCTATCTAGTTTTACATAAAATAAAATGCATCCCTATATATTTCAGATTTGATTCCGGCATCCCCTCCTTCAAAAGACCTTCCAAATGCTTCTTTCCTAAGAAGCTGGTTACCAGTCCCTCCTCTGGGCCAATATTTTCCACAAAACGCTGTGGGATTCTCTGTTATTTCACTCATCACATTTGTATTATAGTAATATTCCTAGCTTCATCTCCTGCAGAGGCTGGCACAATACCCAATGCTCAGAAATTTTTGTTGAATCAGTGAGTAACTCCCCTCAATGTGCTTAACCATACTTCTTAGATACAAATGTAAATTTCATCTACAAAAATGTTTTTATAGTTAGTGCCTATTCGTGTTCATGGAAATCTTTTTTCTCTGGGAGTCCAAGCTTTGGGGAACTTCTGAGTTATCTATGACTGTAGCAGCGTTATATAGTCAGACAGCACACTGCAATGTTAAAAGAACTACATTTCAATTCCAAGCTCAGCCAAACATTTACTCTCTCTGTGTCTACTTTCCTTATCTGAACAATAGAGACTGCAATACCAGCCTGTCTCACACATCTGCTGTGAACAAGAACTAATAAAATTTATCAACCATCTAGAAAATATTTAAATGACTTGGAAATTTTATCACAATAGAGACAAAACAAATGGCAGCAGTTCTACCTTTTTTTTAAGCCTAATGCATCCTTGGAAACCATGACAGTAAAGCAGACCATATTTCCCTGAGGAAATAATAGGAAGACTGGGTGTTATGTCAGGAGCGAAGAGTAGATATCAAATAAATATGACTTCTGTAGTAATTATTTAGCTTTTTATACTGAAGTATATCATGCACACAGCAAAGTACACAAAACATGAAGGAAGCTCAATGCGGTCTTTTTAAAAGTGAGTACACCTTACTAGCCATCAACCAGGTCAACAAATAGATCATTTTGAGTATCCCAAATGTTCCCTCGTGCCTTTCCCAATCACTACCCTCTTCCTCCTTTCAAAAGCAACAAACATCCTGAATTCCTAACTGTATTATAATTTCCTAACTGTCCTTATCCCATCTATAGTTTAGTTATATCTATTTTTGAACTTTATATAAATACATTCATACGATTTTTTTTGTTTGTTTGTTTTTTGTTTTTTTGAGATGGAGTGTCCCCCTGTCACCCAGGCTGGAGTACGGTGGTGCAATCTTGGCTCACTGCAACCTCCACCTCCTGGATTCAAGTGATCCTCCTGCCTCAGCCTCCTGAGCAGCTGGGACTACAGGTGTGCACCACCACACCCAGCTAATTTTTGTACTTTTAGTGGAGATGGGGTTTCACCACATTGGCCAGGCTGGTCTCAAAATCCTGACCTCAAATGATCCGCCCACCTCGGCCTCCTACAGTGCTGGGATTACACGCATAAGCCACTGCGCCTGGCCTGAGTATATGTATTATTTCGTATCTGGTTTCTTTCATTCAATATTATGGCTGTGAGATTTATCCATGTTGTTGAACATGGCTATAGTTCACTCATTTTCATCACTGCATAGTATTTCATTAGGTAAACTATTATTTATCTATCCTACAATTAAAGAACATTTTGGTTGTTTTGGCTATTATAAATTTTAATACATAAAAGTACACTCCAAACTCTAGAAAACAAGCATAAATATAACATATGCTACCAATGCATAAGAAACCTTAGTGTACCATATGCAAAAAGAATCCCAACACAACATTATGCTACATGACACAAAAATCTAACTATTAAATCATAAACAATCTAAATCTAAAACACCTGTGCATGTGTATGAAACTTAACATTTAATTTATGCTTTTTCACCTTTTAAAATTTCAAATAAAGTGTTTATTTGCTTATTTTTAAATAGTTTGGAGGACTTGGGCTTCTTTCTAAAGAAATCTATCAAGGTTAGTGTAAACAGATAATTTAATTTTCTGTCAGTATATTTTCCTGCAATAAGCAGTAAATTTTTAAAAATCATTTCATTATAAAAAACAAATTTTTAGCAATGGCTATCTCTGGATGATGAGATTATTAATTATTTTTATTTTCTTTTTGTTTATCTACATATTCCAAATCTTCTAAACTAAAACTATTATAATTTTTAAAGTTACTTTTTTCTATAATGAAAATAATTTCATCAGCCTTCAAATTGCAATATTCAAAAATAATCTAAAGAAAATAGAATATATATCAAGTAAGTTGATGTTAACAAAGTGGGAAAATTTGAAATACCAGAAAGGACTTGTGGCTGCATATTCACTATGGAAATGTGACTACACACCACTGAGATTGGAATCAGTCATTATTTTGACAAGTAGCCATTTCCCAGAACAAGTGCTATAAAATGAAAAATTTGTAAGTAACATTTCATAAGGTTGCTTTGAAATTATATTTTGGTTAAAGAACCATTCTAAATACCATCGATAATACTGTGTTACTAAAGTCAACATCAACAAGTATTAAAATTATTTCCTTTAAGAAGAAAAGCTATCAGTGAACAGCTGAGTGTGGAGATGAAATGAACTACACTGGGTTACCAACAAAAAATAAGCAAACAAACAAGTAGCAATGCTGAGCCTTGTCCAAAATGTTCTGCATCACAATTTAAGCTCAGATTGTGGTGTGCTAAAAATCTGGCAAAGATTGAGACATCAATGTCAGGACTTTTTTAAGATTTTTCTATTGGAGGAAGGTGGCCTGATGTATTGGTGAGGCACAGAGACGATAAAGTCAGAATGGCTGATTCTAAATGTCCTAATCCCCACCCCCAGCTTTGGCTGTATGACATTGTAGACCGTATGGATGTATGCGTTGTGACTCATAAGTCCCAGGGATAGCCACAAATAAGGGTTCCATTATTTGCATGTGTATAAAACTCAGCCAGATGGATGGGGGTAGCAAAGCCAACGTGCTTGCTACTTTGCAGAAGCCAATTATAGCATGGCTGTGAGCAGCCACAGCCCAGAAGAACTTCTCCCAGCAAGAAAGTTCCCCACCACAAAGAGTAAGAACCTGCCCAGCACAGCTTGATGACAGTCTCTCGGCAGGGTCCATGCTATTCCTCTACTGGCCACAGGCACTGGACTTCCTGCTGGCTCTGTAACCTATGCAACCACCAGAGAGAAAAAGAGCACTCCATGCCTGCAGGTTCCACCTAGAAGTTAAGATACTGGGGCTTTTTACCCCCACCCCAAAGGAACATGTGTTTGTGATATGTGTATTAATAGAAAGTTTTTTAATAATGTTATAGTAAACAATTTGTATTGAATAAACAGACATGTTGAATAATTATATTATAAAAATGAGCAATTTGGAAACCTCCCCTACATTAATCTTTTGAAGCCAGTGGAGTGACTATAACATCGTGTGCAGTAAATCTTAGACCCTTGTTAACTCTGACAAACTTTGAACAAGGTACTTAATCTCTCTGTGCTTCAGTTTTCTCATCAGTAAAATGAGGTAATAGTAATAGTTCTCAGCATGCCATGATGATCAAATGAGATCACAGATGTAAGAACTTCGGATTGTGCTAATGCCTACTAAGAGCCTAATCAATGTGGGTTATTATACAAATAATTTTACTCACCCTGTCATCCTGTAGTTATTGTCTTCTTTCCTAGTATAAGAAATCTTTTACTCAAGCTTATCTTCCTGGAATCTTAAACAAACAATAATAATATAATTATAATTGTAATCACAAAAATATCTAATTGATAATTTATTGTGGACCAAGCCCTTTATAAAGCTTACCTAATCTAATTCTCTCAATCATCCAATAAAGTGGGTATCATGATCTTTGTCATCATTGCCCCCATTTGTCAGAAGGGAAAAATGAAGCTTAGAAGCAGTTCAATAACTTGCCTATGATCACAGTCTAGTAAATGGTAGGGCTGAATACAGTCATGGATCTGTGGCATAGCCCTTAACCATTAGGGCACAGTGCCTCCCAGCAAGGGATGCCAATCATACGTTTGACATAAAACTTATGGTTGGCATTGATGCCTACAGTTTAATGGGGAAAACAGAGACAGATTACAAATGAGAAAGAGGGAGGACACAGGCAGGCAAAGAGATTCAAGGCCCTAAATGCCTTCCAGACTTAGTATAAAGAAATTAATAGGATAGGTTATTGGTATTGTGCTGATTTGGCTATATTTCATTCAGAGAGCTTCCTCTGCTTGCATGGAACAGGAAATTTGCAACCTAAAAGTAAATTAAGGTCATCAGAGGACCTGATGAGCTAAGCAGAAAGCTCTTGGATTAGGCCGGGGAAAAAAACTAACAAATTATTTCAGGTCAACTGGCTTTTTAAATTTTACATCTTCCAGCATTGTAAAATATTAGTCGGAGTTACTCACAAAAGGTTTGTAATCCAGAATGGAATTTAGTGTCTACAGCAATAAGGTGACAGCACAGCTAAACAAACTAGCCATTCACCAGGAGTCCCAGGAGCTAAGTACCTGCCCCCATGCCCCCGCTTCTTTCCCACGATGGAAAGCATGTCCTTGGGTTTATTAGAGAGCCTCCAAGTCCCTTTGTAGAGGGCGTAGAGGGGAAAGCACAGGCGTCCTTGTCAGATAGGTGAGTGTTGCAGTGCTGGTCGTGTTCTTACGGGTTGGATGTTAACCAGAGCAATCAATGCAAAATTGGAGATTTACTCAAAGCACTCAGGGAGGGGGACACTAAGGAGTGCACCTAACTTAATTTAGGTAGTATTTTGTTATTTTTGTTTTGTATTGTTTGGGGTATGATGTTATTATAAGCCAAGGAATGCCAAGGATTTCCCACAGTCACCAAAAGCTAGGAGACAAGCATGGAACAAATTCTCCCTCAGAACCTCCAGAAGGAACCACCCCTTGCTGACACCCTGATTTCAGATCTCTGGCCTCCAAAACCATGAGAAAATGAATTTCCGTTTTAAGCCATCAAGGGTGTGGTAATTTGTTACAGCAACTACAGAAACTAATGCACTCCCCCAAGTGGATCCAGGAGGGGATCTGGGAATCTGCATTTTACCAAGAGCCTCAGGTGTTTCTGGTGCTTATCAACACCTGAGAACTTCTGCCCTATCCTATTCCCTCTGGTCTCAGGAGGGCCACACTGCCCCTTCCTTTATGAACCTCATTCTAAGAACAGGCCCCTAAAAATCTGAAGCCAGGGATGGAGGGAAGACTAGGGGGTTCTCCCCAGACAGCACAAGATCTGTTTGGGGTGAAACAGATGTGTCTGCAACTGCACAAGCCCCTCACATCCCTCAGCTAACTCTTCAGGAGTTTAAATTAGGAGTCTAAATTCAGGAGTCTAATCAGTCTAGTAATTTAAATGTACCTCTCATTCTTGCTTAAGGGTAAGTATCAAGCCTCTCTGTGTGGCATTAGGCCCAGGAAGTATCTCTGCCTCTAACACCATCCCAAACATGGAATTTTACACAAATACAAAATGTTCACTCTTGGTCATGTAGTTTAATATCTAGAAAAACAGCTCATCTCCAGGGATGAGCATCTGAATCACAGATGGTATCAGATATAGTGAACAGGAATGATCAGGGTAAGGGAGTGTGATAAGGAATAGTGGCAGCCTGGTCTTTTTTCCCCCCAGTAGTAAGAATCCCAGCTCTAAAAAAGAGTGTCACTCCTATCTACCTCACATCAATTCCACATCCGAGGAGAAGCAGTTCTATTCGAGCTCAAAGGAAAATATGCATCTTCAAGAAACATAATTATACCAAGGCAGCTGGACTTGGAGGTATGGGTAGTAGAATAAAGAGGTTCAAACTTTTCCACTCTTTGAATAGATGTTCAAAGTTCTCCTCTGTTCAAGGCTGACACTTTTCTCTCTTCCCTTCCTGCTAACAAATATGGTAACACTCTCTGAGGGAAGAGATGCCACATATTTAGAAGGGGTTATCATACTTACGAGGCCTGTGCAGAGGTTCCCTAATATGCATCAGACTCACCCAGGAAGAATAGTTAAAATGCCCGTTTCTAGGCCCTACACCAAGAGATTCTCATTCAGTGGGTCTTGGGTGAGTGGGACTGTAACGCAGCAAAAAAGAACCATAGGCCTCTAACCTACATTCTATGCTAAAAAGGTCAGTGTAGCGCATGAAGATGTGACTAGATAACAGTTTGGAGCCGACATGTACCTGAGTGTCCCTTGTACTATAGTATCAAATAGATTGAAGGTAGTATGTGAGCAGATCAGAATTCACATCAAACAACCTAAAAGCAGCAAGGCGTCCCCTTTGCATTTACTCTAATTTCTGCATGCTTTAGTAATTCAAATTCCAGCATGAGTCAATTCTAATCAGTTCTTTGTGTAATTCATTTTAGCTAAAGTTCAGTAGAACTACTAAAACCAGTGAACTCCAACAGAGAAACAAAACAAAAACTCTACGATGCTTCGTGATCGCCCAGATACACGGGAATTTTTATTACCCTTCCTGTTTCACAAAGTTTGGTTTCTACCATTTAAGATTTCTGATAAACAACACTTATGGAAAAAAAAAAAACTATGCTCGAAACCCTTTTACAAAATCAGATAAGAAGCTAGAAGATAATGTTGTGGTTTTCTTTCATGTGATCCCTGAATTATGTAAGAAGTCTCACCATGAAATTTACCGTTGCAGCATACCTTCTACTATGAGCTGTTGCTGCTGTTTTTACATGACAGATAAAAAGTGATGGGGAGGGATTAAAAACAAACACTAGGATAACATCAAAACTTCTTTCAGTCACATCTGTCCCCATTATTTTGCTCTCTGCACCAGTGATGGCTCAGCAAAGAAATTACTTTTACATATCTGTTCTCTTTAATCACTATACCACCAGTGGCAGTTGTCACAATTATCTTGATGCTTTTCTGGCTGTTCCTTCCTTCACATGATCCTCCCCACAACCATTTAAAGAACAAGTATGTGACTGCATGAGTCGAACATCAACAGGCCTGAGGCCAGAAATAGTACTATTAGAGTCACAAACTGAATCTATACAAAGTGAAAAAGTTATTATTTAAATATAAATCAAAATAATCATGACTTTTGTTTATATTCCCATTTAGGAAAAAAAAGATACATAAATTCAGAGGAGTCAGAGGTGGTTATTATTAAGTTCCTCTAAGAAGTGTATTGCTCTTAAAATAATAATTTCACTAAGTACATTGTGGAATGGCCCCACGTGGAAGCAATTTGATATGACAGAAACAACAGGGCCTTTAAATCGGACAGTTCTGGTTTTAATTCTAACTCAGTTACTTACTACTTGGCCTTGTGCAAATCATTTCAATCATCAGAGCCTCAGTTGTTCTCTAATTTTTAAAATGGTAATAATAATGTCTATCTCACAGATAAGATGTAACAGCTAGAGAGGACTCTGGTAAACATTGCATTGCATTGTTCAGCGCATAACAGGCCCTCAATAAACTGTGTGAAACCTTCTAACACATTATCAGTTTTTAAGTTAAAACGTGACTAAAACTCACTCTTTCACTAACTTTAATCATTTAAGTATTAATAAAGTATAATTTATTAGTATTTTCCTCTGGTAGTCTATTCTTTTCTCCTTTCTTGTTTGCTACTAACCAGGAGATTATATAACTGAATCAAACCTGTTAAAATTATGTGTAAAGGCCAGGCATGGTGGCTCATGCCTGAAATCCCAGCTCTTTGGGAGGCTGAGGTGGGTGGTGGGTGGATCACTTGAGTCTAGCAGTTCAAGACCAGCCTGGACAATGTAGCAAGACCTTATCTCTACTAAAAAAAAAAAAAAAAAAATTTAATTAGCCAGGCATGGTGGCACGCACCTCTAGTCCCAGCTACTTGGGAGGCTGAGGTAGGAGGACCACTTGAGTTCAGGAGAGGAGGATCACTTGAGCCCAGGGAATGAGGCTCCAGTCAGCTATGATCGTGCCACTGCACTCCAGCCTGGGTAAGAAAGCAAGATCCTGTCTTAAAAAAAAAAAGAAAAGTGTAAAATTTTTTAAAACCAGATTTTGCATGTGGTTGCAGAAGGGTTTTCCAGTGAATAAAGATAAAGTACACAAGAATAGGTACTGCACAGACACTGGGATACCTCTTAGGTTATCTCACGAGCCAATTCAGCTTCCTACCTGTTTCTTGCCTAGGTTCCACCTAGTTAAGATTGTCAGATAAGCAACAGCTGATACGAAAGACACTGCAGTAATCTACCATTGGTAAATAGCTCACTTTTCAGTAAATGCCTAGCCATGTATTTAAATGGAAAATACTATATGAATGCTTGTTTAGCTAGAAGTAATATTCATAAGCAAGCATATGCAGAGTTTGCAGTTTTGACTGGACACAAAAGGTTCACAAAATTTCCAGCAGTTATAATAGCTAAGATAATACCTACTTCTAATGAATAATGCAGTGGTCACAGGGTGGGTAGGCCTTTCAACTGTAAAAATCCTTGCCGCTTGTTTTCAACCATTTGGTATTTTACCTACAGGATCAATCATTGTCATGTTTAAAGTATACAGTATATTCGTACAGTTGTCACAGAAATGATGAACATTTGAGTATGTTGAGAAATGACATGACTTCAAGTTGAGAAAGACAATTTACAGCACACAGCAGCATACTCAAACTTTTTATGAGTATTTCTGTGAGATCACTTTGAGTCAGAGTGACATCTCTAAGGAATAGCTGATAAGGACGTCTGGTTGGGGACAGTGAGCCATGCTAGAAATCCTTGAGCAGAGTAGGGAAGATGATGGCAGTATTCATCTAACTACTGCCCTGGGGATCCAAGGAAACCACAGCCAGAGAAGCGGGGTGTAGCAGGGATGTGTCAGCAATAACTGGCTTGATTGCTACTGGTTAAGGCTAGAAGAGATTTCCTTAGTATAAGAAAGTTCCCATTCACAAGATCATGCACAGAACTAAATGGGACTAGAAACAAAAGATGAGAAACTATGTCTATTTCGTCAATATTTTATCACTAATTTTCAAAAATAAATCATCAGATGCTAATTTTACCAAGGACTCCTTGAAGAGAAAACGAAATATTTGACAATGCTCCATAATGTAATAGCAACAAAGACCAGGGGGCTTATGGTACAAAAAAAAAAAATACCTACAGATCCTAGAAGTAACTGATATAACAGAATTTAATATAGCACCTGACAGCACAGCACGGTGGCCCGTTAATCAACAAGTATTCACTATCTATGTGTAAAGTACTGCAGAAGATTTAGGGAGAAAGAATAAAATGAGATCACTGCCAACATCAGTCAGGCTAGGAAGGACATGCAAAAGTAAAAGGAGGCATTGCAGAAATGCCCCTCCCTGAACCCCTAGCTCCACAGCAAATCCAAAACATTGTGACACTGGACAAGGAAGTCTCATCATTCTGACTTCAGTCTTACTTTCCAGGCTCAGCTCAGGGGCTTTCTCCCAAGGTCAGATTTCCTGTGTTTGCTAATGCATTTCAGGTCATGCTAGATAACTCTTTCAATCCATTAGTGTGCACTATTGATCCTACTGGTCGTTCTTTAGCTTTATGAATGATGCCTTTTATGTAAAACACTTGAGAATTCCTAAACCATGATCACCATGGGGTTAATCCAGGTGGTGCACAGAAGTGTAATAACAATAATGCCTAATTTTAGGATTTAGTATGGGTTCTCCAGAAGCAGACCCCAAGTAGGAAGAGTGGCAGGGAAGTGGGGAAGAGAGACAAGGAAGAGCATCTAATAAATCAGCTGCCAGAGCGGGTGCTTAGAGCTGAATTCTCTGGAGAAGCTTTGAGAACTAGTGCAAAACACAGCTTCAGAATTATCTCATCTGAGGGTGAGGGAGCTGGGGTATTTATATGTCACCTCTAGAGAGTTATTAGATGAGGGCTGCTGGAAAAGCAGGCATATTAATTCCCTAGAATGAGCTGCTGTCCATGGGCAAATCAGCATTTGAGGGGCGGCCCTCAGACACAGAGACGCAGATGCTGACAGTAGAAAGTTCACAAGAGCAACGTGAAAGGTCCTGAGGATAAGAGTTGGCTCTGGTAGTATCTGCCACATTAACATTCAGGTAAGTAGCTCTATTCTTGTTTATCCACTAGAATAAGTGACAAATTAATTCAATGTGAAAGTACGAGGAAACATAACTAATTCTTCTTTAAAATAAAACTGTAGCTTTTTTCTCACTGTTTACAAAGAACATTTTCAGCCAACGCAAATGTTCAAGATATTTTTGGTGTTTAATCTAAGAAAAGCTACCATAAATTTCTGCCTAGCTATTCATTTTTGCTCATTTCTTAAACTAAACTTCTTCTTTTTTTTTTTTTTTTCTGAGACAGGGTCTCACTCTGTTATCCAGGCTGGAGTGCGGTGATGCAATCACGGCTCACTGCAGCCTTTAACCTTCTGGACCCAAGCTATGCTCCTACCTCAGCCTCCCGAGTAGCTGGAACTACAGGCAGGCACCATCACACCCCGCTAATTTTTGTATTTTTTGTACAGACAGAGTTTCACCATGTTGTCCAGGCTGGTCTTGAACTCCTTAGGGTGTTCAGTTGAAATAAGATTTTTTCCTGAGCTCAAGTGATCCGCCCACCTTGGCCTCCCAAAGTCCTGGGATTACAGGTGTGAGCCACTATGTCCAGCTTAAACTATAATATTTAAAATATTAAAATATATCATTTGAAGCATGAAATTTGATTCCACTGATATGTTTCATCTAACTTAATGTGTTAATTAGCATTTCCAATTTATATCTGTGCTTTTCTAAAGTCAAATTTGTTTGTAAAGATTTATAAAAAGATAAATTCAAGAAGAATTCACTGACCCTAAGCTTCCGTGCTCTTACAGCCATATCAGTAGTTTTCTGTGCTGATCTCCCCTGCCCCTTCCATCGTATTGCATGTGAGCTCCTTAAGGTTAAAGGGACTGGGTCTAAAACTTCTCAGTATTTTCCAAATTTTTAACAAGAAGTCAGGTTTACTTTCCAATTTTTGAAAAACAGTCTTGTTTTGCTTTTAATAGTTTGGAAAGGTGAATTGGAATCTAGTGAAATTTCTTCAGTGCTGAGAAATGCTCCTTATAATACACGACCTATGACTCACCATTATAAACTATCTGACCTGCCTCCCCTGCTGGTTTCTCCATATTTCACTAAGGGATCGCAGGACCAGGGGAGATCTCCCAGCAGAGCACTTCACTGAGTGACTGAAACCTATTTTATTTTGAACTCTGTCCCTCAGTAGGTCACTTATCTTGCTGTACCTTAGATTCTTCAATTATAAAAAGATGATTTGTTGCTAATTAACCCTGATTCATACACTAATTGGGCACTGAAGTACAAGTCACTACGCAGAATTAGAGGGTCTCTATGTAGTGGGCTCAAAAGCAACTAACTTTAAATAAAAGAGTTTAATATAAAGTGGCTTGGATCAAGGTGCAATTAGTATTAAGAGCATTCAAGTCACTTGGAAGATAAAGAATGAGTGAACAGTGCTTTCACAAGGAAGTTCTTAACCGGTTCTGTAACTGCTGATTTTTAACATGTTTTTATGGTGTATAAAAATGTATTCAATTGAAATAAGATTTTTTTTAAAGAGTAAAATCAGCCAGGCACAGTGGCTCAGGCCTGTAATCCCAGTACATTGGGAGGCCGAGGCAGGCAGAATGATTGAGCCTATGAGTTCGAGCCCAGCCGGGGCAACATGGTGAAACCCCGTCTCTACAAAACAATTAGCCAGACATGGTGGCACACACCTGCAGTCCCAGCTACTCGGGAGACTGAGGTGGGAAGACTGCTTGAGCCCAGGAGGTCCAGGGTGCAGTGAGCTGTGATTGTGTCACTGCACTCTATCCCAGGTTTCAAAGTGAGACCCTGTGTAAAAAAAAAAAAAAAAAAAAAGCTATTGAAATATGAATTCACATTATTAAGTATTTATTAAATCACTATTATAGAACAGAAATTATACTTAGCAAAGAGAATTCACTCCTTAAAAAATAAACAGAAACATAGAGAAACAAAAAAAAAAAAGAAAGAGTTGATATGAGATTTGTTGCCTTCATTCTCTGGCCCTCTGTTACCATGATGCTCAAATCTTAAATGCCACCCAGAGGGGCAAGGATAACAGAAAAATAACTTCCATGTAATATAATGAAATTGGCAGGACCAACGAGGCAGGGGACAGTAGAAGACCTCTCGTTGTTCTTCTAACCTCCACTGCCTTATTGAGGTGTTGTCAGTTACACCATCAAGATATCTTTATCAGGCATTATTATCATAGTTTACCTGGCATGATCTATCTTAGTCTAAGAGGTAACCAGGGACATGGTTAGAGAGCTAAATCTGTCATTCAAAAAATTAATTATTCCTCCTACTAAATACTCTGCTAGAAAAATGCAGAAAGAAGCAGTGGGACTTTCCAAATGCTATCATGTCTATGAGTGTTTAAGATGTTATTAATTCTTAAAGGAAAAATAGGCCATACAAAGAAGTCACATGACCAACAGCTATCTTATCAAAGTGCTTTGCAGTATTAAAAAAGTCCTCTGACATTGTTCCTTATAGAGAGAATTTAATATTAAGTGTACAGGTAATAGAAGTTGTATTGTTTATACATGGGTGACTTCAAGTCCTGGTTTGTCTAGATTCTTCCTGGTCTCCCAATGTAATTTTCCCCTGTCACTCTCAACAATGTCCTAGTTTGGACTATTGATTAGATGATTACCTATTTATACAGTGATCTATGATAATAAAAGGAAATTTTATATCTTATTATATAAAACCCCTATACTACTTAAATAGGCCAAGTTGGCAGAAGTTAATTCATCTCTGACTCGAATTTTCCAACAGACAGAACAAATCGGAATATCCGTTCTGATTTTTTAAAGGAATATATTAAATGCGTCCAAGAATTCTAGAAATGGTTATGATATGACAAGCTACCCAGAAACATGCAATAATCGATTATATTTATCTGTTATCAGACTAATAGTCACAAGACTATTTTATATAACAGATGGATGCAAATATAACTGTTTTGAGTACTTTTAGACACAATTTATAAATTTTTAATGGAGAAAACATTTTAAGTTTGTCCAATGTTGAATTTTATAAACAGCATCAAGCCTTTTCATCACATTCAGTGTTTTTCATCTGTAAAATCAGAACATCATTATTGCTAAATAACTGTGTGAAAGGAACATAATCGTTTTTTAAAAAAATGCTTTAAGAAAAGACCAGACAGTGCAAACTCTTATCTATATTTACCCAGCGGAGTTCTGAGAGCAAAATACACAAAAACTCAAATGGCTCCACAGAAAAAGTACCTAAAATATCCTTTTCTAACAACCATCTCTAATTCAAGACATATTATTGAGCATCTACTATATTCCAGGAACATGTATGTTACATTTATAACAGACCCTAGCTGTGTTTGGCTTGCCATGTCGGCTTTACCCTACTTTTGAAGCCTCCTATTGTTATCTAGAATCTGCTCTTCCCCAATCTCAGTCTGTGGGCTTAGGATGAGGGTCCCTGATTTTGTTCCAGAAGAACAACAAGTGAAGCAGGAGACAGGTCTGAGATAATCCATCCTTCTCGTTCATCTGGGGTTGGACAGACACATGACTCACACCAGATTAAGCAGTCCTAAACAGAGCTAATCTCAGGCATTTTCCTGAGATTAGAAAACCATTCTTTTCTACAGTACTTAAACCAAAAGAATACAGGGAATTAAACTATTACAACTAAGCTGTTCCCACATCAAGCCTGAGACCGGCACCAACACAGAAGAAAGAGACAAAAAACATGGAGAAAGAAAAACTGGGTCTTCATTACCTCAGGCCCCTATATCCAGCTATACTGAAATGTATTCCTCTTAACCCTCCCTTTACGTGACCAATAATTTCCCATTTTACATTTTCTGTCCTTTGCAACTAAATGTCTTGACTAATAGATCTGATTTCACTAGAAATAAACTAAGGACAAGTAGTAGCATGTACTTCCTTTTCCTTTTATTTTCGTATCTCTTTTCACTCATTATTCTTAGCTCTCCAATAATCATTAAATCAAGTTAGCATTCATCAGAAAATATTTATTATTGTCAGTTATATAAAGAACAGTGTTTCAAACTAATTCTCCAAATGATTGTTTTTAGTTGCAATGCTAATTATTATGATCATGGCATCACCAGGAGAACCTGGTTGATTCTCGTGATCATTTAACAGGCTTTTAAAAGTTATAGATGCTATCTAAATTATTAAACATGTATGTAACTCATCTATCTGTAGACTCGGATTAATTTAATTACTCAACAAGCAGACAATTAATTATCACGTAAAGGGGAAAATGCTAGAAGTTTGCTTTATTGGTTTTCTTAATTACATATATACAATTCCATTAAACTGAAAAAGAAGAGTGTCATGAGCCTTTGTCAAACTGCTAAATGCATTCCTTTTTCTGTATTTTAAATTATTATTCATCTTCATTCCAAAACCAAGCTTTCTTCAGCAAATTTCTTATTTGATGTTGAGAACATAGGAAAAAACCAAAGTCAGTTTCTCCTATATTCTCACTCAACAGTCAACACAAAAGATTTCTGTGACCAAATGTAGGGGTAGGGGTTCCCCCCATGCACCAAGCAAGCAATCACTTCTGCAGCAGACACCAGCTAGGAGTCCTCTAATTCAAGTCAATTGTGACACTATCTACCTGGAGGTAGTTCAGATCCCACAGGTTGAAGTTTCAGTTCCCAAGACTTCCCCTCCTTATCCTCTACCCACCACCATTCTGATGTCAATTGCAAATTCCAGGTTATTTCACTTGTGCTTCTGACCAATCGGCTATAATTCAAGTTTGATTAATTTGCTATAGTGGTTCATTGAACTCAGAGAAACACTTATTTACAGTTTCTAGTTTATTTAAAAGGATGTTACAAAGGATACTAATGAACACCGCATAAGAGATGGATAGGGCAATGTACGTGGGAACAGATACAGAGCTTCCATGCCTTCTTTAGGTGCTCCACCCTCCAGAAACCTTCATGTGTTCAGCTATCTGGAAGCTTAATCAAAGCTTTTATGGAGGCTTCATTATGTAGGCATGATTGATTAAAATATTGTCTATTGGTATCAACTTAAACTTTATCCCCTCTCTCCTTCTCAGAGGTTGAGGAATAGGGCTTAAAAAGTTCCAACCACATAATCATGCCTTATTCTTTCTTGTGATCAGCCCCCATCCTGAATCTTCCTAGGGACTGCTAGCCACCAGTCATCTCATTAGCAAACAAAAAGACACTTATCACTTTGGAGATTTTAAGGATTTTAGGAGTTGTACGCCAGGAAACTGGGAGAAGACCAAATACAGCTATGTGTCACTTAAGACAGGGATCCCAATCTAGACAATACCATTCTGGACATAGGAACAATTACCATTCTGGACATAGGAACGGCCCAAGATTTCATGACGAAGATGCCAAAAGCAATTGCAACAAAAGCAAAAATTGACAAATGGGATCTAATTAAACTAAAGAACTTATGCACAGCAAAAGAAACTATCAGCTAAACCAGACAACCTACAGAATGGGAGAAAATTTTTGAAAACTATGCATCTAACAAAGGTCCAATATCCAGCATCTATAAGGAACTTACAAATTTACAAGAAAAACAGCCCCATTAAAATGTGAGTAAAGGACATTAACAGACACTTTTCAGAAGAGGCATACACACCGCCAACAAGCATATGAAAAAAAGCATCACTGATCATTAGAGAAATGCAAATCAAAACCACAATGAGATACCATCTCATACCAGTCAGAATGGCTATTATTAAAAAGTCAAAAAATAACAGATCCTGGTGAAGTTGCAGAGAAAAGGGAACAATTATATACTACTAGAGGGAGTATAAATTAGTTCAACCATTGTGGAAAGCGGTGTAGTGATTCCTCAAACTAAAAGCAGAACTACCATTTGACCCACCAATCCCATTACTAGATACATACCCAAAGAAATACAAATCATTCTACCATAAAGACACATGCACACATACTTTCATTGCAGGACTATTCACAACAGCAAAGACATGGAATCAACCTAAATTCCCATCAATGGTAGACTGGATAAAGAAAATGTGGTACATATCCACTGAGAAATACTATGCAGCAATAAAAAAAGAATGATATCATGTCCTTCGCAGGGACATTAATGGAGCTAGAAGACATTGTCCTTAGCAAACTATAAGAGGAATAGAAAGCCAAATACCACATATTCTTACTTGTAAGTGGGAGCTAAATGATGAGAACACATGGACACATAGAGGGGAACAACAGATACTGGGGCCTACCTGAGGGTGGAGGGTGGGAGGAGGGAAAGGATCAGGAAAAACTGATGGGTACTAGGCTTAACACCTGGGTAATAAAATAATCTATACAGCAAATGCCTGTGACACAAGTTTACCTATATAACAAACCTGCACATGTACCCCTGAACTTAAAAAACTTTTTAAAAAGACAGAGATCTGTTCTGTAATGTGCATTGTTAGGCAATTCTGTCATTGTGCTTACATCATAGAATGTATTTATCCAAAACTAGATGGTATAGCTGACTATGCACCTAGGCCTATTACTCCTAGGCTACAAACCTGTACTGTATGTTACTGTACTGAGTACTATAACAATTGTAACACAATAGTAAGTATTTGTGTATCTAAACATAGGAAAGGTAATACATATCACTATGACTTTATCACCTCCACAACTCACAAGACCATGGAAATTTTTCAGCTCCGTTACAATCTTACGGGAGCACTGTTGTATGTGTGGTCCATAGTTGACCAAATTTTGTTATGTGGTGCCTCACTGTATGTATTTCACAATTTCACAGATATAAACTGAAAAAGGCAAGACATTTTAATGTCTCATATACAAACCTTTTTTTTTTTTTGAGACAGAGTCTCGCTCTGTC
>NW_012116266.1:11553224-11610291 GCF_000951035.1 Colobus angolensis palliatus
TCAGCCTCCCGAGTAGCTGGGACTACAGGCGCCCACCACCTCGCCCAGCTAGATTTTTTGTAATTTTTAGTAGAGACAGGGTTTCACCATGTTAGCCAGGATGGTCTCGATCTCCTGACCTCGTGGTCCACCTGTCTCAGCCTCCCAAAGTGCTGGGATTACAGGCTTGAGCCACTGTGCCCGGCCATATATAAACTTTTTAAGTATTTTATTTTTAAAAGATATAAGTAGGATTTTAAAATTCAATCAAATTTAAACAACAGATTAAGAATTTATAAAATTGAGTACCAGACACATCCGAGGGAGGCTTACTTATGTCTAGTTCTTCTTCTCTTCTTCCATGGAAGCTTCTCTTCTATTCTTGTTTATTTAACCTCAGCAGAAATAAGAAGCAAGGTAGGAAGAGGAAGAAGAGAAAGCTAACATATTTCAGGATCTCCTATTTCAGGCACAGAGCTTGTGGTAGACTATAAACAGCCACATTTCTTTGCAGCTCATTCTATCAAGCAGTGGAATCTACTTTTCGACTCCTTAAATCTGGGCTAATCTTATGCCTTGCTTTGATGAATAGAATGCAGCACAAGTGGGAGTTCTAAGCACAGACTTCACGAGGCCTTGCAGCTTTCTCTCTCTCCCTCTTTAAAGGCTATGCCCTGTGAACAGCTCTGAGCTAGTCCACTAGAGAGGTCCCATGAAGGAGAAACAAGGTAACCAGCTGATAGCCTGACAACTGCCAGACAACTGACTGAGGCCATCTTAGACCACCTACTCTCTGCCAACTGACTGCTACCACAAGAGTGAGCCAAGGTCAGACCAGCAGAAGAACCACCAAGCAGAGCCCAGGCTGAAGTGTTGCTCCACAGAATTGTGAACAAATAAAATAATTACTGTTCTAAGCTTCTAAGTTTTAGGATGGGCTTTTATTTGTCAGTAAATAACTGATAAAGTGCTTTACATGGTTATTTTACTTAATCTTAATAAGAAAGTTATGAAATAAACATGGCAGACCCAGGGATTGTGAGGAATGAAATTTATCCAATTTGGGAAGTTTTCATTAGGAAATATAGTACACATAATATAGACATAGGAAAATAATACAAAATATACATACAAAGGAAGTAAACACATAATTATAAATCCAAAAATATCCATGGCCACTCCAGTACCACTGCACACCCCACATAAGGGCAAATGCGATAGAGGAAAAATCAGAATGGAGACCACAGGCTTAATAAAAACAGATAGCCATGTGAACACATGGCTTGGGCCGTTTGGAGGGCTTCATTCACTAAGCCTCATTAACTTCACAGGAAATACACTTCAACAGTTAGCATTACTTTATTTAACAAGAGGAGCTACAATTCAGTGGCTGTCACTTGCCTTGGGATCACATGGATGGCAAGCTGGAGAGCCAGGATTTGAGCTCAAGTCCCTTTGTTTTCAAAACATATGCTCTTTGCAATACTCATGCTACCTCCCTACCAATAGATCACATATTCATTTTGACCTTGTAATCTACTCCACACCAAGTTTTATATCAATTGAAAACATCTCTACTTCAGGATCCCGAAACATACCCCACTGCAGAGCCTATCTAAGCACTTCTCTCTCATGAGGTATGTTTAACAGCCCCATGATGCAGGAGTAAGAGGGCCTGGTTTCCTGTCCATTTCTCTGATTAGATGAAGAAATTTCAAGGCATATTCCCTCAATCAGGGACCCTTTTGGCTTCCTTTTTTTTTTTTTTTTTTTGAGATCCCTTTCACCATATGCCAGCTTCCTCATGGGCAAGGTTATATAATTCCAGAAACATTGAGTGCAGCTATCTTGCTCTCCTACCTATTTTATGCCCTTGCCTTTGCATTTTTTCATTCATTCTATTTGTATCAAGTTTCTTCAAGTGCATATATTAACTTGTTTATGCACAATAAGCCCAAAGTGAAGCCAGGTTTTAATAACGTCTAATTAATCATTCTGTGTTCAGCTATACCCATCACTGCCCACTCTCCTTTCAAATGACCTTCACTAGAAAACTAGTAAATCATTACTACAACATGGAAACCAGATTTCTTCTCTTTTAACATTTAAATAGACTGTTTGCAAAGAATTCCTAGCTTTTCACCTCACTTAGCTGATACAATCAGCTGATCATTTGTTTTGCAGGTCAGTTTCAAAGTCAGAAGCCCTGATCAGCAGTACTGTAGTAGTTTATTCAGTGTACTTATTCCTATCACAGAACAAACTTTCTGTGTAAGGCTTAACCTTGGGAGAAAAATTAAGCTGCTGGAGAATATAGCTGAAGCTCTCTGTAGAGGTTGTACTGGTGGTGACTTAAAAGCATGCCAGGCAGCCTGGTATAGAGAAAAGAACACAGGAAGGGTTCGGAAATGGCCACATGCCATCTCTGGGTCTCAATCTAAGACAATTGGCCTGGGTGACATTTCTGGTAGCTTCAGCTATAAAATTCTGTCAATCTATTGACTTTCTCCTTATCAAAGTGATCTTTAAAAACAAAAAGTTCATTCTTTTTTAAATTTCCTACTTTTATCTTAAGTTCAGGGGTACATGTGCAGGATGTGCAGGTTTGTTACATAGGTAAACATGTGCCACAGTGGTTTGCTGCACGGATCATCCCATCACCCAAGTATTAAGCCCAACATCCACTAGCTACTCTTCCTGATCCTCTCCCTCTTCCCACCCCTCATTCTCAATAAGTATTTTTAAAGCATGGGAATTCTAAATATATAATCTTCTTAAAGTTAGGCCACTTTGAAAAAACTACAAAAAGCCTCATCACAATGTATTTCAAAAAGTAGTTTTAAACAACAGAATAAAGATAATGAAGAATAATGTAGGTAATAAATGTTACGTCACAAATATTGCAAATAATGGCAAAATAATGGTTCATTTCATCTTTATCTATACATTGGTCTTTGATTATCTGAACTAAACTTGGAAACAAATCAATGAAATGTCCTGTAAAGGGTTTTTCATAACTTATATATTGTATAACCACTAGGCTAGCTGTAATTCTTCAACTTCCAAGTAAAATAGTCCAGGTTGAATTTTAATAAAATTCCAACTGATTCTTCCCTACCAGAATAAAATATGATGTTTGGTTGAGCCAAAACTCACTTTTATATAATTTGTAACTGCATACATACAATACATTTTAAAATGTTGACAATAACATTCTGTTAAAAATAAATGCTTTTCTGATTTTTTCAAGTTCATTTCCCACATATACACCTTTTGGTAAGTTGTTTTTTAAAAATAACATTTAGAAAACTATCGTTGTAGTAACAGTAAGCCAAACAGCATAAATCTAAGATCCTATAATGCTAAACAAATTTTAGCATCATTCTCCTCTAACTTATTTCAACTTCTATCTCATTTATCAGTTGTCTTTACAATAAGCATGGTTGGATATGACAACTATAAAAAAGAAGTAAATGTTCCATCACAGTGTCACTCTGACCTACGGTTTGGGCCTGTGGACCTCTAAGTAGTCCATGAACTCCCTAAATTGGGAAAGAAAATGTTATGCATATGTGCATTTCCTCTAGGACCAGTAAGATAAAAAGCACAGCAAGACAAGTAAATCAAAATTGTCTGATATGTTCTTAAAGTTCCATTCAAAATCACCTTAGAAAGTAAAGCTTATGCAATGAGACAAAATTCGGTGGGGACACTTGCTGTAGATAAGGCTGGACTGTGTCTTAGGTCCAAAGGAGGTGACCAAGCTAAAACAGATGCCCTTACTGAGTAACATTCCGAAGTGACGTATTTTATGTTGCTCAAATGGCACATCTGAACAACTGACTGAGAAGCAGAGGTTAACCAGGACATTTCTCCTGTAGTGGATTAAAAGCACAGATGTTAACAATTTAGCCACTGAATTGGTCTTTGGTTGTCTGAATCAGGATTCAGGTGAAGCAGGATGGGCCTTGTTAAAGAAGGCTAGGACACGAAGACTAACCCAAGTGGGGAGGTGATTTGGAACAAGTGAAGGACATCAAGTTGGCAAGCCTACATTAGGCAAGGAGTAAAGTTAGCTAGAGGTGTAAGTAACTAAGCTCTTGGAATTATAGAAAGACGTGGCAGCAGATAAATTAAAACCCAGCCAACTAGATTGTTCTGGAGAAGCCTATAGAATCCGGGCAGCAACCCAGCACCAGACTAGCTGGGCTATCAGAAAAGGTGGAAAGAAAGTGATAGTGCAGAATTTTGGTCACAATGAACAAGAAAAAGGCTTATTAATAGAATCAGACAAAGGCATAGCAAAACCAACGTAAGATTGATTTGTTGTGAATGACCAGACTAAGCCACTAAGAACAGGACTGGTAGAAAAACCTAAAGCAGGGCAGAACCCACATGTGGGGATTAAGTGGCTTCAGCTCTGAAAAAAAATAGCAGTGTGCCAGGAAAAAATGCAAAGCTAAAATGAAGAGTGGGATTTACTTAGATTAGAATGGGCAAGCATGCAAGCTGAGAGGAAACTAATGTCAGGTGCCAGTCACAAACATGGATGCAAGGAACAGTTTATTCCCTTAGCCCACCTCTCAGTTTAACAAAATTCTTTCTCCAGTTTCCTTAAACTAAATGAGGAAATCAATTTACTGACTTGAATATTTATGAGCTTTATTAAGTTACTTGCTCCCAGAATATTAGCCAAAAGAGGGCCTCAACTAACACAGGGATCTTTATCCTAGTGACTGACCATTTCAGTTATCCAAAAGAATATTCACAATGACCACAGGACAAGCTGTAAAACTTCTGTTTTTATTTTAAACATGTAATTTTCAGAATAATATTTAGCTTAAGCTTTAAACCAAAAAGCAAAAGAGTAGGGGAAGGGAAAGCATGGCATTATAGTACCAAAAAAACTGACAAGTCAAATTCAAGTAACTCCTGAGTGCTAGTAATTTCAGGCCCTTAAGTAATTTGCATCTTCCCTCCTTTTCTCCTTACACAAATGCTTAAAAAAAACTTAAGTCATTACACGTCAACAAAAAGTATTGTCCTAGTATACAGAGATACAAGTGGAGTCCTTGCATACAAAATTTTATAATATTATGTATGTATTTCTTTACAAATAAATGTTAACATAAATTGTGGCATCCAGAAAACTTTATTTCAAATTCTTGCACTATATACCTTTGCAAACACTATAATGCTTAATAAAAGCTCATTTGAAGACTTTTTTTTCCTGGAAACTAAAGAAGCATGAAGACTGTCAACTAGTCAACAATCTAATGTAATTTAAGATGAAAATGGGTCCGTTTTCTTCCTTTAGGAAATCTCCTAGAGATAAGGCTGAGGCAGAGAGAAGCCTCACTCAGTAAGAAATCAGTATATGTTTAGATTTATGTTTGAATTGACTTGGTATTCCACTTGTTGGGAAAAGGTAGAGTTAATCTTAACCCCATACTATTGCTGGTCACACCTAGATTCCAACCCCATTTCAATTCAGGGTACCCTCCTTCTTCAACAAATATTTTTGTTTAACCGCTTTGTGCCAGGAATTGCACACAGGGCCAAGGATGCAGTGTTGAAGTGACACAGGGCCAGCCTTCATGGAACCTCTGAACTCACAGGCTAATAATGTGCATAAGAATCACCCAAGGGGAATGTTAAAATTCAGATTCTCAGACCCAGCATGGGTTCCCAAAGCTTCCAAGGATTCTGATGCAGGTGGTCTTTAGGAACACACTCTGAGGAACTGGTCCAGACGAAGCCCCCTGCAGATAGATCCTGTAAGTGTCTGCTACCACTGAATCCCCAGCACTGACCACATATTAGATATTTCAGTACATATGAAGCTAGTCTATAAACAGGAGATGGAAGAATGAAGAGATAATCCCTATTCAGTGTGGTAGGTACAATGATAGAGGTGCCATAAAAGCATAAAGAGGGGCAATATAGCTTGGGTAGAAACAGGGACAACTTCCTAGAGAAGGCAGCCCTTGAACAAGTCTTATAGGATGCATAGGAGGAAGCCAGGTAAGAAAGGGCATTACAGAGAGAAAACAAGAGCAGAGGCAGTGAGAAATAGTAAAATTTAGGCAGAAACTACACATTTTGTTGCTACTGGCCCTAGAGGCAAGAAATGCTGGAACTTTAACACATTATCTCTAACCCTGATAGACCTCTGCCAGTTAAGGACGATTATTCCTGTTTCACAAATAAGGAAGGCGAGGCACAGAGAGATTAAAGTTTATCCTAGGAAATGATATCACAGTTCCTCAAAAAATTAAAGCTAGAATTACCATATGATCGATCCAGCAATCCCACTTCCAGGGAATACACCCAAAAGAACCAAAAGCAGGAACTCAAACAGATATTTGTACACCTGTGTTCATATCAGCATTATTCTCAATAGCCAAAAGGTGGAAGCAACACAAGTGTCCATCATGAGATGAATGGATAAACAAAATGTGGTACATACATACAATGGAATATTATTCAGAATTTAAAAGGAAAGAAATTCTGATACCTGCTACCACACAAATGAGCCTTGAAGACATTATGCTAAGTGAAATAAGCTAGTCATAAAGGGACAAATATTGTATGATTCCATTTATATGAGGTACACAAAAGAGTCACATCCATAAAGATAGAAAGTAGAACAGTGGCCACCAGGGAGTGGAGAAAGGAGAAAATGGGGAGTTTATGTTTCTTGGCTACAGAATTTCATTCAATTGGGGAAGATGAGAAAGTTCTGGAGATGGATGGTAATGGTTGCAGAACAATGTGAATGTACTTAATGCCTAAAAATGGCTAAAATAGTTAATTTTATGTTAGATATATTTACCATAATAAAACAAAATTTATATAATAGACATAGATTTATATTATAGATGTATATAGATAACCTAGTGGCGGCTCTGAGATTCAAGCCTAGCTCTATGTTCTAAAGGGAGCGACTAGTTTCACCCTCAGGCCCAAAGTAGGAGAGGTTTAAAGAAAGGACCTTGGCCAAAGCTACCAACAGCCCGCCAGCATCTGAGAATTATAACATTAATTAGCAGTGACTGGCATCTATCAACATTTCTATACATACATGAACATTGAAGAAAAATCCATCAGTATAAAAATGTTAAATGACAGAAGCAATATGACATATTAATCCTGAGAGCAATAGTAAAAGATAGTTACACACTTTCATCTCCTCCTTTAAACTATAATAAATGGAAATGAATGAGCATATTAAGTGCTTCCTCTCTCTTTTTAATCACTACCGTGCCTTTCCAAGCATAGAGATTTTTTTACAAGGTGTAGCAAACAGATAACAGTTATGAAGGTGGTAGAACAATATGTAATCAGATGACAATCTAGAGCCAGGATTGGTACTCTCCAGCTGCTGTGTCAAGAGTTTGACTGTCCAGGGCAGGCTGCAGCACACAGCAGTGCCATCTCCCCACCATCCTCCCTGCTCCCTCCCCCACCCTGCCACATTGCAGCTGTGCAACAGGGGGTGCCAGGAATTGAAAGGCGCGTTGCCTTGAATGATATTTTTGCCCTCATTCCACATGCTATTAAGTCCCTCCTACCTCCAACTATCACCAGCCGGTACATCAAAAACATGGCAAAAGCCTGTCACTGAATTCATTCACGGCATTTGCTGCAGCTTTAAAATACATAGAAAAATCAAATGCCAACCATCCTTATTCATATATGAGAGGAGAGCTATTTGGAAATTGTTCTACATTCACCTTTTACTACTAACAACAAATCCAAATGCCCAGCCACAAGCCATCTATCATGTGGCCTCACATTGGTACAGAAGCACAATCTTAATATATAATCATCAGGGTTTGGGTGAGATGAAGTCAGGGGAATGGGGCCAGGTGCCGGTACTTCTTCTATTTCATCTTGTTGGGGTTTAAAGGCCCCTTGAACTTTGTCCAAGGCCAGACCTTCTTGTTCTCCTCGTCTCCTCTACCATGCCTATTTCCGTATCAGGACCTTCAGGTGAGGGGTAAAAGAAGTGAAATTGCTCCCCTTGGAGCCAATGCCTTTTCTCCCGGTCTCTGCTGCTTTTCACTACCTTCCCCAGTTCCTGTCTCTTCTCTTTCTTGTCACTTGTACCCAGATTTTAGGTGTCATTGGGAAAGTCTTTCTTCTTATAGCGGCTCAGGCAGCATGCCTTCCCATAAACACCAATAGCTTCATATGCTTCTTCAAACAAAGACCACTGCAGCCAATCAGAGCACTGCTTTTATTCCAGACAGCTAACTAATCAATCCTTCCATCACTGTGCATAGAAAAAACTCTTCAGATTCTAGGTTGATTATTACTTGATAAGCTACTTAATTACTAAAAAGCACCTGTACTGACTTTTTTGTTGTATTTTTCTATGTATGTAGAACTGCTCCCAAAGTCTGAAGTTTCCGGAAATCCTATCTTCATGTTTACAAAACTGCATTTACACAAAACAGATGTCAGGAGGAAAAGGTTTTTCCACTGCTCTCTTAGGTTTATTTCCTGGAGGTATGTGAATTAAACTGACAGAAAATAAAATAGCACAAAAAAAGAAGGAGTTTCTTTACACGTGCAATGCGCATATATATGGGAGTGCCCCATGACGACTAACTCAAAGGGGTGGTTAGAATATGAGACTTCTACACCTAACTTTGTGGGGAAAGAGGAGGAAGCTCCTATGGGAAAAACAGGTAGGCTTCCTTAGAAAAGGCAAATCAATTTTTAGGAGAGCAAACAGTAGATAAGAAAGTTGTGATAATGTTTGTTTATGAAGGTGCAAGTGGTCTTTCTGTCTTCTTCAAGGCCATGAAACTCTCCTGGAGAGAGGATTTATGGTAGCCTCATTTCCCACAAGTTGCTGCTTTTAGTCAGATAAGGGAAGCTCCAATATGTGTTCTTGAATCTCAAATGTCTTCAGCTTAAAAGAAACTTTGTACCAACTCAGGGATTCCCACAGGTCCCCACTCCAAAGATGAAGACCTGGAGTAGGTAGGTGTAGTTGTACAGACAATATAACCTGTCTTCTATAATATTGGAAGGGAAAGAAACATATAAGCCATATAAGCCATAAAGTAACTCTCCTGATATGTATATGGCCTTCAGGTTTATTCTACTTATGAAAGCCATCTTCTTATCAAGTATTGAACCCTCTTAATTTTTCTCATTCCAAATATTACTCAAAATTATATGCTTACTCATTTATTCCTACATGCAGTCTCTATTTCACACAAACACACACACCATATTTATCAAGATAATTCTGACAATCATATATTCTAAACTCCATGCAGGATTCACACTTTCTCAAATAATTGACAAAAACATGCATTCCTTAAGTTCATATGTTCCAAAAAGCACTTAGCTCACTGTCCGAACTGGAAATGGCTTAATTACCTTGGGACAAGGGGAAATGGTGGGGTGAGACAGACAGGAAGAGAGAATGAGATCAATTCCTTAAAACAAAAGAGTTAGAGCAAGGAGAAACCTTGGAGAAAATCTGATTCAATCCTGTCACACTGCTAATGAGGAAATTGCTAAACCTTAGAAAGGTTAAATCACCTGCCCAAGGGCATACCACTACCTGGTGACTGAGCCAGGCTTCCTGGCTGCAGTTGTGTGTGTGTGTGTGTGTGTGTGTGTGTGTGTGTGTGTGTGTGTGTGTGTTTAACCTCTAAGAGAAGCACTGAAAATTTGTGTCAAAAGGCAATTTTAGATACATGCTTAAACAGTAGTGGTACTTCAAGAGCACCTAAGAGAACTTGAACCAGTCACTCAAATGATAATCTACTCTCACTTTAATAATCTCCCCAGAGAGATTGCCTCTTGGTAGACATTTCTGTATTGATTTAAGGCCAGTTCTACAGATCTAAAGGAGATGTACTCAGTTCCTTTTATTGCTCTTTAAACCCTCTTGATTTCCTCAAAGTCCATGAGGAGTTTCTTTCTCTCACTCTCTACCCACCACTACCATTGAATATTTCAAGAAAAAAACATTTTAAGGTTATTTTTAAATGCCATTCTTCTTTTACATTTCTCCAAATTTTGTGCATTGAGCTGTACTGCTTTTGTAAGCAGAGAATAAAAGGCAATAAATATTTATCTTTTAATTTCCATCATTCTATGTCATCTGCACATCTCATAATTACTTTAATCATTACTTTAATCATTTAAATCTTCCTTTAAACTTCAAGGCAAAAATTAAGACCTCCCAAAAACACACACATGTGCACACACACACAAAAGCCTTTTTTCTTTTGCTGATTTTTTTTTTAATTTTGTAGAGATAGGGTCTCTCTATGTTGCCCAGGCTGGTCTCAAACTCCTGGCCTCAAGCAATCCTCTCACCTCAGCCTCCCAAAGTGCTGAGATTACAGGCATGAGCCGCCTCACCAATATTTTCTTTTCTATTGCTATTTTGTTGTGGCTTTCAATTACATATATGACAGAATACCAATACTGCAAACCTACTGTTCCTTGCATTTGTTACTCTCTTGCCTGCTATCATCCACCCAGGGATTAAAGAAGCCAGGGAAGATTGTATGTCATGTTTGTCTCCACCTTGCCAATATTCTATGGACTGTAGCCTTGGGAACAGAACTCCACCTGCTCTTTAATTCCCTCAATACCAAGTCTTCACTGTCAATTCACTTAGTCAGCACCTAGGGCATAAAATATACTTTGTGAAGTATATCAGAATACCAAACACATATAGCTCTGCAAGTACACAGGTGGACTGCAGGGTCCATCCTCTCTAGTTAAAGAAAGGAATTTTCCTTCTCTTTACTTCCCGAGGGCTGGTAGTACTTGTCTCATCTCTGTGGTCCTATATTTCTCCTGATAAAAGGTTTGGCTCCAGACACCATCACTTGGGTCAGACCAAACCAGTCTCTAGGCAGCAACACAACACCTGCAAGTGGTTTGATTGTCCCTCTTGCCCAGAAATATTTTGACCTTGTCTATTATTTCCAAAGCCATTTGTTCTAGTTTACGTTCTCAATCAGCCAGGATCTGTCTTAGATAACTTGCCACAAAATTTTTTGTTTATTTTTTGACTCCTTCTTTTGTTCACAATGTTCTCCCACAGCAGTCTATTATGGGTTCGTAACAAATGAGTCCCCACATTTACATCAAACCTAACTCGGCCTAGTCCTTGTCTTCAGGAAGAAGTACATTTACACTCTATAAATCAACAAGAAAAACTCTCAGAATCGGAAGCCTATGAAAAAGCTATCTTTATCTCTCGTTTTGTAAGAGCCCATTTCGAATCCTGAAGTATTCCCATTTTACTAAGTTGAATTTCTACATTTTCTTCTACTCTTTCTTATCAGAAATCCTAGTCTCCTTTCCTGACTTTTCTTCATAAACAGTATGTCTGTGTCAGAATTTAGTGGTTAATGAGTGCCAACCACTCACCTGTCCAAGAAATCTGGGTGCTCCCAAACCCATTGTTTTACCTTTCAATGAAACAGTTCAGAAATTTCAGAAGCTCATCTGTTTACAATGAGCCTACCTAGTTTCAACTGAAATACATTCACTGGTATACTTTCGTATCTATGTGCTTTATCAGAATTCATCTACTTCATTCTATTGTATAGGTTCTAAGTAGTTTGATCCCCTTTAACACTTTAGAAATCTGATTACAGTTTTACTTTTTTAGCTCTCTTTAGAGGATAGGATAGGAAAACGCATCTTAAATTGCACAGCTGCACTCTCTGACTCAAGCTACCTAGCAACTGTCAAAATACAACCCAAACCACAAAGGTGTTTGAAGCTGCATGTGAAAGCTTATTCTAACAGAGATACTGCCAACTCTTCTACTGTCACATGCAGCTTGGCATTTCAGCACAAATACAATAGGGAGACAGCTTGAGAGTGGGAAAAGTGTTCTGATGGCCTAAAATGTTTGAACATTCTCCTTTGCATTATTCAGAATATAACATAAATGCATAATTGGAGTCAAAGCAATAAGTTCCATGACTTACATGAGGGAAAATGTTATTAATTCCAGTTCCTCCAAATTTCAGTTTCAGTGAGTACATGTCTACATAAAAATCCAAATATCTGTGTCTCTTAGGTCAGAATATTTAATCCTGCTCCTCAAAACTCATGTTTCAGAGTCTGCTTGGAAAAAGAAGGTAAAAATAATTTGCCAACTGCATTGCAAGGAAACTACAGTTACCTTTATGCCTTCCAGAGGTCAAACAAAAGCCATTCTCTCTATGAAAATAAAAACATCTACTGTATGAAAGACCCACTAGAAACTGTTAACAGTATTTGCCTCCGGGGTGCTGAAAATCTGGGACACTGAGGATCTGGGGCTTACCATTTATTATATGTTCCTTTATATTGTTAAACTTTTTTCCATGTTCACTTGTTGTTTCTAAAATATGAAACAAACATTAAAAATAAGCTAACTTGAAGGTTGCACAGGTTTAATAATGAGATTATCCCCTTGGGATGAGGAATGGAAACATGTGTATGCTGGTACCTGCAGACAATCATAGGTTTCTACAGTAAACACTCCTCCGCCAAGTGCTTTCTGATCATATTTAAGAAATACAGCTGTTCTCACTGGGACTACTGAGAAAATAAACTGGAGTTCTATTTTGAGAATTCAAAGTACATACCATTCATGCAAACCAAAGAACACACATTCATTCAAGAACCCAGCCTACTACTTCATAGTTATAAAATGTGGAAAAGAAACCATAAGTCTCATATCAGCAATACGGCTGCACAACTCCTCAAATCCTTCTCTAAAGAATTTCCATTGTATATATTAAACCCACAAAATATCCCTGAGGATCTATCATCCATATATGTCTCCACCTTGCCAACATTTACTATAAAACCACAATATTTGTGCAACTTCTTTGCTTTCTTACCCTCCTACCCCAAACATTTGCACTATTTTTTCTTGCCTGAGCCAAATTAAGTTAGAAAATAACTATTTTGTAAATTACTGGGCACTCACCCATCACATTACACCCCAATTGTCTTCAGTTCTTTATTCCTTACCATATTTGTCAGCTTCTTGAGGTTTAGGGGACTCTATCCTACTTATACTCACAACCCCAGCACTTACCCATAGTAGGTCCTCAATAAATGTGTTTTTAAATCTAAATAAATTCCTCCCCAAAATGATTCCTAATTTTAACTTGTAAAATATATTTTCCTGGTGATTTGCCTTCTGGTCATCTGAATACTCAGACAGAAACCTAATATTTGCTTCTCTCGTACTACTATTAATATTCCCCCAGGGTTTGATTAGTTGCTCTCTACTCTATACAGAGCCTCCTAAACATAATTTGCCTTTGCAATTATAATGATCTCTATATGAATCATCTCCAAATCTAATTTTCCAGTCCTGATTGTTTTCTCTTATTAGCTAATCTTTTACTTCCTGTACTTATCAAATACCTCCACCAAATGTCATGCAGACACATAATCCTTCAAATGGCCAAAACAAAACACTTCATTTTCCATCCAGAGTCCAAAAAACCTGGAGAAAGTAGATATATAGCCTATTTTAATAGCATAGTTCAGAACAGTACTTTCAGATTTTTTCTTCATATTCTATTTTATTCCCCTCTTCCTCTCAGAGTAGACTGTCCAACCAGACCCTAGTTCTTTTAATACACCCATTTCACTAAATTTCCTAGTCTGTGGACCCTAATTTCAATTAGTATCAAGTGCACTGGGGAGGAAACCTCACCTTTCTCATTTATTCTTTTGGCTATGCCACTTAGCCTTGGTGATTTTCAAAGGATGGAGGAGAAATGAAAAAGTACATACATACAGAGGCATGTTGGAATGTCCCCAGGATGTATGTAGTTATTAACTTAACTCAATATTCTCATCGAATTTACATTTGGGGGGAATCCTTTCTCTACGATATATACTATAGAGAGTGAAGCTTAACGAAATCATCTTGGCTGGAGATAATGTAGAAAAGATAATCACCTACATATTATGGGGAGGAAAGGTAATCAGAGTTTTAGGATGGAGTAGTAAAGATATACGTCTATCTAAAGGAGGCATGGGCTTAAAAACTACTGAGAAGCACTGTGTTGGCGTTCTTTTACCTGGAATACTAATTCAAATTCCCAAGAAAAGGCTGACCACGTCCTCATTCTCTCTCCCTCCACAGCAGTGAATCTTTTCTATTCTTACCAGGCTCCTTTATGCCTTATTTTTCCATGGCGATGGCTTTCACCACTTAATGACCAACATTTCTATGCCAATTATCTCACTTCTCCTACTTCCAAAGTCTAACTCAAATGTCCTTTCTTCCTGGTCTACTTAAAAGAAACACTCTGTATTCTTCCCTCCTTAACCCTCTTCAATTACACACACTTAGCACGTGTGTGTAAAATATTTGTTTTAGTATCTAATTGTAAAACTTGTAGAATCTTTGACTTGTCATTTTCCTGAATAAATTGTATGCCGCCCCCCCCCCCAAAGGTGGGAATTCAGAGCTCTTGTGTCGTTTTTTTACCTTCATCTTGATTTTTTTATCTCATGGATGTTCTATAAATATTAATTGATTCAAATCTGAAAACAAAGCCACAAGACTGAATAACTTGTTAATCTACCAGAACCTATACACACAGCACCAAAACACTCACCTATTATCTGCCTTGAGCTGAACTGGATAAGATACCAATATATATATAAATAACATGTTGAAGTCTGTCCTCCAATATCCTTGCACTGAAAGGAAATCTCCATCTCTCATTTTCTTTCTTCTGAATAAACCATCATTTATAATGTCTAAATGACTTCCTAGGGAAATCGAGATGACCTTTAAATCCAAGAATTCCTTCAGTCATTTCAAGAAATGTCATATATGAAGTTATAAGAACAGAATGCAGAGAGTTTAATCCTCTAACAAACTAGTTTTTTCAGGTAATATTTACTTTAAAAACCTTTCCAAAGGCTTACTATATTGATTCACTGTATTCAGAAAGCTAAAATATAATACTAAAATTTTAGAGCTTACATTAGAAATCCTTAGCCACAATTTCCATGAAGTAGATTAAAATAATGAAAATGATAAATAAGTTAAATAACACAAAGATCCTTATAATCTTAGACATTTTATACTCAGTTTCTCAACTCCACTTTAAGAGTGACGGTAAGTGTAAAAGAATCATTTAAAATGCAGAATATGGTATATGTACTCAATGGAATACTGAACATCCATAAAAATAAACTATTGCTTCACACAAAATACAGGTAAATCTCACAAATATTATGTGGAGGGAAAGAGGCCAAACACGAAGATGCATATTATATGACTCATTTATACAAAGCTCAAAAATGGGTCAAACTAACCTATGGGGTCAGAAGTTAGCAGAGTGGTCACCTTTAGGATGAGGAAGCAACTGGGAGAAGGTGTGAGAGTAGCTTCTGGGGTGCTGACACCATTTTATTTCTTGATCTAGGTGCTGGTTACACAGATGGGTTCACTGTTTTGAAAATCCATCAAATTATCTATTTGAGATTTGTACCACTTTTCTGTATGTATATTTCAAATAAAAGTTTACTTGCCAAAAAATAATAATAGTAATGTCTATAAGCTTCTTCCTAATGAAAAATTACTTTACAGAAAATGTGTACTTCTTAACAAAACCCATGGGTTAATTTCTAATTGCATAAAACTTGATGTGTGACAAAATAATAGCACAACCAATACATGTTCCTCCAAAATGAGTAAAATAATTTTTAAATATGGTGCTGCATTGCCTAGTAAAAAGATGAAAAACCTGATTCAGAAATCCATGATTAATGTTAGCATTATCTGTGAAACAGACAAGTCACAAATGTTCCTTGGTTCTGTTTCAACTATTTGCAATAAGAGTAAGTTTCTATATTCTTCACCAGACCTACTAAAATTGTTCCTTCGCCTTTCAGATCTAGGAAATCTTTCAATTTGGAAGTATGTAAAGTTTTGGGAAGGACAACCAAATGGAAGCAGAGCAGTAGCAGAGCCTGGGATGGATACTTCCTCCACTATCCATCTTGACCTTTACTTTAAGTCAAAAGTGACTTCAGGATACTCCATTTGTGTTCATGCCAACTGTTTGAGATTTTCCTTGTGGATTCTCATCATGCTTCCATTGTGATCAACAAAATAGAATAATTAAGAATTATTTCTACCTTGGAGGAGCTAACAATATAGAAGGAAGAAGAACACATGTACTCATACCCAATAATACCTGTCTTCACACAGGAAATATCTAAAGTGATATGGTAGTCTATAAAGAGAAGATATGTGGAATAAAAATATAAGTTCTTTTAATTAACAATTAATCTGAACCTTGAGGGATGTATAGAATCACACAGGAAGAATGTAAGGCAGAAGGGGAAAATATGTGGCAAACGCTGGGCAATGCCCAGCTAATGCATGGTCCTTCCATTTTCCATACCGGTGGTGGACATTACTAGTCAATCATTGCAATCTCTTGCTGACTTGGTTCTGAGCATCAGAATCCTTCTCAACATAGACCTGCTCATTGCCACAATTAGCAGAACAGTCACATAAGATGAAATCTATTTGCCATCTCTGGTGTAAGATAAAACACACAGATGAATAAAGAAACATGAGAAAAATAAGCAATATGGTTTGGCAGGAGAGGCTATAAAGGAGTAACAGAATACAAGTACGAAAATTTTTTTTTTTTTTTTTTTTTTGAGACAGTGTCTCGCTCTGTCGCCCAGGCTGGAGTGCAGTGGCTGGATCTCAGCTCACTGCAAGCTCTGCCTCCTGGGTTTATGCCATTCTCCTGCCTCAGCCTCCCGAGTAGCTGGGACTACAGGCGCCCGCCACCTCGCCCGGCTTTTTTTTTTTTTTTTTAGTAGAGACGGGGTTTCACCATGTTAGCCAGGATGGTCTCCATCTCCTGACCTCGTGATCCGCCCGTCTCGGCCTCCCAAAGTGCTGGGATTACAGGCTTGAGCCACCATGCCCAGCCAACAAGTACGAAAATTTACATTAAAGCCAGATCATGGAGTGCTAGAGTGACCTGAATACATTAACAAATTTGGATTCTTTCCTATTCCTTACTGTCTAGCAAATGAGGCTCAGTGTTAAATATCACTCTGTGCATGTACGTGAAATGAAAAAGTTCTACCTTATAACTTTCTCCCTCAAGGGAGAGAAATAGAGTTGAGAAAGCATATGACAGAGGTTCACAAGGCAGATGTGGCATAAGGACAAGAGATAAGAACAATTTTAGGTGCTGGTGATGGCCTCATTGATAGAGTTGATTGTGGATCTGAGAAAGGAATCAAGAGAGCTAATGGGTTAGAATATGGGTGTTGAGAAATCAGAAACCACAAAAAAAGGTTAAGTTCAAGTTCATTAAGAGTGAGCGAGGAGAATATAGAATTATAATGAACAGACAAATGAGATAAGAGAGATTCAAAGTTTGCAATTTTGAAGCTGGAACATTAGTTCCCAGAGATTATATGATCCTTTGAGAGACAGGGTTTAGAGGTGCTGATGGAGGATGACAATTTTGAGGAATGAGATAGTGAATGATAATAATAAAACTAAAGAGTGTGAGAGAGTCCTGGAGATCAGTGGAAAACATTAATGTGGATGAGAAAAGTCAGAATGCCAGCTGTCCACTAGCCTCCAGAGAGGAGTAGGGTTCCCAGAGATGGCACTGGAACAAGAGTTTAAAGCTTTAGAAGAAGGCATCAAGGAGAAGTGTGCTCACCCTTTCTCCTCAAAACTGGAATGAGGGATAGGAGAATAAACAAGACTATTCACAGATCATGTAAGCGGCAGGTAAGCTATGGTTATAGGGGAAGATAGGAGGAATGATAAAGAAAAAGGTAAGAATGTAGGGGAGTTTTGGCACAAAACTTAACAGGCATTCCTAATGGGCAATCTCAGATCCTATGAGGCCAAAAAATTTGGACTTACTGAAGGCTTCATTTTCCCCCAGCTATTCTTAAAAACACAGTCTAAAACCTTCTGAGCAGTTTTTACCTAGAACAAGAATGGAGAAGGTAAGATCTTCCCTACATGTCTTCAATAAAACCAAGCTAATACATATAGCAATAGACC
The DNA here is from genome assembly GCF_000951035.1 of Colobus angolensis palliatus. Lineage (NCBI taxonomy): Eukaryota > Metazoa > Chordata > Mammalia > Primates > Cercopithecidae > Colobus > Colobus angolensis. The sequence goes on from NW_012116266.1 coordinate 11,571,289, forward strand.
ACTTGATTTCCAGTCAATTGCAAGGGTCTCAGTTCTTAAAGGCATCACATCACTTCTGCTTCATTTTTCTTTCTTCAAATCTACAAGCATTTGCAGAACATCAGAAGTTACCTTGACATTTCTTACAAAACTAAACATGCCCTTACCATTTGATCCAGCAATTATACCTCTTGATATTTACCCAAATGAGTTAAAAACTACATTCACACAGAAGCCTACACATAAATGTTTATAGCAATTTCATGCATAATTGCCAAAACTCAGAAGTAACCAAGATGTCCTTCAATAAGTGAATAAATAAACAAACTGTGGTACATCTATACAATGGAATATTACTCATTGTTAAAAAGAAATGAGCTATCAAGCCACAAAAAGACATGGAGGAACTTTAAAGGCACATCGCTAAGTGAAAGAAGCCAGTATGAAAACACAATACATAGTTGAGTCCAACTATATGACATTCTGAAAAAGGCAAAACTATGGAAACAGTGAAAAGATCAGTGGTTGTCAGGGGTTTGGAAGAGGGAAAGAGGATGACAGGCAAAGCACAGGATGATTTTTAGGACAGTGCAACTACTCTGAGTGGTGCTATAATGATAGATACATGTTATTATGCATTTGTCAAAACCCATAGAATTGACAACATAAAGGGTGAACCCTGATTTAAACTACGAATCTCTACCTATGGGTTCATGAAGGAAAAAAATTAAAAAATATAAATAACTATGGGTCTCAATATATTGATATTGGCTTATCAAAGTAACAAATGTATCACACTAATGCAAGATGTTAATTATAGGGGAAACGGGGGTGGGTGGGATGCGAGGAATATATGGGAATTCTCTGAACTTTCTGCTCAAATTTTCTGTAAATCTAAAACATCTCTAAAAAGTAAAGTTTATGAATTTAAAAAAAAGTTAGCCCTGAAGTACTGAAGAAATTTAACTACTTTCCAGGACTTTGTTTCTGACTTACACCAAATTTTGAAATATACTTCTATGGTCATAGGTAGCAGCTTTTTCCATGATCTTCCACTAGAAGATTAGTTGCATTCTGTTGTTTATTCACATGGCAAAGAAATAGGCCATCTCCCTCAACTGATAAAACCAAACAAAGGGGACTATGAGGGAAGCTAGGGTGCTATTGTCCATTTGGGTTCCACATACGAGGATCACTGGGCCACATATCAGCTTAGAAGTTGCACCCAGATCATGGCATCTGCCCTGCCCTTCCTTTCTGTGCATCCATTTCAGGAGCATTTATTCCTCCTATTTCTACAGAAGATGATGGTGAGAGTAGGATTTGCTCTTTCATCAGGACTTATTTGAAATAAAATGGACCAGTTTGAGTTGTGCCAAAATGCCTTACCTACCCTCAGTCTCCCCACAACACAAAAAGAAAAGTAACTTAAAAGGGTGAGCTTCTGATGATGAAATGGAGAAGTTAGTGAACAAGCCTACATAAAAATTCAGGCTTGAAAACACATTTTATCTCACCTATGTTTTATGTAGACAGATCTCTAAAACTGACAATATTAAAATTATTTTCTCACCAAGAGGCACGCTATCTGCATTTTAATCAACCAATGAAGTTTTACAAAATCTCTAATGATGAAGTGCCTTCCTGCCAGACATGGGGAAAGTAAATTGGGCGCAAAAGAGCTTCCATATAAGGTGAAACAAACTCTCTTTAATTCATCTCAAAGCTTCAAGCTCTGTTTCAGAAATGCTTCCAAGTTTCAGGGTGAAATAAGGAAATTTCCCTTTCCCTCTAGCCAACTATTTCATTTACCCTTCTTAAGATACGCTCTTTCCTTAGAAACCTAGAATCTTCTATATTTATATATGACCTTGCACTTTCTACTATAATACTTAGTAGACAGGAGAATAGTCTTCCAGTGCCAGGTTTTAAACAGTTCTTGTAGAGAAGAAAAATAAATTGAACCAGGGTTACTGCTTACATTTATTTTCTTAGAATTCATCTCTAATAGGTATTTCTAGCTCACTCTCCAAAGATTAAAATCACAAAAGAAATGAAAAGGAAGCTTTAGAACATACTAATGGAGTTTTTTAAAAAGTAATAATATATAATATATGTGCATTTGGCTAATGGAAAGCAAAAAATAAAAATAATATATGGATAATTTTGCTGAATAGTCTAATGGTCTTAAAGACTCTCTGGAGATATGAAATATAAAACCTGTTTCTTCTAACAACATTTTACTTGATCATGGACTGCATTCTTGAATTGAATATTAAGGTGGCTTGTTAGAATTATTATTTAGAAGAAGGATCCCCAACCCCCTGGCTACTGACCAATATCAGTCTGTGGCCCATTAAAAACCGGGCAGCACAGCAGAAGGTAAGCTGCAGGTGAGCAACTGAGCATTAACAACTGAGCTCCACCTTCTGTCAGACCAGTGGCGGCATTAGATTCCCACAGGAGCTCGAATCTTATTGTGAACTGCATATGTGAGGGACCTAGGGTGCATGCCCCTTATGAGAATCTAACTAATGCCTGATGATCTGCGGTGGAAATTTCATCCTGAAACCATCCCCCCTTCCCTTGGAAAAAGAGTCTTCCATGAAACCAGTCCCTGATGCTGAAAGGGTTGGGGACTACTGATTTAGAGCATACGTTTGTTTGACAGAATCTGATTCCAGACTATTTCTAAAGGTTGTTTTCAAAGATTTTTGTAAAAGTACCCTGTTCAGAGTTGACAGGGAGGTATCAAATAACAAAATCTTGTGTTAGTGAAATGTTTTTCTTTTAAAATATTTAGGGTAGTGCTGAGAACAACTGCTTTTCAAAAATAGATGTAAGAAGAAATAATGTGGTGTTAAATTCTTTTGTAAAAGTTGACAACAGCATGAGAGATTCAAAAACTAAACAGAGTAGATATATAAGGCAATACTTTTCCATTGAATAGTATTCAACATAAATGCATATGCACCAAAACAGTATAAAAATTTCACAATTTTACTCATTGTCATGTTTCTAAGATAAAGCAGGTTCCTAACAGAATTCTTAACAGTGATCTCTTTAGATAAATCAAGGAGAAAATTACAACTGAACCATTGATTCTACTGTGGGTCAGGATGGTGACCAGCTCTGGCTCATGGTCTTGACACATCCAGACAGAACTAAGTCAGTTTTTCTGCAAATTCCCATCTCTTCCCCCGTAAAACAAGAAGTGTACCGAGGTGTTCCATTGCCACTCACCCCCTTAAAGTCAAATTTCAATCGTTTGTGATATACATGTTTATATTCCTTTGATTAGTGTCTCCAGAATGGTACAGAAGTACCCAGCATACATAGAAAGCTTTTAAAATTTTTTCAATTCATGATTTTTTTCTAAAAGAAACTGAAAGCATACCGCATGTTATGCTCTTTGTGATCCAGTACTTTTCAAGTTAAAACATCATTCATTTCCTGAAAAATCCCAGCCTTAGTCTTCTCCAACACTAAAACTGAGGAAATAATAGCTGTCTAAATTTTTCTGCCACTACAGAGTAAAAGTGAGACATTACTAAGAAAAGCATTTAGAACTCTTATGATTCACTAGTTGGTTAAGTGTTTTTCTTTGGAGAAGCTAAACGCTCTTTGAAAGTAGAATAACATGGGCCCTCCCATCTAAGTGAGGAAAGCAGAAGTCAGTTTATCATACTTGACCTCTTGACATAGCCAAAGGGAAACTGAAACTCTAAAAGATGATTAGCTAGCATCACTAGAAATAACAGAACTCAAACAAACTGAGCTCCCAGGCAAGAGCTTCCTGAGAAACATGCTGCTCCCTTCAAGCCGAGAGCAAATGCTAGATATTTTCCTCTTTAATTTAACCTAGCAATTTCAGCTACTGAGGAAAGAAACTTTATATACCCCATACAAATTTTAGAATGTGAAAATTATTAAACACACAGCTGAATTCAATATAGGAATGACTATTCTTTGAAAAATAATCACAGTTTATAGCAAACTTTGAAAAATGTAATTGGAAAAAAGGAGGCCCTAATTTCAAACAAATGCTGCTGTTTCCCTTCCCTAGTAATGCTAAATTGCACAATATTCTAATTGGATGCATATCTTCTTCCGTTTTCAATGCGGATCAATGATTCCTATGATAATTAAGGATTAACATAGCTTTTGTAACAAAATCCCAAAATTTTTCCAGAAACCTAATTTTAGTTAACAATTTTACACACTAACTTTGTGCACTGAAACCAATCCACTCACTTAGTTGATTCAGTGAGTCACCTGCCAGTCATAACTAGATGCCTTTCTACAGGCCTGGCCCAATCCCAGCTCTACATCCTTCATCCTTCAGTTCTCATCCTTAGCTTAACCCAGCTGGATTTTTGGTATCTATCTTCTCTGCAGAAAGTGGTGAAGATATATGACCTGAAGTCAGCTGATTCTGAGGCGCAATTCTAACATACTCCTGATGTCCTTCTTCCTTTCAGAAGCCACTGATTTCAAGAAAATGGCTAAGCAGACAGAGACCACAGAAAGAGGTAGCAACTGAAAACTATTGTCAAACTTGATTATTTTGTAGAATATTTAAAATATACTTACTAATTAGGGAGCAAAGTTTACAAATTGTACCAACATTCTGCTTTTTTCATTAATGCATATAAAACCGTTTATGTTGGATAGCATGCCAGTCTTTTGTCCTGAGATCCAGAGTCTCATTTAAATTAGGATATCCCATCTTCACCTCAAATATGACATGGCTACATCCTAACTCATCATTAGTCTCACAAACCCCATGACTCTGACCTTCTGAACTGCAACCTTAAACTTTAATGCACAAGTGGCCTCTCTTTCCAAGGAGACTGTAAATTATTTCAGGGAAGAGATCATGATTTAGATTTTTTTTAATCTCTCACAAAAACTGACACTTAATACTTGACAGTCAGAATCTGCTCAGTAAAGCCAGGCACAGTGGCTCACACCTATAATCCTAGCACTTTGGGAGGCCAAGGCAGAAGGATCACTTCAGTTTAGGAGTTCAACACCAGCCCGGGCAACACAGCAAGACTTCCATCTCAACAAAAAAAACCTTTAAAAAAGTAAGCTATCTGTCGTAGATTGTGCCTGTTGGAGGATCCCTTAAGCTTAGGCAATCCAGGCCACAGTGAGCCATGATCATGTCACTGCACTGCAGCCTGGGCAATGGAGAACCCATCTCTAAAAAAAGAGAATTTGCCCAGTAAATATTTTTCAATTAATACATCAGAAATAGTAAAATATGCAACTTAACAATATAGGAATTTCACTAATTTGCATAACTTGATTATTTGGGTGGTTTAAATACTCTTTGATTCCTGGAATACAGAAGACCTGTTTTATCAGAGCTAACAAAACTTTAGCAAGCTTACCTTAAATCTCCTTTTATTTATTCTATATATTCTAAGACGGAAGTGACAGACAGTGAATTGAACAAGAGTAAGGATTTTTTACAAACACAATAATTTTAATAGGAAAATTGGAGAATGATTTAAAAACTGGCCAAAAATAAAATTCATGAGTTAAATCACTACTTAGCTTTCTACTGTCAACAGCCAAATATATTTATTTCTATAGATATCACAAAACATTGTTTAAAACTTCAATTTATAAAATGCAACAACTTGTGATTTCTACTCTCCAAGGAAAAAAAAATTCATTTGTAACATACTGTGGGCCAACCTGGGAAAATAGGTAGATTTGAATTCACAATGACATACTATCATTACACTGTAGTAGTTTTACTGGCTCCTGCAGAAGTCATTAAAAACTTGTCCAACTGAAAAAAATGAGTTAATATTTTAAGAACAAAAATAAAATAAAATAAGAATATTTTGAGAGCATTCTATATTTCTAATATCATTTATTAAATGCCTATTATGAGCCTGATGATTTACATATATGGTCCCATGTAATTCTCATAACATCCCAGTAAATTGCTAGTTCCATTTTAGAGGTGAAGAAACAGAGTCTCAAAGAAATCAAACAGTTTGGCCCGCATTACAAACTAGAACACGACAGAAAGTGTTTGGCTCCAGTCCCAAATTTTTCCTACCATATTATGCTGCTCCTATTAATAGTGGATATCAAGTTTTTGAACTACTAAAAATGGCCTTTGCAAACTCATAGAGACAGAAAGTATAATGATGGTTGCCAGGAATGGGGAGGGGCGGAATATGAGGAGTAATTAATATAGAGGGTCAGTTTGGGATGACGAAAAAATTCTGGACATGTACACTGGGAATATAACAATGTGAATATACTAAGAACCACAAAACTATCTACTTAAAAATGGCTAAAATGATAAAATTTCTGTTATGCACATTTTAACACAATGGTTCTTTTTATTATACTTTATGTTCTAGGATATATAAGCAGAACGTGCAGGTTTGTTACATAGTTACACACATGCCATGGTGGTTTGCAGCACCCATCAACCTGTCATCTACGTTAGGTAGTTCTCCTAATGCTATCCCTCTCCTAGCCTCCCACCCCTGACATGCCACTGTGTGATGTTCCCCTCCCTGTGTCCATGTGTTCTCATTGTTCAACTCACACTTATGAGTGAGACCACGCAGTGTTTGGTTTTCTGCTTCTATGTTAGTTTGCTGAGAATTATGGTTTCCAACTTCATCCACATCTCTACAAAGGACATGAACTCATCCTTTTTTGTGGCTGCACAGTATTCCATGGTGTACATTTGCTACATTTTCTTGATCCAGTCTATCATTGATGGACATTTGGGTTAGTTCCACATCTTTGCTATTGTGAATAGTGCCGCAATAAACATATGCGTGCATGTGTCTTTATAGTAGAATGATTTATAATACTTTGGGTATCTACCCAGTAATGGGATTGCTGGGTCAAATGGTATTTCTGGTTCTAGATCCTTGAGGAATTGCCACACTGTCTTCCACAGTGGTTAAACTAATTTACACTCCCACCAACAGTGTACAAGTGTTCCTATTTCCCCACATCCTCTGCAGCATGTGTTGTTTCCTGACTTTTTAATGATGGCCATTCTAACTGGCGTGAGATGGTATCTCATTGTGGTTTTTATTTGCATTTCTCTAATGACCAGTGATGAAGAGTTTTTTCTCATATGTTTGTTGGCCACATAAATGTCTTCCTTTGAGAAGTGTCTGTTCATATCCTTCACCCACTTTTTGATGGGGTTTTTTTTTCTTGTAAATTTGTTTAAGCTCTTTGTAGATTCTGGATATTAGCCCTTTGTCAGATGGATAGATTGCAAAAATTTTCTCCCATTCTGTAGGTTGCCTGTTCACTCTGATGATAGTTTCTTTTGCTGTACAGAAGCTCTTTAGTTTAATTAGATCCCATTTGTCAATTTTGGCTTTTGTTGCCACTGCTTTGGGATTTTAGTCATGAGGTCTGTGCCCATGCCTATGTCCTAAATGGTATTGCCTAGGTTTTTTTGTTGTTTGTTTGTTTTTTGAAACAGAGTCTCGCTCTGTCGCCCAGGCTGGAATGCAGTGGCACGATCTTGGCTCACTCCAAGCTTCACCTCCTGGGTTCAGCCATTCTCCTGCCTCACCTCCAAAGTAGCTGGGACTACAGGCACCCACCACCAGGCTCAGCTAATGTTTTTTGTATTTTTTAGTGGAGACTGGGTTTCACCATGTTAGCCAGAATGGTCTCGATCTCCTGACCTCGTGATCCACCTGCCTCAGCCTCCCAAAGTGCTGGGATTACAGGCGTGAGCCACCACGCCCGGCCTGCCTAGGTTTTTTATGGTTTTTGGTATTATGCTTAAGTCTTTAATCCATCTTGCATTACATTTTGCATAAGGTGTAAGGAAGGGATCCAGTTTCAGTTTTCTGCATATGGCTAGCCATTTATTAAACAGGAAATCTTACCCTGTTGCTTGTTTTTGTCAGTTTTCTCAAAGATCAGATGGTTGTAGATGTGTGGCATTATTTCTGAGGCCTCTGTTCTGTTCCACTGATATATCTGTTTTGGTACCAGTACCATGCTGTTTTGGTTACTGTGGCCTTGTGGCATAGTTTGAAGTCAGGTAGCATGATGCCTCCAGCTTTGTTCTTTTTGCTTGGGATTGTCTTGGCTATAACAGCTCTTTCTTGGTTCCATATGAAATTTAAGACAGTTTTTTCTAATTCTGTGAAGAAAGTCAATGGCAGCTTGATGGGGATAGCATTGAATCTATAAATTACTTTGGGTAGTATGGCTATTTTCACTATATTGATTCTTCATGAGCATGGGATGTTTTTCCATTTGTTTGTGTCCTCTCTTATTTGCTTGAGCAGTGGTTTGCAGTCCTCCTTGAAGAGGTCCTTCAGATCCCTTGTAAGTTGTATTCCTGAGTATTTTATTCTCTTTGTAGCAATTGTGAATGGGAGTTTGCTCATGATTTGGCTCTCTGTTTGTCTGTTATTGGTGTATAGGAATGCTTGTGATTTTTGCACATTTATTTTGTATCCTGGGACTGCTGAGGTTGCTTATCAGCTTAAGGCGATCCTGGGCAGAGATTATGGGGTTTTCTATATACACAATCATGCCATCTGCAAACACAGACGACTTGATTTCCTGTCTTCCTATTTGAATACCTATATTTTTTTCTATTGCCTGATTGCCCTGACCAGAACTTCCAATACTATGTTGAATAGGAGTGGTGAGAGAGGGCATCCTTCTCTTGTGCCAGTTTTCAAAGGGAATGCTTGCAGATTTTACCCATTCAGTATGATATTGGCTATGGGTTTGTCATAAATAGCTCTTACTATTTTGAGATACGTTCCATCAATACCTACTTTATTTAGAGAGTTTTTAGCCTGAAGCTGCCTCCCGGGCTTAAGTGATTCTCCTGCCACCGCCTCCTGAGTAGCTGGGATTAAAGACACACGCCACCACGCCCAACTAATTTTTGTATCCTTATTAGAGACAAGGTTTCACTCCTGACCTTGTGATCTGCCGGCCTCAGCCTCCCAAAGTGCTGAGATCACAGGCGCGAGCCACAGCGCCTGGCCAAATTTTACCGAAGGTCTTTTCTGCATCTATTGAGATAATCATGTGTTTTTTGTCATTGGTTCTGTTTATGTGATGGATTGCGTTTATTGATTTGTGTTTGTTGGACCAGCCTTGCATCCCAGGGATGAAGATGACTTGATTGTGGTGGATAAGCTTTTGATGTGCTGCTGGATTTGGTTTGCCAGTATTTTATTGAGGATTTTCGCATTGATGTTCATCAGGTATATTGGCCTGAAATTTTCTTTTATTGTTTTGTCTCTGCCAGGTTTTAGTATCAGGATGTTGCTGGCCTCATAAAATGAGTTAGGGAGGAGTCCTTCTTTTTCTATTGTTTGGAATAGTTTCAGAAGGAATGGTACCAGCTCCTCTTCGTACCTCTGGTAGAATTTGGCTGTGAATCCGTCTGATCCTGGACTTTTTTTGGTTGGTAGGTTATTAATTATTGCTTCAATTTCAGAACTTGTTATTGGTATATTCAGGGATTTGACTTCTTCCTGGTTTAGTCTTGGGAGGGTGTATGTGTTCGGGAATTTATACATTTCTTCTAGAATTTCTAGTTTATTTGCGTAGAGGTGTTTATAGTATTCTCTGATAGTAGTTCATATTTCTGTGGGATCAGTGGTGATCTCCCCTTTATCATTTTTTACTGTATCTATTTGATTCTTCTCTCTTCTTTACTAGTCTGGCTAGCCATCTATCTATTTTGTTAATCTTTTCAAAAAAACAGCTCTTGGACTCATTGATTTTTTGAAGGGTTTTTTTGTTTCTCTGTCTCCTTCAGTTTTGCTCTGATCTTAGTTTTTCTTGTCTTCTGCTAGCTTTCAAATTTGTTTGATCTTGCTTCTCTAGTTCTTTTAATTGTGATGTTGGGGTGTCGATTTTAGATTTTTCCCACTTTCTTCTGTGAGCATTTAGTGCTATAAATTTCCCTCTAAATGGTGCTTTAGCTATGTCCCAGAGATTCTGGTACATTGTGTCTTTGTTCTCACTGGTTTCAAAGAACTTATTTATTTCTGCCTTAATTTTGTTATTTATCCAGTAGCCATTCAGGTTGTTCAGTTTCCATGTAGTTGTGCAGTTCTGAGTGAGTTTCTTAATCATGAGTTCTAATATGATTGCACTATGGTCTGGGTGACTGTTTATTATTATTTCCGTTCTTTAGCATTTTCTGAGAAGTGTTTTATTTCCAATTATGTGGTCAAATTTAGAATAAGTGCTATGTGGTGCTGAGAAGAATGCATATTCTGTTGATTTGGAGTGGAGAGTTCTATAGATGTCTATTAGGGCTGCTTGGTCCAGAGCTGAGTTCAAGTCCTGAATATCCTTGTTAATTTTCTTTCTCGTTCATCTGTCAAATATTGACAGCAGCATGTTTTTGCAGTGGCTGGTATTGGCTTTTCCTTTCCATATTTACTGCTTCCTTCAGGAGCTCTTGTAAGGCAGGCCTGGTAGTGACAAAGTCTCCCAGCATTTGCTTGTCTGAAAAGGATTTTATTTCTCCTTCACTTACGAAGCTTAGTTTGGCTGGATATGAAATTCTGGGTTGAAAATTCTTTTCTTTAAGAATGTTGAATATGCACCCCCTACTCTCTTCTGGCTTGCAGGGTTTCTGCAGAGAGATCCGCTGTTAGTCTGATGGGCTTCCCTTTGTGGGTAACCCAACCTTTCTTGGGGTTGCTCTTCTCGAGGTGTACCTTTGTGGTATTCTCTGTATTTCATGAATTTTAATGTTGGCCTGTCTTGCTAGGTTGGGGAAGTTCTCCTGGATAATATCCTAAAGAGTGTTTTCCAACTTGGTTCCATTCTCCCCATCACTTTCAGGTATACCAATCAAATGTAGGTTTGATCTTTTCACATAGTCCCATATTTATTGGAGGCTTTGTTCATTCCTTTTCATTCTTGTTTCTCTAATCTTGTCTTCACGCTTTATTTAATTAAGTCAATCTTCAATCTCTGATATCCTTTCTGCTGCTTGATCTATTCGGCTAGTGATTCTTTTGATGCTTCACAAAGTTCTCATGCTGTGTTTTTCAGCTCCATCAGTTCATTTATGTTCTTCTCTAAACTGGTTATTCTAGTTAGCAATCCCTCTAACCTTTTTTCAAGGTTCTTAGCTTCCTTACATTGGGTTAGAACATATAGAACATGCTCCTTTGGCTCGAAGGAGTTTGTTATTACGCACCTTCTGAAGCCTACTTCTGTGAATTCATCAAACTCATTCTCTATCCAGTTTTGTTCCCTTGCTCACCAGGAGTTGTGATCCTTTGGAGGAGAAGTAGCATTCTGGTTTTTGGAATTTGCAGCCTTTTTGCGCTGGTTTTTCCTCATCTTTGTGGATTTATCTACCTTTGGTTTCTGATGTTGGTGACCTTCACATGGGGTTTCTGTGTAGATGTCCCTTTTGTTGATGTTGATGCTATTTCTTTCTGTTTCTTAGTTCTCCTTCTAACAGTCAGGCCCCTCTGCTGCAGGTCTGCTGCAGTTTGCTGAAGGTCCACTCCAGACCGTTTCCCTGGGTATCACCAGTGGAGGCTGCAGAACAGCAAAGATTGCTGCCTGTTCCTTCCTCTGGAAGCTTCATCCCAGAAGGGGACCTGCCAGATACCAACCAGAGCTCTCCTGTATGAGGTATCTGTCAACCCCTGCTGGGAGGTGTCTCCCAGTCAGGAGGCACAAGAGTCAGGGACCCACTTGAGGTGGCAGTCTGTTCCTTAGCAGAGCTCGAGCACTGTGCTGGGAGATCTTCTGCTCTCTTCAGAGCCCACAGGCATGAACGTTTAACTCTGCTGAAGCTGCACCCACAGCCACCCCTTCCCCCAGGTGCTCTGTCCCAGAGAGACGGCAGTTTTATCTATAAGTCCCTGACTGGGGCTGCTGCCTTTCTTTCAGAGATGCCCTGCCCAGAGAGGAGGAATCTCAAGAGACAGTGTGGCTACAGCAGCTTTGCGGAGCTGTGGTGGGCTCCACCCAGTTCAAACTTCCTGGTGGCTTTGTTCACACTGTGAGGGGAAAACCGTCTACTCAAGCCTCAGTAATGGCGGACACCCCTCTCCCCATCAAGCGAGTATCCCAGATTGACTTCAGACCGTTGTGCTGCTAGTGAGAATTTCAAGCCAGTGGATCTTAGCTTGGTGGGCTCTGTGGGGGTGAGATCCACTGAGCTAGACCACTTGGCTCCCTGGCTTCAGCCCCCATTCTAGGGGAGTGAACAGTTCAGTCTTGCTGGCATTCCAGGCACCACTGGGGTATGAAAAAAAACTGCAGCTAGCTCAGTGTCTGCCCAAGTGGCCACCCAATTTTGTGCTTGAAACCCAGGGCCCTGGTGGTGTAGGCACCAGAGGGAATCTCCTGGTCTGTGGGTTGCCAAGACCATGGGAAAAGCATAGTATCTGGGCCAGAATGCACCATTCCTCATGGCACAGTCCCTCACAGCTTCATATGGCTAGAGGAGGGAGTTCCCCAACCCCTTTTGCTTCCTGGGTAAAGCAATGCCCCACCCTGCTTTGGCTTGCCCTCTGTGGACTGCACACACTGTCAAACCAGTCCCAATGAGATGAGCTGGGTACCTCATTTGGAAATGCAGAAATCATCCACCTTCTGTGTTGATCTCACTGGGAGCTGCAGACCAGAGCTTTTCCTATTCAGCAATCTTGCCAGCCACCCACCACAACTTTTTTAATGGCCTTCAATGTCACACCCATTCTATTGGTTTCCAACAAATTCTATAATTTTAATATAGAATTCAAAAGACTTTAAAATCATAGACATTTCAGTTGTATGATTGTTATAGTGAGAAATTTCAAGAACATCTGAAGATAAGATTGAAATAATAATAAAGATTTTAAAATATTTTTTAAAAGCATTACCATAATTGATATTTTTATACCACTTATTATCATCTCGTTAGACTCTTTCACAGTATTTTTTAAATAAAAAATGTAGATTAAAGAACAAAAATTCTGAAAGACATTAATCCATGTATGGCTATAATCCAATATAAGTATGTTTAATTAAATTAATTAATTAGTAAATAAGTCCCTATCATCTTTCTAAATAGTTCCTAGTCTACTTTTTCTATTATTTAATCAAAGTGTTGTTCTTTCCTCTTGAATGTTCTAAATTGGCATTACACTGGATGTTCCTACGAGGAAAGTTTCCATTAAAGCAGAAAAGGTGGCAATGTGTTTTTAAAAATCAAGCTACGTTATTTTAACCATTCTCAAAAGAATATTTTTAACTAATGGGGCTTATGATGTGATGTTTTCATCTTTATATTTAAGAGGTTCCAGTTTTGTGACTGTTAGGTTTCATTTATTTATACTTATAAATGAGTGAATGTAGATCATGAATTATTACAAGATCTCATATGTAATCCCTGCCTAATTATTAATGAGGGCTAAGTCATAAAAGGCAACCAGTGTCACTCATGGGAAAAAAAACATGTCCCACAGCATGCAAAGAGCACTGGATGATTGATGGCTACAGCAGAAGAGACCAAAGTCAGCCAAGCTAAAGAAACAACCAAAGCAATGTGCCGCTACAAACTATGGGTGCTTCCCAGTTGCATAGCACAAACACAGCAATTCAGCCTTAACAAGAAAATGAAAGGGAAATCACTACTAATCATAAAGCAAACAAAAACACTTGGTTAAACTAATGAATACTACTTAAAACAGAACAGCAAAAATGTACATGTTTTTTGAAAATTCTCATCAAAAATGCCTCTTTTAAAAAGAAAAAACATTAATTTATTAAATAAGTTAATTTCTAATGTAAAATTTAAAAATGGATTTTAATAATTTTAATGATGCATAACTTCAACATAATACAGTATGAAATAGTGTGTAATGTTGCAATTTAATTACTTTTAATTTCACTAATACAAACACCAATATGAGAGGTGGTGATAGGGCATGGCTCTTAAAGCTAACTCTCTAAGTTCGGGTATTAGCTTCAAATATGATTTACTAGCTGGGTAACCAAGATATTCTTTATTTGATTCTGGAGAAACTCAGGGAAGAAATTCTGTTTCATCAGAAAAATCTGTTTCTTTACTATTACCTATAGTCTACCCAGTCACGTACAGCTAGGGTTGCCAAATTTAACAAATAAAAATACAGGATGCTCAGTTAAATTTGAATTTTAGATAAACAATACATAATTTTGCCTAAATTATACTAAAAACTTATGTGCTGTTTATCTGGAATGCAAATTTGACTGCATGCCTTGTATTTTGTCTGGCAACCACCTACAGCACCTCTGCTAATACTATACTTACTATTTTTCATTATTTTGAGTAAGCACACCATAACAATAGCATCATAAATCATGCTTTGTGCTATATGGCATGTAATTACACAATCATCTGACAGCCTGTGTAAAGAACTGCAATGGATTCAGTAGGATTCCTAACTTTTGAAAGAAAGTGGTAACCATTTATGGAATTGTTTTAAGACAGTTAAAGACATTCTGCTTCAATCTGTTCTAGATATGCTTCCTAAGGGGACATAACAGCTTTTAGTATTTGCTTCTACTCAAATGGCAATGATTGGAATATTCAATTATGGATTTCTGTATACAATTATAAAATTGATCACAGTAATCAATTTTCTACCCACATAAGCACATTTCACATCACTATATGGATGCTTTTACAAAAGTTCCTATGACATTGCAAAGTTACAAGTTTTAAAAGATTTGTTCTAAACTTCAAAATCAGCATTACTGAATATTTTTTCAGAATCCACACTTGATTGTTAAATTACAATAATCCAAGCATAAGAATTTTTAAATCCTGTGTTAAATAACAATTCTGTAATTGAATATAGATATTGAATTAGCAAAAAATCAAAACTTTGACTACAATTTAAAATCACAAAGACATTAAATAAAATGTTTTGTGCTTTTTTACTGTTAGTAAAACAAGTTTTGAACTCAAAGGTGATTTTGATCATCAAAACGTCTCAATAACATAAATTTTCTATGTGGCATTTATACTATTTCAAAGCAATTTGATAACAGTTATCAGGTGAACCTACCAATCTCTTGCAAATTGTTTTATTAAATAAAGCACAATTAATATAAACACCAGTGAAATACTGATATTTACAAAAGATCTATTTACTCCAAACTAATGAAAATGAATCTTCTAACCCAAATTATAGAAACACAATAGAAAAACTATAATGACAAACTTTTTTCTATTCATCTCTAAAACATGACCTAAATGATTCAATCTCAAGTTATCAATAATACTTGTAATACTAGACAAAAAATGTTAGCAAAATTAAATTTTATTTTACCTCTTATAAAAAACATCTTTGCTAATCTGTGAGAGTAATAGAAACATAGACTCTTGACCATGTGAAGATAAAGATCAGTAAGCTAAAACAGAAAACAGCTACATTCCCTGTGAGTCATCATACTCCATTGACTAAAAATCACAATTTAAGGAAATTCTGTAGCCAACTAAACACTTAACAACAGTTCTGTGACCATTTGGGGGACTTTGGAAAACAATGTAAATCTTGAAGAGCAAATATCTGGCAACTTTTCTAAACTAGATCATAATCTCAGGAAACTATAAATTTAAGATCCGACAGAGTACTTTTTTAATGCTACACTGAATTATTTTTCAAAACCAACCCAAAAACATGTTTTTCAAAAGTTTAATGGATTTAATTATTTTTTAACCTTTATTGTGATATTCACTTTGTTGCCAACACCTACATTATATCCTTTTGTCAACTCTGAGCTTCTCTCCCTTCCAATCTCCCTTGTTTAAGGCTCCTAAAAACATTTTTCCCAGCTGTGCCAGTTTCCAAGAAGGCACATCTAGAAAAATAAGAATAGCCCACATATATTGAGCAACTATGAGCAGGGCATTATGCCTATATATATATATATGTGTGTGTGTGCATATATACACAGTGTCATCTCATAGACTGGAATGTGAGAAGTAGGAAGTGGTAGGAATTGAAGCTGGAAAAAAAAGCAGGCTCCACATTGCACTGGGCCTCCTGAACCATGTAAAGGGATTTGCACGTTATTCCTAGGAAAATGAGAAGTCATCAAAAAGTTTTAAGGAAGAAAATGATGCAGTTGGACTTGTCATTTAGAAATAATCCTCTAGCTACTACTCTGGAGAAGAAAATGGTTGGAGGCAGAACTACCATGTGGGAAGATGCCACAGTGATACAGGCCAAGCTAGTGGCCTGAACTAGCATAGCAGTGAGAACTATTTAGGACGTAGACCCAAGAGAACATGGTGATATACTGGATATGATAGAAGAGGGGAAAAAAGAGCCAAAGATGACATCCAGATTGCCAGCAAGGGCAACTGAGGATAGTGGTGCTATTCATGAGATGAAAAACAGAGAAGGAAAAATCTAGGAACTTGGAAATATCCAGCAAACAGATATCCAGGCCTGGGTATATTCACTCGTTCAAGAAACATTTTTAAGCACCTGGCTTGGAGCTCAGCTCTATACTGTACTTCTATATTCTATTTGGGCTTATAGTTTTAATACATTGGGTATAATGTATATCTGCCTCACCTTCAAATCTCTATATTACAAAGATAGTCTTGTCATGAATGCTAGAAGCATCAATGAACACATGAATGACCAAATCAGTAACTTTGCCAAAAAGTAACTTTGCCAAATGTATTCTAGTGTAGAAAGAATTGATTAGCATTGCCAAAAAGGCTGTTAGTAGAGTTAAATTTCAGTGGCCTTGAATCCACAACAGAGATATTAAGCATACATTTAAAGATTTAACATAAAACATTAAATAATAAGAGAAAAGGTCCACATTCTTCCTCACCCTCACATATAAATCAATTATATATCAACTCAATTTTCAATATTTGGAGGAAAGAGTCAAAATCAATTGAACTAAGAAATTCCTTTATATATAATTACCTAAAGAACACTGTTTTCATTTTAGTTGTATCTCACAGGCTGAAGTGTAGGTAGATGATAGACCACCCATGCCAGACATGGTCCATATTCACAAACATTCACTTACACTACTGTGAACAAGGTATCTCGAGAAAACAGATGGTAGTCTGACTAAAGACATGTCATATGTGGTTTGATTAAGAGATAGTGGCAGCCGATAGGACTGCTTCTCATACACTAGTCCACTGCTGTTGTGAGGCAGAAGGAAATACTGGCACCTACGACTGCTAGGAAAGTACAAAGACTGTGTCGTAAAATTTTTTAGAAAATTACCAACTTTTCATTAGTAGCCAATGGGTGGTGTTTTTATTAGAGGAACTGCTAGATAAATGGATTGTCAAGTGCATTTTTTTAGGCACAGCCTAAAATATTTCTAAAATATATAACAGTTATACTGCATTATTCACCTGCAAGCCTTATGGCAAACTTGTGGGATAGGCATTAAAATTCCCATTTTACCAATGAAGAAACTGAGCTCAGAAAAATTTTTAAACTTGCTCATGATCACACAGTTAGAAAGTAGCAAAAATGAGATTCCAGGATCCCAGATCAAATTCTCAAATCTGTGTCCTCTTACCTGCCCACACTGTCTCTCAAAGACTTAAGTTCCTGTTAAGGAAAGCAAACCTAGCATTGGTAGACTACATTAACTCAGGGCAAGATTCCCTTAAGGAAGGTAGAAGAGAATGAGTTGTCTTGGTTTAGTTTGGGTGGGAGACGGGAGACAAATCAAGTACATGCTTAACACTTAGTAGGAGCTACAGAAGATGCAACAAAAATCTAAAACGTGGTCCCTTTCTTCATGGAGTTGGTAGGAGACTGTAATTTCCCAGTGTTTATAGGATAGTTTCTAACTTATTTCATCCTTGTGAAAATCACGGTTATAGCTGATTCGCTAAGAGAATACTGCCTATGCCTTCTACTGAAAGAGCTTATAGCCTTAAAACTTCCAGGAACGCTGGCTCCTCTTTACTGTCGCACTAGGACTGGGTCCAGTGTCACATGGCAGCTGAATTTCAGAGTGAATCCATGATTGGTTTGCACAAAGATTACAGCCAAAATTCCAATTATTTCAGAATGCTTTTGTAAAGAAAGCTATGTTTAAATCTAATGGGAATAAAGAAAGAAGTAGAAGAATGTTATATTCATTATATCCTCCTCCACCCACTGACTTGTGTCTTACCCACGAGAACCTGGCAGGTGACAAATACCTAAGACAAAAAACAGAGGCACCTCTGATTTTCAGCATGCTTGGTCAAAAAGCCTGCAGGAAAAAAAAAGGCAATATTGCTCCTTTAACCAAATTATTACTTATAATAAAATGAGTAATAGCTGCCAATTTTATGGTTCACCTCTTTCCTTAATTTTAAGGTTTTATTTTAAGACCAGTCATTACTTATTTAAGGCCCCCGCCTTTACAGATCATCGTTTTGAACAACAAATTGTTGTCCTGGCTTTTAAGGAATTTACAGTCTAACGAGGAAGACAGACTCTTAAACAAACAAGCTGAATACCTGAGTATGAGTCAGATATGATTTTTTTTTTCTTTTTTTTTTTTTGAGATGTGGTCTCACTCTGTTGCCCGGGCTGGAGTGCAGTGGCACGATCACAGCTCACTGCAGCCTCAACCTCCTGAGCTCAAGCAATCCTCCCATCTCAGCATTCAGAGTAAATGGGGCTATAGGCATGCACCACCACACCAGGCTAATTTTTGTATTTTCTGTACAGATGCGGTCTCACTATGTGCCCAGGCTGGTCTTGAGGTCCTGGGCTAAAGTGATGCTCCCACCTCAGCTCCCCAAAGTGCTTGGATTACAGACTGATTTTTTAAATACTTAAGTTTTCATTCACGTTTTGTATACAGTACAAATTTTACCAAAATGGCCATAATTCCAGGTTAAAAAAAAAAAAAAAGAGTATGAAGTCATCAGCTATAAGAGGCCTTTTTCTCAGTAAAAAACAAAATTCAAAGATGTCATTGAATTGTAAGGTGCAATCAGTTTGGATAAATTAAGAAAGTTATTCTAACAGATGCCTTCACAAAGTTTTAGGCGTCTCTTAAGTCTTAGTTTGTGTCAAGGTGGGAATTATGGGGACTTTTCTAAAATTTCAATCAACTTGAAAAAAGGAAAAAAAAAACATTATATATTGTTCATTAATATGAAATTTTAGATAAAAGAATGATCAAAATCAAGGACAAAATATAGGGTCAAATTCTGTAAGTACTTAAAAATCAAATACTGAATTAAATCGAGCTATGCTAAATTCATACATAGCGCATTCTTTTACTCTAGAATTTGAGGAAAGTAGAGACCACTTTTAAACAAACTTGACCTTTAGTAAAAATTGTGCTTTTGTTTGTGAAGAAGGAACAGAGTGAGTGACAATTACACATACTGAGGGGTGGTTTACAAAACTTCTTTGGAAGAAATTTGAAGCATAAAAAAAGTAACTACTTACTATATCAACTCAAATCAAAGTTTCTAGGCATTTTTCTTTGTAACACTGCAAGAAATTAGAGAAAACCAATGATGACCAATATGAGACACTGGAACTGCCCCATCTACCAGAAAGATGACCATCACAACTCCAATCTGGGTAGATATGGCAATCAAAAGACAAGGTTTGCTCCATGACTCAGACATACCATTTTATTCAAAGCCCTCTATGATCAGTCTTAAGAATTACTATTTCTTTATTTCTTCATATCTGAGAAGTCCTGACAATCCTTTCAAAACTAGCCTCAGATTTTATTTTCCTATTTCCAAATAATAATAATTGACATTCATTGACTATCTACCTTGTATCAACCACTTAGGTAAGCACTCTACATGAATTCTCCCATTTAAATCCTCCCAAAAACCACCGACCATATATATATAGAGAGAGAGACAATCAGTATTCCAATTCTAGCAGTCCAATTCTAGGGCCTTTTAATTGTAGTACTATACCACCTCTTAGATCTAGCACTTAATTCTAGAAATTTCTAGCCATTCTCCTAATCCCTAATTTATTTCTATTGTTTCACATAGTTATTAATAAAATCATCTTTAAGCTGGGTGCAGTGGTGCATGCCTGTAATCCCACCACTTTGGGAGGCCAAGACAGGAGGATCACTTGAGTCCAGGAGTTCAAGACCAGCCTGGACAACATAGGGAGAGCCCATCTCTTAAAAGGAAAAATAGAAAATCATTTCAACTGAATTTTTACCTATGATTTTTACCTATAATTGCTTCCCTATTGAAGAAAAGTACAATAGTGTTATACATCATATTAAATTGACTCCAGCTGCCATATCAAGCCTACCTTTGGTGAACTCATCATATCCTCTCAAATTCAGGAGCATAATGTCTCACACTATGGTGGACCACAGTGCATCTGGCATAGCAACCAGTGTTGAGGCCTAGGAATAGCATTTCAAATGAAACACTGACAAATCAGAACATGCCACTTACTGTGTGAATCTGGGCAAATACTTAACCTATCTGTGCCTCAGTTTCCTCATCCATGAAATGGGGCAGAGAGTCCTTATTTCATAAGACTAGTAAGAATTGGTATGAGTTAATACATGTAAAGTGCTTAGAACAGTGTCTGCAACATGGTAAGCACCCAATAAATGTCAGGGGTTATTTATTATAGTGGGAATGTGGGAGGAGACACCCACGTAACTCCCTTCAAATATGTCAAGAGCTGTCATGTGAGAACTTAAACTTACTCTTTATAGCTCCTGAAGGTAGAAATAGGACTGCCTAAGAAAAGTACCAGAGAATAACTTGATTTGGGCTCAACATAAGAATTTTTTCAAACAACAAAAGCAGACTGAAAATGAAATTGGCTCCCTAGTAAGAGAAGCAACACCCTGCTGACTGGAAGCAAATTCTGCACATCTAGAAGGGTTCCTGCCCTAGTGTGGTTAACTGAAAAATGACCTCCAAAGGCTCTCCTAAAAGTTCACCACAGGATCTTTCAGACAGCATGTGGCACACAACAGTTACTCAAGGCATCCTAAATTGTTCTTGCTTGGAGTTTATCTATGATTCACATATGATATACATTTGAAAGTCAGGATAAAAAGTGTAGTCCATGTCTGTGAGACATCATTTTGAAGCTAACTGGCTCATACAGATATTGAAACAGACCCCAGTATCACATGAGCCATGTTCTGGTCAATTTTCCTAACCAGGTTAAACACTGTGAACCCAAAAACAGAATAATGTCTGATTCCCTCCTATTACAAAACACTTTGGTCCCTTCTCCAAATTAAGAATATGTCCCATGACTACTGTTTTAACCTCCACAAAAACTTACAGTCTCCTCTTGTTCATTTCACTAATAAGAATCTCCTAATCTTTACCTAAGCACATGGCCACCCGGATAAAGACTACATTTTCCACCCTTCTTTGCAGCTGGGTATGGCATATGACCAATGGGCCAACGGGCCAGTGGGATATGAACAGAAGTGCTTTGTGCAACTTACAGGTCACTTCCTTAAAAAGAAGCTAATCACCTTCCACTTTCCTCATCCCCCTTCTTATGAAATAGAAGGCAAATGTGGTGATAGGCCATTTTCATCAAAGGGACAAGTCAACATTTTAAGCGGTGACCCAAAATGAAGACTAAAAAATCGGGATCCCTGAATTACTTTTTGGAGCAGAGACACCCACCTAATTTGTAATAACCTGCTTAATGTTACTTATTAAAGAAATAAACTATCTTGTTTGAGTCACTATGTGTGGGGATCTCTTTGTCAGAGCAACATAGCCTCCCATCAAATGAAAGTATTTATAAATATGGAGAGTGGACCTCTTCACTCCAAAAGTTCAGAAGTTCATGTATAAATATTCTCAGCTAAATTCCCCCTTTAAAAAATATTTTTATAGTGAAATTTTAAGTTCAGATGTAGATCAAGCCAACTATCTCCTCCAAAGCAAACAATACTTTGGAGGGCTGAGTGCCACCACCAGTGATATACTTCTTGAACACTGAAAACAGAATAAACTATTCTAAAGGAAAAGACCCAAATGATCAGGGGGAAAAAAGAGCACTCAAAGAAAACTACAAAGACAGTCCTTGTGGGTTATAGCACGGTGATCCTTACAGGAATAAGATAAATAATCCACCTTAATCATCTACTTGATCTTTAAAATGCTTAAGCCATTTTCAAAAGTAAGACCTAAATATCAAAACTGAAACCATTAATAAGAATACAGAAAGGCTTAAAACATAATCAGATAAACACAATTAAGCTTTAATATCCATACGAAGTCTCAAAGCAATGTTTTTGTAGCTTGTAAAAAAGCTAATTCTTTAAAAGATAGTAAGGTATTAGGCACAGTGGGTAAAGAACTTAAATCACAGCTTTGCTTTCTCCAAATTTTTCTTGAAGAAGTTCAGAACAGCAAAAATATCCACTTCAGAATTTTCATTTTATGTAAATAAATATCTAATATCTACATCTAGAGAGTTTAAATTTTTGATTTCAACTTTTTTACCTTATTTAATGCCACTAAGCCCACTACATTCTCAGTTGATCCTAATATCAGCAGGAAGTATTGCTTTTCTCTTCTGGCTTTTAACAGGTTTTATGCAACGAAAAATATTCCATAACCTGGTCTTGTTATCCATGAAACCAGATTGCAACTGATTCCCTATGATGTAAGCTTATATGGAAATCACACTTTGATATAAGCATTGCTAAGAAAACTGGGCTTTGTTCTTATTTTAATATCTTACACTACCATACAGGCTGGCATACATACCCCATTACACTGACAATGCATAGAGGAACACAATAAATGACTCTAGAACTATAAGATAATAAATCTGTGCTGTTTTAAGCCGCTAAGTTTGTAGCAACTTGTTGCAGCACAACAAGAAACTAATACTTGGGGTTGCTGACATGTAAGTTTTGAAGAGTGAGAAGCCCAATCCCCAGTCCTAGGAGTTGTGCCAAAACAATTACTTCAGATCCATTGCTTTTTCTTAGATCCTTCCTACTTCCAACTTAAATGAAATAACATATATGCACCTAACTCAATAAATGGTGGTTGTTTTTATTGCAAAACTAGCCAGGGTTGAACCACCTTAACTTTTGTTTTTCTGCTCAAGTCCATTCCAGCCAGATGAATATATTCTGAAATCATTGCTTGTTTTTTCAGGTTGCAGGTTTGGAAGATAAAAGAAAATGAAGAGTAAAAATATGCCCTCCCCCAACCCTACTACACACACACACACACACACACACGCACGCACGCATAGTAGTGAGCCTTGGCTTCCTCATCTGTAAGGTGGAAGTGATAATGACAGCTACAGGTCTTCCCAGACTGTTAAAAGAAGTGAAGCTATTGTACGATCTTGACAATGGTATGCTCATCATCATTCTATAACATGAATGCTTGAAAGAAACCTCCACTACCTTTCCCTGGTATCATAAACAGTTCTAATTACATTATCTAATTATCACAAATAATCTCATTTTAATGATTCTCTGAAAGAATGGGAGGATGGAAGACAGCCGGCTTAGTAAAATGAAAGGGTAGAATTGGAAAATGGTCTCTAAGCTCCCATTCAGCTCTCCAATTCTATAATAATGTAATTGAATAATTAAACAATCTCAAGTTGTGGTATAAACATTTTTTTTCCCTAACTACCCATTCTCAGATCCTCTTTGTCTCTGTGTACTCCAGTTATTACTGATAGCTTACTCAGATTCCATAGTGTGTCATTCTCTTTCCATTATCAGAAGGGTTCTTTTGAGTCCTTACTCAGTCTTGTTCATTTTAAAACTTCAATTTCATGTTTAATTCAAGGTCTTCTCTACTTCACAGCTCCCACGGCAAGCTAGAATGGTGGCTTTAGTGGCTAGGGCTGGGGATGGGTCTACTCTACCCACTTCTCCCTTTCTCTTCCCTGCTACATTTCCTTTCTAGGCTTGAGCTGGAGGACGAATAAACGAAGCCAAAGTCTCTCCATAGGATGGCCCTATAGGGATGTTGCAGGCCCCACTGGGTTGGTTTTCTCTACTCCTCAAATTAACACTGAACTGACCACTGGTTCTCTCTATGAGACAGGCATCCAAATGCTGACTCTCTATGGGGTTGCTTATTCCCCATAGTGCCCTTCTTCCTTACACATTTATTATCCTGGTGTGGGAGATTTGGCGTGAACATTGACCTTTTCCCTCCTACCTCTCACCAGCTCCTGTCCCGGTCTTTTGTTACCAGGGTCCCTTCACCCAAGAAACCTCTTTGGATGGGGCAGCAGCAAGAGGACTGGATGTCTTCTAGTGTCCTCTTTCTCCACAAACAGGAGAGCATCTGCTCTGATGGTCCAGTAACTCAGTGTCTTTCAAGAAAAGACAGATAGGCACCAGTCCGAACTTATGGGGAGACTTGGTGGAGAAGGAGACAGTTAAATGCCACCACCATTACCAGTCCAATCTTACACTCAAGAGTTATCTCTTTGCCAGGTGCAGTGGCGTGTGCTGTAGTCCCAGCTACTCAAAAAGGTTGAATCAGGAGGATTGCTTGAAGCCAGGAGTTCAAGTTCAACCTGGGCAACATAGTGAGACACCATCTCAAAACAAACAAAAAAGAATCATCACTTAAGTCCTTTCTCAACCTCAGAAAGCGTCATTATCTCTTCACCCTACAATGAGGTAAGTGGAAGGAATAGGTTCTCTTCAGGAACCATAGCTCCGCCTCCCCACAACCTCTAAGTCTACTTTCTCCCTTCCAGTCATTCCCTTACTCAGCCTCAGGAAAAGGGTTTGGGCAAATAAATAGTGAAGGTAGTGAAGGCAGCTTCTTAGTAAGGAAGAAAGGGTCATGGTTGTCTAAGTATGTGAATACTTAGAGCCTTTTTTAAAGCAGTAGTGGCTAATTCCAGCACTCACAACTACTTCCATCCTAGTACACCAACTTCTATGATGATTTGTTTGTCAGAGGTCATTTCTCCCTGTTGGTAAATCTATCATACTGAAGGTGCCACAATGAAGAATCTCCCTGGACTTTCCTAGAGCTGGGGTTAGCAAAATGGCCAAGTAGACAAAGCTTACTTGTAATGCCAATCATCACCACCAACAACCCAGGACAGTCCTCCCTTGATTCTTCTCAGGAATCTTTAGACCCAAAGAGCTTTGTGTCCAACAATCACTGCTATGTGTGTGAAGGTGTCAGGTGCCCATCAGTTAAAAGTTTTCCAAAAGAACCAAAGACAATCAAAATTTTAAAAATAAACAAATAAATTCCAAAATGTACAACTTCTGGCAGAATGATTCAAGTAAACACATTTGTCAAGGCATTTACTCAGCCCATTTATAAGCATGGTCCCATCTGACTCCATTCCCCTCTAGCACACCTTGATCCCTCTCTTTCTCTTTGCTCCTTTCAGAAACCTCAACTACTGGTCAAGCTTAACAGCTAACATTTCTGCATGTGACTTCTCACAGCCTATGCAGTTCTTACTTTGATGACGATGTCTCTGGATAAAGACCATCTTCCCAGTTGTAGGAAAGAAAACTGGGGATCAAAAGGTTACCTAAAACCAGGCATGGGGACCCAGGCCTATAGCTCCAGCTACGTGGGAGTTTGAGGTGAGAGGATCCCTTGAGCCCAGGAGTTCACATCTAGCCTGGGAAACATAGCAAAACCCCCATCTCTACTTAAAAAAATAAATGTTACGTCCTGTTGAGACTTCTGACTTCCAATATACCTAGCGTAAGTATACACACACACCCACATGCGCACACACACGCACATAGAAACATCACTTCATTTATCACAAAACTAGCTTGCTCCCACGCTAAATAAACATGAGAAAGTATCAGGAAAAAAAAGTTTTTTAGGTTTCAAATGCTTGGGAGAACCCTTTTGGGACAAAAGAAAAAAATCACTTTAAGAGAATGTGACCAAATACTTTATTGCATAAGTGCTGTAATACTAGACAGAGAGCCAAAGAACTGTACCTTCACTAATTTAACATAACTTCAGATAGATAATTAAAACTGACATACAAAAGAGAGCTGACTGCACCTTTAACACTAGGCAGTCTCCAAGTTATGGAGACAAACTTCTGGGTACCATTTGGCCGTAACACTAAATCTCTGCACAGCAGAATGGATTCATTATCTTTAACACAATAAAGCACCCACAGGGGCACTAATTTCATGACATAATCATATATTTCAATTTCCCACATATTGACTTTGGAATTTCTACCAAAAATAAGAAATTAAGTGATCAGACAGAATTTCAGTTTAATGCAATTTAACAAATATTTAACATGTTCCTCCTACATATAATGCACTATATCTACCTCAAAGCTAATTAGGAGGAAATCTCGACCATATAGCATCATCTCTCCTACCACTAAACAAAAGTTGCAACTTCTTGGACTGGAAACTTAAATGCTCTTTATTTTATTTATTTATTTATTGATGCTGGGAGACAAAACTATCAAAATATAAAATAATTCATAACAGGTTGCAATAATTAAGTAATGGTTCATCCTTAGCCTATATAATTTATACCAAAGTTGGACCATAAACTCTTGCTTCATGGTAAAGAAGATAACTTCAGTCAAAGAATAAAATATACAGGCATACTTCACAGATATTGTAAATTCCGTTCTGGACCATCACAATTAAGCAAATATTACAAAAAAGCAAGTCACGCAAATGTTTTTGTTTCCCGTGCATATAAAAGGTATGTTTACACTATACAGTAGTCTATTAAATGTGTAATAGCATTACATCTAAAAGTACAATGTATATAACCTTAATTTTAAAATACCTTATTGCTAAAAAGTGCTAATGGTCATTAGCCATAATCACAATGATTATGAGCCTTCAGCCAGTCATAATCTTTTTGCTGGTGGAGGGCCTTGCCTCCATTTTGAACACTGTTGACTGATCAGGGTGGTGGTTGCTGAAGGTTTGGGTGGCTGTGGCAATTTCTTAAAATAAGATAAAAGTGAAGTTTGCCACATTTATTGACTCTTACTTTCATGAAAAATTTATCTGTAGCATACAATGCTGTTTGATAGCATTTTACTCACAACTGTACCTCTTTTAAAATAGGAGTCCACTCTCTTGAACCCTGCTGCTGCTTTATGAAATAGGTTAATGTAATATTCTAAATCCTTTGTTGTCATTTCAATGATCATAACTTCACAAAGAGTAAAATCCATCTCAAGAAACCAATTTCTTTGTTCATCCATAAGGAGCAACTCCTCATCCATTCAATCTTTATCATGAAATGGAAGCAATTCTGTCACATCTTCAGGCTCCACTTCTAATTCTAGTTCTCTTGCTACTTCCACCCCATCTACAGTGACTTCCTCCACTGAAATCCTGAACCTTTCAAAGTCATCCATGAGGTTGGAATCAACTTCTTCCCAATTCCTGCTAATGTTGATATTTTGACCTCTTTCCATGAATCACGAATGTTCTTAATGGTTCCTAGAATGGTGAGTCCTTTCCAGGTTTCAATTTACATTGCCCAGGCCCATCAGATGAATCACTATCTATGGCAACTATAGCCTTATGAAATGTATTTCTTAAATAAGACCTGAAAGTCAAAATTACTCCTTGATCCATAGGCTGAAGAATGGATCTTGTGTAACAGGATGAAAACAATCTCCTCTACATTTCCATCAGAGCTCTTAGGTGACCAGGTGCATTGCCAACAAGCAGTAGTATTCTGAAAGGAAAGTTCTTTCCTGAGCAGAAGGTTTCAACAGTGGGCTTAAAATATTCAGTATACCATGCTGTAAACATATGTGCTGTCATCCAGGTTTTGTTGTTCCATTCACAGTGTGTTCGGAATTGGTGGGTTCTTGATCTTACTGACTTCAAGAATGAAGCCGTGGACCCTCGCGGTGAGTGTTACAGTTCTTACAGATGGTGTGTGTGGAGTTTGCTCTTTCAGACGTTCAGATGTGTCTGGAGCTTCTTCCTTTTGGTGGGTTCGTGGTCTCACTGTCAGGAGTGAAACTGCAGACCTTCGTGGTGAGTGTTATAGTTCTTAAAAAGCAGCGTGTCTGGAGTTGTTCATTTTTCCTGGTGGGTTCATGGTCTCTGTTAGCTTCAGGAGTGAAGCTGCAGACCTTCAGGATGAGTGTTATAGCTCATAAAGGCAGCAAGGACCCAAAAAGTGAGCAGCAGCAAGACTTCTTGTAAAGAGCAAAACAACAAAGCTTCCGCAGTGTGCAAGAGCTGGTGACTGCCTTCCTAAGGCTGGCTCAGGCAGCCTGCTTTTATTCCCTTATCTGACCCCACCCACATCCTGCTGATTGGTCCATTTTACAGAGAGTTGATTGGTCCGTTTTGACAGAGTGCTGATTGGTGCATTTACAATCCTCCAGCAAGACACAGAGTGCTAGCCGGAAAAGTCGTCCAAGTCTCCACTAGGTTAGCTAGATACCAGTACCAATTGGTGTATTCACAAACCCTGAGCTAGACACAGAGTGCTGATTGGTGCATTTACAATCCTTGAGCTAGACACAGAGTGCTAAGGGAAAAGTTCTCCAAGTCCCCACTAGGTTAGCTAGATACAGAGCACTGATTGGTGCACATACGACCCTACCGCTAGATATAAAAGCTCTCCAAGTCCCCGTCCAGTTCAGGAGCCCAGCTGACTTCACCCAGTGGATCCTGCACCAGGGCTGTAGGCGGAGCTGCCTGCCAGTCCTCAGCCATGCTTGCACTTCTCAGCCCTTGGGCTGTGGATGGGACCAGGCGCCACCGAGCAGCGGGCAGCACCCGTCGGGGAGGCTCAGGCCGCAGGGGAGCCCACCACAGTTGGGGAGCTCAGACATGGCGGGCTGCAGGTCCGTAGCCCTGCCCCGCAGGGAGGCAGCTAAGGCCTGGCGAGAATTTCAGTGTAGCGCCGGCGGGCCGGCACTGCTGGAGGACCCTGGAGGACCCGGCACTGCCGGCGGACGCAGCGCAACCTCCACAGCTGCTGGCCCAGGTGCTAGGCTACTCACTGCACTGGGCCGCGGTGGCAGCTGGCCCCTCTGTGTGCAGGGCGCCAAGCCTGTGCCCGCCCGCACCAGAACTCACACTGGCCCGTGAGTGCAGCCCCGGTTCCCGTCCCTGCCTCTCCCTCCATGCCTCCTTGCAAGCAGCGGGAGGAGGCTCTGGCCTCAGCCAGCCCAGGGAGGGGCTCCCACGCTGCAGTGGCTGGCTGAAGGGCTCCTCAAGAGCTACCACAGTGGACGCCGAGGCCGGAGGCAGAGGAGTTGCTGAGCGTGAGGGCTGCTAGCACATTGTCATCTCTCAGTAGGGCACAGAGTAGATTTAGCATAATTCATAAAGACCCTAGGATTTTTAGAATGGTAATTGAGCATTGGCTTCCACTTAAAGTTACCAGCTGCATTAGCCCAGACAAGAGAGTTAACCTGTCCTTTGAAGATTTGAAGCCAGGCATTGATTTTACTGCTCTAGCTATGAAAGTCCTCGATGACATCTTCTAATTTGAGGCTTTTTAGTGTAGCCAGCTTCATCAATAATCTCTGCTAGATTTCCTGGAGAACTTGCTGTAGCTTCTTCACTTTGCAATTTTACGTTATAGAGACAGCTTCCTTCCTTAAACCTCATGAACCAACCTCTGCTAGCTTCCAACTTTTCTTCCACAGCTTCCTCACCTCTGTCAGCCTTCATAGAATTGAAGAGTTAGGATCTTGCTCTGAATTAGACTTTGGCTTAAGGAAATGTTATGGCTGGTTTGGTCTTCCATCCAGATCACTAAAACTTTCTCCATATCAGCAAGAAGGCTGTTTTTGCTTTCTTATCATTCATATGCTTCCTGGAGTAGCACTTTTAATTTCCTTCCAGCACTTTTCCCTTGTATTCACAACTTGGCTAACTGACAAAAAAGGTCTAGCTTTCAGCCTATCTCAGCTTTAGACATGCCTTCCTTACTAAGCTTAATCATTTCTAGCTTCTGATTTAAAGTGAGACATGTGAAACCTTTTCTTTCACTTGAATATTTAGAGGCCATTATAGGGTTATTAACTGAACTAATTTCAATATTGTTGTGTCTCACAGAGTAGGAGGCCCAAGGAGAGGGAACGACACTGACAACAGCTGGTCAGTGGAGCAGTCAGAACACACACATTTATCAATAAAGTTCGCTGTATTATATGGGCATAGTTTGTGGCACTCCAAAACAATTATAATAGCAACATCAAAGATTACTGATCACAGATCACCATAATAGATATAATAACAATGAAAAAGTTAAGAATTTTGTGAGAATTACCAAAATGTGACACAGAGACACAAAATGAGCACACGCTGCCAAAATGAGACACGAAATGCCACCAGTAGACTTGCTCAACACAGGGTTGCCACAAACCTTCTAGTTGTTTAAAAAAATGCAATATCTGCAAAGTATAACAAAACAAAGTGTGATTATGTGAGGTATCCTTGTACTACTAGGAGCCTCACTCCTCTCAAGGGAAAATGGAATGCAATGTTAAAGTAAAGTCATGGGTATTTTATGTGAAAGTAAGGCTATGAAACTGAGAAAAAATGTATATTCAAGTAATCCTTGAGTTTCCCAAAACTGTTTTAAAACTTGTTTCTTTTTGATTTGTCAGCTGAACTTAGTGTTTAAAATAACAATAAAAGTCTGCTATTTTATCCACACCAGCTAAGCTTTAAATCAATACTGTTTTAGAGGATGAGAATATAAAGCATAAAGATTAAAAGAAACCTCTGGAGCTAGATTATTTGGACCTACTTCTTGGCTCTGCATTTATTAGCTATGTAACCT
The DNA here is from genome assembly GCF_000951035.1 of Colobus angolensis palliatus. Taxonomy (NCBI): domain Eukaryota; kingdom Metazoa; phylum Chordata; class Mammalia; order Primates; family Cercopithecidae; genus Colobus; species Colobus angolensis. Next base: position 11,602,040 of record NW_012116266.1, read on the forward strand.
AAGGAAAGTCACTTAACATCTCTCCATCTGTAAAAATCGAGATAATAATAATATGTATATCATATGATTATTGTGAGAATGAAATTATTTGATACACATTAATGCTCAAAACAATGCCAGAATCATCATACAAACGATATTAGTATTTGCTATTATTATAAAGAAAATTGCTCAGGAGGAAAACCAATTCAAGATGTTACTAGGTGTTTTGTATTTTAGATTAAACATAAAAATAAAGCTACTTACTATTAATAACATTTCTAAATATATAACATTTAATTATGATATAAAATCAATAATTCCAAAATATTTCAAAGCTGGAGTTTACTAAATGCTGAAGATGACTTTGCATCTTTTATATATGCCTCTAGGGGGAGCATGAGGCTCCAATTCCCTCACCTCCATCCCCACCCCCACTTCCAAAAATTAGTCATCATCAGTGATTAAGAAATTGCAAGTTCAAGGACATTAATGGGGTATGTTATATGGGGATGAAGCTTTCAAAGGAGAGAGAGGTCAGAGTGCACACAGCATTGTCTGCTCTCTGTCCTCCCCAACCCAACAATCAGGGCTGACCTGTAGGGGAGCAGGGCCACCACTCTTCTGACACCACTGCCCTTTTCCTGAACCAGGCCTTAACCTAGTCTGAGCCAAGGGAGGCTTAAAGGGGAAACATATTCTCCCCCTGCTGACCATGTCCCTGACTCCTTATTGTCTGGCCCTAATTGGTGTGCCCCTAATTACACCCTACAGGGTGTGCCTACCCTCATTATCGGCTGTCAGATCTGGGGGGTGGGATGTGGGCTTTACATATACAGGCTATTTGGCTTGCTTTGATTTGAAGTCATTTGGGCCTTAGGGAAAAGCACCTACAACAAGGTCAGGTCTAGCTTTCTAGGGTTCTACATTGTAATTTTGGTCCCAGCTAACACTAAAGTGTTCTTTTGTCTCTTTTTGCCTTATTTGTGCACCCATCTCCCTCTCATCAGAGAATGTCTCACAGAGAAGGTGGTCTGAATTTGAGTACCTCTGATTTCTGAACACTCAGTAGCATCACAATCCCAATATTTCTAACCGTGATATTGTACTGTGTAAATAATACAAGTTTGCCTGCTTGTACATATTGCCTGGGCTTAGTCTGTGTTTAGTACATAGCATCTTTTAAAAGGCTTTTGAAAGACAGGCATGCAGCCAACAAATAAATTTTAAAATGCTCACCATTACCAATCATTAGAAAAATGTAAATCAAAATCACAATGAGATACCATCTCACACCAGAATGGCTGTTATTAAGAAGTCAAAAAACAACCAATGTTGGTGAAGTTGTGGAGAAAATGGAACACTTTTACATTGCTGGTGGTAACGTAAATTAGTTCAGTCACTTGGAAAGCAGTGTGGAGATTCATCAAAGAGACTAAAACAGAACTACCATTTGACTAACCAATCCCATTACTGGGTATCTATCGAAACGAAAACACAGCGTTCTACCCAAAAAGACACATGCACTTGTATGTTCATCACAGCACTCCACAATAGCAAAAACATGGAATCAACCTAGGTGCTCACCAGTGGTGGACTGGACAAAGAAAATGTGGGACGCATACACCATGGAATACTACACAGCCGTAAGAAGGAACAATATCATGTGCTTTGCAGCAACATGGATGCAGCTGGAGGCCATTATCCTAAGTGAACTAATGCAGGAACAGAAAACCAAATACCACATGTTCTCACTTATAAGTGGTAGCTAAACACTGAATACACATGAACACAAAGAGAGGAACAACAGATACTGGGGACTACTTGAAGGGGAAGGTTGGGTTAGGGAACTTGGGTTGAAAAACTAACTATTGGGTACCATGCTCACTAGCTCACAGGATCATTTATACACCAAACCTCAGCAACATGCAATTTACCCAAGTAACAAACTTACACATGTATACCCCCTGAACCTAAGATAAAGGTCAAGACAAAAGAAGTAAAAATGTTAAAAATTAAAGGCTCTTGAAAAAGGTCAGCACAAGAATAAAGCAGATATTATCTTTCAAAGGTATTTTAAACTTTTGAATACAAAGATGTATGATTAAGGAAAAACACAATAACCTTGCCTATAATAGCTACACACTTTCATAAATTTACAATACAAATTAAGAAATATATGGAAACGAAACACACTAAAATAGTTTATGTTATTTTGTCTTGATAGATTGTATTATTTTCAAAATTAACTTGCCTTCTTTCTGAAGTGATAATGATAATATAAACAATGCTTCTTTTCTACTCACTGTATACAATCCTACTTTTCTCAAAGTAATGCTAGATTGATTATTAATAAGATGAGTTTAAATGGCACTGTTGAAAATAAACTAGGTTATATCTCTCTCTTACATTCACAAAAGATGTTACAGATAAAACTACAAATGAAATCCAATTTTAAATCCAATGGACTATTCCAGTACTTCGCCATACTATGATTTTGTTGCCATTAAAAGTTAGCTGAAATACACAATACATTTGCCAATGTGTAAGACTGAATGCTGTTGTTACAGAAGTTGGCCACTTGGCACTAATAGTTATTGTCTGTTTAGTATAATCGTTAATTACAATAAACTCTGTCCATTGTTTCCTATTACAGGAACTAGAATACAGAGATGAACTAGGATAGGGAGGTGAATACGAGTCAGCAAAACTACAAATAAACCTCTTTTACATTATTAAAACACTTTTCAAAATGTAAGATTTTGCAGAACTGAAAAGTTTCACTATAATAAAGTTTATTGATTTATTACCTTAGATTTCAATGTAAAGTCCAACACAATGATTCTCTCCCTCCTTCTTATAACCAATGGCTCATTTACTGTTGCTGAGATCCTGCCTCTTAGCTCTGTCTAGGCATCTAAAGTTGTATAGTTTTTTTTTTAATATTCAGTGTTAAGCATATCTCAGTTTGGACATTGCTCCTGAATGTGGAGTTATTTTTAATATTCACAGTTATTAAAGCTGAACAGAACTGAGTGAGGGCGCAGAGAAGACTGCCGCAATTCCTTCATTGAGTTACTGCCTGGGCCACTGCCGGATTAGTTTGCTGTGGCATTGCCTAGAAGCACTTAATGAATTGCTTGTTCAGTAGCACCAAGGTAAGGTCGGCTGTCTCCTGATATCTTTTCATAATGCTCTGCTGTGCCTGAGGTGTCATTTGGCAATAAATGTTCAATTGACATTTTACTGTACAAAATTTAATTAGCTGTTTTCTCCATTGTAAAAAGGGAAAGGTTGGGAAAACACTAGTCAGTCGCAATCACAATGCGTGTTTAACCCCTCAATGGCTATGTAATTAACTAAATTTTTAGCCTTAATATATTTTCCAAAAGAGAAAACAAATTTTGTAAATTCTAATAATAGTAGCAAACACTAATCAACAGACACTTCAAAAACCTTTCATCAAAGTATGACAAGGCTGTTTACCTAAAGTTTATTCTTCATTTTCTTGAGGGGTGCTATAAGAAATTACATCAGAAAGGCCCTGCAATTAGAAGAAGCCACTTCTAAGGTGAAATGTGACCATGTTACTATGGCAATTTGAGAGAAAGTAACATTCTAACTGAAGTTGCTGGGATCATAAACCAAATCTACCTAAGAGGTTCATGCCATTCATTCAGCCAAATCACATCTCAGGAGGACAGCCGCAACTGAAAACACCAGGGCACACTCTGAGCAACCCTTACGGTAAAGTAAAGGCTGGCCAGTTCCTCTGGTTATTTCTCCAAAATCCATCCATAAGTTGGTTATTTGGAACTTTTAACATATATTTGTAGAGAATAAAATCTATAAATGCTGATAAATGCCTATATAATCCAAAGGGTGCCTAAAATTTTTAACTAATTTTTAATCACATTTAATTTCCCCTCATAACTGTCCCTATTTAAAATAACAGATACACACACACACACACTTTCAGAGCTCCAAATGAAGATACCCCTTTTTCTTACTCCCCTAGATTCATATATATTCCTATGACCTAGGTATTTTTTCCACCTGCGTATCAGCCTAAAAGAGAATGCAATGCTTCACAAACTCCAGTGTCTGCAGGGACAAGGGGGAAGTGCGCCTGGGGTAAAATAATAGGGTGTAAGCTCCATGTAATTGCCAGATTGCTCTGCCTTTTCAAGTACAGCACAGGCCTAACAAAATAGCCAAAGACAGAAAAGGTTGCAATCCCTTTCTATAATCATCAAGCTTCAAATGTTCTGAACTGAAGGAAAGAGGGTTGAGAAAAGATAATTTACCCCACAAACCATGCGACCTAAGATGCATACTCTTCTGTCACTGTCTTACATGTTTGGGCTGTTTCTAACCTAGAAAGTTTTCATGGATTGTGGACTTCTTGCATCTGAGAGCCAACCCAAGAGCACAAACTCTGAAATTAAGCAGTCATGACTTTCAGTCATCACTCCAGATTTTAACAGTAGCTCTCTGTGCCTCCCTTCCCTACTTTAGAGAGTTTCCTGTGAGGTTTAAGTGATACAAATGTACGAAAGCTCCTAGTTTAGTATATGACTCATAGCAGTAGGCACTTAATGTGAACTGCATTCCTCTTGCCCCTCTGAGGAAAGCCATAATCTTGATAGGAGTCAACTGGTACCCAAGGGGCACCTTTGAGGCTGCAGTTCAAAAATTCACCATACCAGCCCACGATGACATGATAGAGCGAGACTTGCCGTGATATGAAATAATGAGACATGAACAACACCCAAGTAGCTGCTCCAGTGCAGGTCTCAGCACCTCATTCCCAACTCCCATCTTCATCCCCAACACCCATGTCCATGAGATCCAAGAGACAGTTTCTATTCTTCCTTGTCTAGAGAATTTGTTCTTAAGTAGAACAAAAGGAAGTTGAAAAAAGTAGAACCCGTCAATGTATGACATACAATGGAAGAAAAATCAACTGCTATTTTTAAAATACGTATGTAGCTCAGTTCCCACCATCTAATATAGTAAATAAGCTATGGTGCTTCCTATTTTGAAAACATTACAGAGTTATATGGCTATAAGCTCTAATCTAAAATGTTAAATATTTTAAAACACTATAAGCTTGATATCAAGTACCAGATAAACGAATGGCCTTATTTCTTAATTAGAAATATATTTAAATGCAGAATAGTAAACAACTGTTAGAGATTATCAATACTGCAGGTATCCAACTTGTCATTTCAAACCACAAGTCATCAAGAGGAAATTAAAATGGATTCTATTGCATTATTGTGGTATATAACAATGCGCTTACCAAAAAACATGCAGCATTTATCAATGTCAATGCTGTTGAAACAATCACACAGAAAAACATACAAAAAAGTAGACAGATTTTTTAAAACTTAGTTTAATTCTCACATTGAATGTTTTTAAAGCTAGGATTGGTTATATAGGGGGAAAAACACAATGACAGTAGAAAGAATTTCTGAAGATGCATACAGATAAATGTTGTCATTGTTTTCCTCAGCTCAGAAGGAAATTGTTTTCTCAACTAAACACATGTTTTCACAAATTAGGGAGGGCAAATTTACTGAAAACATTCTTTTTATTAATATACAAGACACTCTGTTTTCTGGCAGGATAGCACTATTCTGAAACAATACCTTAAATTGAGCTGAATAGAATTTAATATTTGATGATTCACAACCTTTCAGTGGCTCAGCATTATGAATATCAATTATTACTGCACTACAGCTATTTGGAACAGCATTTAATATTTTGATTGATATAAAATGTACTAAAGCTTTTCTTTTTGTGTACATTTCAATTCCAAATTAAAAAACTCTTGGCAAAACTGTGAAAAATGCATTTTCTCTCAATATAGAACATGTGCTATGTATTTCTTATATGATCTAGACTTTTTTTGGAAACTCATTTTCACTCTCCTAAAGGGAAAAAACCATGGGGCAGCAGATTCAAGAACGTCAACAGAAAGGTTTCTTGATCTCAGAGAAGGAGTGGAACAGAGCCTACCACCTGCCTTTTTTTCCACTTAGAAGGGCGTTAAGGCCTCTGGGAACAGACCCCAATGACTGCTGCCCACCAAAGACCTACCAGATTATCCTTGAAGATTAGTCTGTTCATCACAACGACCTTAGACTACCCTCTAGGCTTCAAAAATGTTTAAAGCTATGAGGCTTGTAAAACTCTAGCCAAATTTTTTTGTATCAATCAGGAACTGCTATAGTTCATCATAGACACATATAGATATATATGCTTACATATGCATGGAATATTTTGGAAGCATACATAAGAAAGTATTAACATCTGTGAGGGTGGACTACGTAAGTGGGAATGTAGAGTGTCTGAGGGTCTTTCCTTCACACTCCTTTGCCACATTTGATTTTTTTAAATTATATGTTTGTGTTACTTTTTCAATATAAACCTAACAATAATTCACTTTATTTTCTAATATATTTAATTTTAAAGGCCATTTACCAAATGTTAATTGCATTCACTATTAAATGGGGAAAAATCAAGTTAATATTCTGCTGTCTCCCTTCTTTTATCACAGAAAGAAACTTCAAAACAAAAGAAGCACCATTACTCAGCAACGACCCTTCGGAGAATATAAACCAGCATAGTACAATTCCAAAGTGGCAAACTCAGTTGCAAGAATTTGTATATTCCTTATACTCCATTACTTTTGCTTTTTACAACATTATAGAGCCCTTTGCTCTTTATTGTCATATATTTTAAAGTCTCTTGTGGTGCCTGTTTTAGACACACAGGACACCATGTAGTATCAATATCGTAGAATCCAAAATATATGTGTTTCCTAATTGTGATGTTTTTTAAGTTTCAAAACAGTATGCTTTCTGACCTGTGGTTTAAAAACAAAATAGTAATTTCCGTTTGTCCAAATTCACACCCAGAATAGAACACTCCTGTCACATAATCAAAAAGCCACAACATAACAGAAACTACTCCAAGTCATTTGTAATTACCACCCACTCTTCTTTCTATATTATAGAAAGCTCTCCACTGATTTTAAACTTCCATGTGTCATTGTTGGGAAAAAGACTATACTGGAGCCACATTCTGTGGTCAGTCTACCTAAGCTGGTCCTGGGAGTTTGGAACATGCATGATGGACTGGTTACGCACCTTAACCCTGAACAGAGCTTTTGAATATATTAGTGAACCCAATAAATTCAATAGTAAGTCAAAGTCCATCTTTCGTTGTCATTGAGGTGTGTGTGTGTGGATGCGCACACACACATATACTTACATATATACATACATATATGTCGTTTTATACTGACTGCTCCACCAAAATCAATTTTAATCTGACATGCATATGATTGATTACTCACATGCATTTACACTGAGGCCCTTTTCCAGAGGGTTCTTACCCAAATAACCTTACCCCAAAGTCATGCTCCCAAAAGAGGAAATCTCAAACAGAAGAAACAAGCCCCAAGAAACAAGTGGAAGGAAGATGGAAAGAGAAAGGGGAGGAAAGAGGTTTACAAATTCCTTGCCAAATGGATGGAGAGAAATTCTGCGACGTGATTAGCGGGTCAGGAAGCGTTTTCCCTGGATGTGGTGGTAACCACAAAGACAAGGGATAATGCTTGGGGGATTGATTGCTTTCCGGTTGTGCTTTCTGCAGTGCAAAAACTCTGGGCTCTTACATTGCTCTTTACTGTGGTGCAGGGTCCACTCAAAACTCTACCTGCCTACCGGGAAAGTTCACATGTCTTGGAATTTCGGAATCATTTAAGTCTAGAGGGGATTTTTTTTTCCACTTGAGAGTAAGCTGTGCATTTTCTTCATTGTACGGAAAAAGCTCACCCTTCCCTGGAAAGCAATGCACAACCATCCGGTGGGTCTGCATTTATCCTGAGTTCTCCCTTCCTCCCTCCATCAACGGTTTAGTGAAGCTGGCAGAGAAAATGAGGGAAAGCATCCATCAGAACGCAAAGACGCAAAGCGGAACTTTTCCTCTGCTGTCGGGGGGAGGGGGGAAAAGTCACTTGTGCGTCTCACGGCTGACAGCTAAGTCTGGGAACCTCCGGATGAGGAAGGAAGGTTTGGCGTTGAAGGAGATGGGAGAAAACAATGCCGAGCCTGGATGCCTCCGGACACCACACATCCTGCCTAGGTCCCCGACCCACCCATCACCCACAGCCACGCTCCCGGTGCGGCGCGGCTTCGCTTACCTTGATGATGCTGCTGCGCCGAGGGGTCGCCCGTGCCGCCTCCAGGAGGCCCGCCTCG
>NW_012116266.1:11610541-11625995 GCF_000951035.1 Colobus angolensis palliatus
GCTCCTGCACAGGGAGGCGGCCCCGCCAGACTTTGTTTCACCGCCCAGCGGCGGCAGTGGCGGCGGCGGCGGCGGCGGTGGCAACTTTCTGGAGAGGGGACATCGCTCGGGCAAAGACGTCCTCGGGCTTTGGTCTAGGAGGCTAGCAGTCCGGCGGGGAGACGGTGGCGGGAGTAGGGAGGCGATGTGAGCGGGAGGCAGAAGGAGAGGCGAAAAAAGAGAGGGAGGTATCCGAAATGTGATGGAAACGCCGGCTCTGCGCCAGACAAAAGGCACCGGGCGCCCAGCCAGGCGGCCTCTGAAGCCCGGACGCCCGCGGCCCGATAGGGGCCAGAGCCGGGCGACTGCGGCCGGGCGCACCCGCCACCTGCCCGCGGACTGCGGCGCAGCGGTCCCAGGAAGTGCGGCGGCGGCGGCGGCCTCCACTCAGCTCTGTTGTGACAGGGAGGGAGACTTGTTTTGACAGCCCGTGAGGATTGGCAGGCGTCTGGGCCTCTTAGGAGCCTCGCCTCGCCGAGGGGGCTCGGCCAGACCAATCCTCACTGCGGAGGGGTGTGCCTGAGCGCGAAGAATGGAATGTGTTCTGCAACTGGGAGCCGGCCCAGCGGGGCTGGTGTACTCGAGCCAGGGTGTGCGCGCGCGCGCGCGCGTGTGCGAACCCGGAGGCGCTCCGTGCATATTTTAGGAAGTTTAGATTTGCTAAACGAGCCTGAAATGCAACAAAATCCAGGTTGGGGGGAAGGAAAGGGGAGAAAGAAACCTTCTGCCAAACAAAGCAATTTGGAGGAAAGGAGGTATTGAGTATGAATGTCCAAGCGTTTGGGGTGACGGGGTGAAGCTTCGCGTGGTCAGAGGCTAATTGCTGGCTCTGAGGCCAATTCTTAGAAGTCAAGTCCTTGCAGAGATAAACTAAGGCTTACTGGGATCTTGGGGTTCCATAATTTGCTTCGGGTTCCAGGAAAGGATTCTAAGTTCATTCTGCAATGTGAGTAAATATAACAAGGGAGAGGAGTCAGATGAAAAGACATGAGGGTGAAAGGAACTGAACCAACTAAATCCCTCCAAAGACTGACTCTTAACAAAGCACAGATACAATCCAAGTCAGATAAATGCAGGTGGGGAGTTTAGTCTCTATCCTAAAACATCCCTATTTGACAATGGTTCAGCCTCCTTTCTCTATATGATCCTATATAAAAACATATTTTGCTCATTTCCAGTAAGCTAGCAACCAAGAAAGGAGAGATCTTTGAATGATACATTAAGTCACTGAAATTATCCACAGAATACTCAGATACAAACCATGGCTCTAAGGCTCCCTGGCAAAACAAAAGACTTGGCATTTTAATTTTAAACTTCTTTGCTATTAGAATCTGTATTAAACCTCACTTATAACATTACATTATATCTTAATTATTAATAATTTAATAATTTGAGATTTTACTTGTTCCTTAGTCTGGCTAAGAGCGTGAGAAATTATTCAGCATTTTAGACCAACAATTTGGTTTGAATCTCATAATTTTAGAGATGTATGGGGATTTAGGGATCAACTAGGACATCATTTTTGTTTTACAGTTGAGACAAAGGCCCAGGGAGCCTTGTCTACTAGTTAGTGCGGGAGCCGAAATTAGAATCCGCCACCCAACTCCTCCGATAATCTCTTCACTACTTTATCTGTCTCCTCTGGGCTACAACCAGCCAGAACTGGCAGGGGCACTTGGAAGGTTTCAGATTTGACATTTACCAACTACTAGGGAAGACTGAGAAGGCTTGACTTTACCTTTTCTTTAAACATAAGTGCAGCCTAGTAATGAATGTACTGTAGAGAGTAGCAGTGACCTCCGGTTTTAGAACCAACACTACCCTCTAGTGAGATTCTGAGAACTGCATCTACAACAGCAAAGGCTTCTTTTTCCCCCGATCTTTAAAAGACGGGAGGGGTAACCCAACAAAAGTTTCCTTTTCAACGGGTATGCCTTTATAACGCACAGACTACACGAGGAAAATAAAGTGTACCCAGACTTAAAACAACCATACGTGTCTTCCATCTCCTTTAGTTCAGAGAATTCCCTTCTATGCTATATAGGAAATATTTTTAATTACTATCCTCAGAAATATATCTTATTTTAGGCTATCACTTTTTTCTTTGATATTCAACTATTATTACATTTGACTTCTGTCATTTACAGTTGTCAGTGCTTCATTTTTCTTTGTTACTCTAATAAAAGTCCCATTCTTGGGTTGTCCTCTGAAAAATGTAAAATTGCCTCTATCTCACTCATCTTGTTATAGGATATTAATATCATTTATAAGTTCCTCATCCTACAGACTTGTATACCATTATGATAATTATTTTTACAAATATTAAAATTAGCATCACTTTATTAGCAAACATTCAAGGTCAGTGATCTAAAAAAAAGAAAAAAACAGAAGCCAGAAAGTACAGCACATAACTTGCAAAATGTTTTATCTTTCAACTAGACAATGTCCAGTTGGACTCTTTTTTCTTCCTTGGCATCCTTCCCTCTCACTCTCGTGTGAAAAATGCACACACAGACACACAGACACACACACACACACACCCGTCTGATTCCTTTGCTCTGAGCCTCTATCCATAAAGGTTGTTGTCTAAATTACTCTGCTTTGATAAACTAGTTGGACCCTGATCTAAAAAGTCATTTATATTGTTGTCTTCCAGCATAAGCTCAGAAGGCTTTTCCTAATACTCATGTTTGCAACTGAGAAAAAAGAAAACCCTCCTGTGTACTTGCTCCTATCCAGGAGCAGATTCTGCTTTGTGGACCCACTTCAAAAACTGAGAGAAGAGACTAGCTAGATTCAGTTAAGTCAGCAGCCATGGGCACATTCATATCCCTGCATTAACAGTCCCTCTTTCCAAATAACTGTCACCTACAATTCTTGCCTCCCAACCTTTTATCATGTCATGGTAACAATTGCTAGACTGGCAGATTGGAATTTAGGGGTGAGCAGGGGTAGAAAGATAAGATGTGAATAATAGTAACGAGCAGGAAATTCAAATGTTACTACATCAGAAAGGACTCTCTAACTACAAAGCTCACGTTGCCCCTACAGCCCTCAACACATACCATGTCACTCGTATTATTGTGTTTTGTCTTCTCACAGGATTTTAGCACTGTGAACAAACTGTCTTTTCCATGGAATTGTTTACTTACATATTCTGTTTTACTTTCCCCCTATCTCTGCCTCACTACAATGTAGAATGCAATCTCCGTGTGCCTAAAGACCTTGGGATTTTACTCATTGCTGTATCTCTAGCTCCCAGAACTATGTCTGGAACAGAGTAAGCGCTCAATAAATATTTATGGACAGAAGAATTTTGCAGTCCTGTGACTAAATAAAATAATCAGTCTGATAAAGAAAAATGGTTCTGTCACTGTCTGCATGGTAGAACTTCTCATCCTCAAGGATCCTAGAATTCCATTTTACAGCAGAAATCAGAACAGGTCCAGACCAAGCAGCTACAAATCTTAGAAGAAGGGCACTTATAAATTGGAATGACTTGAAATCTAGAATTAGACTGAAAGACAACCAATAAGAACTAAGCAAGTTCCAGCAGTCCTGAAAATACCTAGACCAGACTAAAAGACTAGATATGTCAGTATAGTCCTTCCAGCCAGGAAGTCTAGAACCATGGGCCTGAGAAAAACCCAGTGAAAATATTAAGACTTTCCATATACTACCAGGAAGTCATAGTAGGGGGAAAGAACTATCTATTTGATAACTGCTTTCTATGTACCAGATAGATCCTCTCTGCAGTATTCTGATCTCCACTTCACAGATCAGAAAACTGAGGATCAAAGGGTCAAGTAGTTTGCTTGAAGTTATAGCCAACTAGGAAGTGAAAGAACCAGCATTTGAGGCCAAGTTAGTGACTTCAAAGCCTACATTCTTCCTGCTACTCAAAGCTCTCATAAGATACAAGTCCAGTAGCTGCCCTGGAGAATGAAGGGACACTCCTTCAGATCTGGGACCATTCATATTAACCATGACAACCTCTTCTCTCAACATCCTCATGACCTTTATGTCATCCACATGGACCACTAGTATGACTGATTCATTAGTGCGTGAGGAAACACATTTATCATCTCATTCACATATGTGTAAGAAAAATATTTTTGTATTGAGACAGTTCTCATAATAAGTTAAAAGACGTATTGCATGTAATCAAAGAAGAGGACATACAGCATTTTCAGTTAAGTTGCATGCATCTTTACATTCAGTCATAGCCGTCCCCAATATACATGGTGATCTTTTTGCTTTGCTAGCTCAAGAAAACAGAATTTGTAATTTGTAGAGTGAATATTATAGTAGAGTAAATACATACAAGTCAATAAAAGACAAGCAAAACTTGATATATGACCTCTTTGAAATTCCTTTTTTCTTGAAAGTTATTTCTTTGTCACTTATATTAGAAATTAAGAAATTTCAGTAACTAAAACATAAAAATCAACTAATCTTATTTCAAAGAACAAGTAAAGTGTGCTCCATTATAACAGTCCTACAAAAATGAGAAGTTACGAATTGCTTATAATAGGTCTAGATTCCCCAGTTTAATGAATCTTTAAAGTACTGAAAGGCAATGAATCTAAGAAATCTTTAATTACAGCCAATGTTCTTCAATGTCTGATTACTGCTGCTTCTTTCAGAGTATTAGAAACCTCTGCTGTCTACAGGAGAGCAGAATGCCTGGGCCTCTATCCATTAACACCATTCCCTCAGGAATTACCACATGAAGACCCTGGGGCTAAGGCACCATCAGGAGCTCCAGGCCAATCCTCTGGTAGTAGTCTGTATTGTGCATGGCAAAGGTCTTTTAAAAATAGACAGTGTTGATTTATTTTCTATGTATTAACTTACTTTGACATGGATCCTGGAGTTGGAGCTGATGTCGTGATTTTTTCCCCCATTGATGCAGAAGCCAGAGGCACTTATGAAAAAAGTACCACTGACATGGCACCAATAAGGCCCCCATAAAAACTTGATTCTCTGTTTTATTTGACAACCGGCATCTTTTCCAGATACAAACTTATGACAGAAACCTTTTCAAACCAGATATACCCCCAATGCCTGATATTTTCAATGCAGAAGTGAATATACAATAGGTTCCTCCTCCCCTCCAGCCCCCAAATCCCAGGTGCATTCCCCAAATCGAAATCACCTACATGATGGTGGGGTTTTTAATCCTCCAACTTATACCAAGGTATGAAGTTTTTTAATGCTTTTTAGTGTCATAGGGCCCACTGAAAGAAACTGCAGAGTCATATTTCTTTTTTTAATGCACTTCTTTTCTCCACTCATAATGTGTTAAGACTCTTACACCTATTTTATAGACTTTATTCATATGTCTTTGTTCTAGTCTACCTTAAACCTTTTGGCAGGAAGAAGCAGAGTGCAGTATTTGAATAAATATAAAATCATAATGCACATTTTACATTAAAATATAGGACAAAAGTGAAGTATAGTTTGTTTTGTAAGCCCTTTTTTTCCGAGTTAGTTTTCAGGTATATAGCTCTTTTGTTAAGCACAATACGAAGTTTGTCTGCTTTACAAAATAAGGAGTTAGAAAAAGTGAATCCTTTGTTTTTTTAAAAAAAGAAAAAAACCATTTGAGGCCAAATGCTTGATGAAAGCTGGCTTTCCAGCGTTTGCTCTGTCATTAACCCCTGTGAGAATCCCGCAGTTCCCACTCTCACTATGTCAGATAGGTCACCATGGATACAACTGCCTCTCCTCAGCCCACAGTAGATGAGCAACAGCTGTTGAACCACACTTGGGACTTTTGTCATTCACTGTTCTGTATAAATTGCACTGGTGAAACATTTCAGATAATGTTACAATTGTTTTTGAAATTTTGTTTAAGTATGTTGTAGGAAACATCTGAAATATTAGACAACAGTAAAGGACTGAAATTTAATTTAACTTGTGAAATAGAATAACAAGTAAGAAGTACTGTACATTTTGTGTAATAAGAGGTTGCCGCACTTTCTTCAAATTTTTTCCTAACCAAAGTAAAAATTTAATAAGTAAACTGATAGCTGCAAATAAAATCTATTTGGAAGATTCTTTAACAAGCAAATACTTAAACTCTGGGCAAAAAGCACAAAACAGTACTATTTTATACTATAATTTATAAAGGAAGGAATCTGTTTTCTGATTTGTGATGATCATTATATTTCTTATCAATAAACTGCTGTGAATTCTAAAATTCAGAAAAATAAAATATGTAGTTAAAATTTTACCCTTCTGCCTATCATAATTTTTCTATATTCAGAATATGAATTAAAGGGATTTTACTTTGTTTTATGAAAATGTGATGAGATGGTCTGTGATCTGTGATTGAAACAAAAAATCAAAAGGAGTGTCTTTATACTTAACACCCAGTGGATAATAAAAATAATATTTATTTAATTCTAAAAAGTAGCATACACAATGTATTTCCTCTTATTTCTCCTCTTAATTCTCACCACTGATTAATCCACCAATCCTTCATAACATTCATTACTGTGATCACACGGAAACACTTCATTAACACTCTTTGTCATAAAGCAGATCTTTATACCCTGGGGGATGTTTACTGATCCTCCCTGCAGAAGGCTCATATATCCTCCTTTCATTGACAGCGGTCTCAGCCATGTGACTTGCTTTGACCAGTGAAAGAACCCCCTTCTAAGCAGAAGCTTTAAAAGCCAGCATAAATTTAACTATGATCTCATTTTCTCAGCCTCTAGATTGTTCACCAGATAGGTGCTGAATCCTGAGTGAAAGTGGCATGGAGCAGAACTGAAGCCAATCTATAACAGATACATAACATGAGCAGTAAAGCATCCTTTGTTGTAAACCACTTGGATTTAAGGGTCATTTGTCACTGTAATATAACCTAGCCTCTGCTGAGCGATAGACATATGTAAGTTTACTGAAAGCCCTGTGCTTTCCACAACCGTGCTTTCATTTTCAGTTCATATGGCCAGATACTGTTTGATTTATATATAGCCAGTAAATATTTCTGGCATCTAGTAAACTGGTACAAACTAAAGACTTTTATATATCCAATAAAATTGCATATAGTGATTTCCATTTCTGTGACCCATTTTTTTCATTTATCTCTTTACTGCAAGCTGTGTAAGCCCCAATTCTGCCTTTCTTATTAGGTTTAGAAATTATAGCATAATGAGATCATATGTATGCTTTTTTGGTACAATTTGTTCATATCTTCTTTTGCTTGTCTTGGACGTATCTTCCCTCTTCCACCCACATCAACTCTCCCGACTCCTTGCAAGGTAACTCAAGTTAACATTCATCTGTGTATATGTGTGTGTTTGTGTGTGTGTGTATATATATATATACACATATATATATAAATAAAGTATATTTCATCATTGTTTAGCAGAAAAAATGCGGGAGAGAGATAATTTTATATATACTTGATATGGTTTGGATGTGCCCCACCCAAATCTCATCTTCAGTTGTAGTTCCCACAATCCCCACTTGTTGTGGGAGGAACCAGGTGGAGATCATTGAATCACGTGGGGCAGTTTCCCCAATCCTATCCTCATGACAGTGAGTTAGTTCTCACAAGGGGCTTGTGACAACTCACAAGGGGTTTTATAAGGGGCTTCCCCCTTCACTTGGTGTTCATTCATTCACATTCCTGCCCACCTGTGAAGAACATGTTTGCCTCTCCTTCCACCATGATTGTGAATTTCCTGAGGCCTCCCCAGCAATTCTGAACTGTGATCAAGTAAACCTTCTTCCTTTATAAATTACCAGTCTCAGTAGTATCTTTGAAGCAATGTGAAAACAGACTCATATAGTAAATTGGTACCGGTAGAGTGGGGTGCTGCTATAAGGATACCCAAAAATGTGGAAACGACTTTGAAACTGGGTAACAGGCAGAGGTTAGAACAGTTTAGAGGATACAACAAAAAGAGAGGAAAATGTGGGAAAGTTTGGAAATTCTTAGAGATTTGGAGGGCTCACGAAGTAGGAAAATGTGGGAAAATTTGGAACCTCCTAGAGACTTGAATGGCTTTGACCAAAATGCTGATAGTGATATGGACAATAAAGTGCAGGCTGAGGTGGCCTCAAATGGAGATTAGCAACTTATTGGGAACTGAAGTAAATGTCACTCTTGCTACGCAAAAGACTGGTGGCATTTTGCCCCCATCCTAGAGATCTGTGGAACTTTGAAATTGAGATCTGAAATTGGAAATTACGTTTAAAAGGGAAGGAGAGCATAAAAGTTTGGAAAATTTGCAGCCTGACGATGCAGTAGAAAAGAAAAACCCATTTTCTGGAAAGAAATTCAAGCCCACTGCAGAAATTTGCATAAGTAATAAGGAGCCAAATGCTAATTGCCTAGACAACGGGGGAAAATGTCTCCAGGGCATTTCAGAGAACTTTGCAGCAGCCCCTTCCATCGCAGGTCTGGAGATCTAGGAGGAAAAAAATGATTTTGTGGGCCAGGCCCAGGGACCCCTGCTGTGTGCAGCCTAGGGACTTGGTTCCCTGCATCCCAGCTGCTATAGCCGTGGCTAAAAGGGGCCATGGTACAGCTCAGGCCATGGTTTCAGAGGGTGCAAGCCCCAAGTCTTGGCAGCTTCCACATGGTGCTGACCCTGTGGGTCCACAGAAGTCAAAACTTGAGGTTTGGAAACCTCCACCTAGATTTCAGAGGATGTATGGAAACCCCTGGATGTCCAGGCAGAGGTTTGCTGCAGTGGCAAAGCCCTCATGGAGAACCTCTGCTACGGCAGTGCAGAAGGGGAATGTGGGATTGGAGCCCCCACACAGAGTCCCCACAAGGGCACTGCCTAGTGGAGCTGTGAGAAGAGGGCCACCATCCTCCAGACCCCAGAATGGTAGATTCACCTACAGCTTGCACCATGCACCTGGAAGAGGTGCAGACACTCAGTGCCAGCCTGTGAAAGCAGCCAGGAGGGGGTTGCTGTACCCTGCAAAGTCACAGAGGCTGAGCTGCCCAAGGCCATGGGAACCCACCTCTTGCATCAGTGTGCCCTGGATGTGAGACATGGAGTCAAAGGAGATCATTTTGGAACTTTAAGGTTTAGGGACTGCACTATTGGATTCTGGACTTGCATGGGGCCTGTAGCCCCTTTGTTTTGGCCAATTTCTACCATTTGGAACAGGTGTATTTACCCAATGCCTGTACCCCCATTGTATCTAAGAAGTAACTAACTTGCTTTTGATTTTATGGACTCATAGATGGAAGAGACTTGCCTTGTCTCAGATGAGATTTTGGACTTGGACTTTTGAGTTAATGCTGGAATGGGTTGAGACTCTGGGGAACTGTTGGAAGGCCACGATTATGTTTTGAACTGTGAGGACATGAGATTTAGGAGAAGCCAAGGGTAGAATGATATGGTTTGGCTATATCCCAATGCAAATCTCATCTTGAGTTGTAGTTCCCATAATCCACATGTGTTGTGGGAGGGACCAGGTGAAGACACTTGAATCATGGGGATGGTTTCCCCCATCCTTAGTTCTCACAAGATCTGATGGTTTTAAAAGGGGCCTTCCCCCTTCACTGGGTATTCATTCATTCTCCTTCCTGCCACCCTGTGAAGAAGGACATGTTTGCTTCCCCTTCCACCATTACCATGAGTTTCCTAAGGCCTCCCCAGCCATGCTGAACTGTGAGTCGATTAAACCTCCTTTCCTTTTAAATTACCCAGTCTCAGATATAATC
Organism: Colobus angolensis palliatus; assembly: GCF_000951035.1. NCBI lineage: Eukaryota > Metazoa > Chordata > Mammalia > Primates > Cercopithecidae > Colobus > Colobus angolensis. The sequence continues at coordinate 11,620,287 of NW_012116266.1, forward strand.
TTTGCAGCAATGAGAACAGACCAACACAATACTCCTCTGCATCTTTCTTTTTTCCTTCAATAAGAGCTAGTAAAAAATCCCACCACCCCTTCTGCAATAGCTACTAATTCATTCTTTTAAATAATTGCATAATATTCTATAGTGTGAATATATCATAATTCATTCAGCCCTTGCCCTATTTAGGATATTCAATTTATTTCTAGTTTTTCACAACTACAAACAATGTTGTAAAAATCATTTATATATATATATATATATATATATTTATCAACCAAAGGTTTTATTTGTATAAGATAGATTCCCAGGAGTCAAATTTTAGGGTCTAAGGGGTATATCTACCTTTGATAGATAATGCCTGATAGCTTTCCCAAAGAGCTACAATACTTCACATTCCACCTTAAAAAGTATTGTAGCTCTCATTAATTTCTGTGACTATTATAGATATAAAGTTATAGTCTACTGTTATTTTAATTTTCACTTTACAGATTACTAAGCATTGTTTCCAATGTTTCTTGGCCATTTGGTCTTGATCTTCAGTAAATTGTCTACAAATGTGCTTTGCCCTATTTTCTATTGAATCAAATGCCATTTTCTCAGGATTTTCTAAGAGTTTTGTGGCAAACATGGAGTTGCCACACCTAGACCCTGCTACGATAAAGGACTCAGTCCCCAGCTGCGAGGAGTATGGTTCACTGACAGCCTGCAGCTTTTCACTTATGCAGGGTCTACCTCAAATTTGAACCAAGATCATAATGTTCTTATTCAGGCAGCCCATGGCCAATAAATGAGTGAGGCAGTGATAGCTGAGGGCATGCCTCTCTCCATTTCCACCATCACAGGACTCCACCAACAGACATCCTTGCTCCACAGCTCCCACTTGGCTGGCTAAGTCAGCTTGTAACAAGAGTGATGGCACCACGTGCTCCTCCCTTTTCCCCCAAATATTTTACTCCCCAATAAACCTTTTGCACCCCTAACTCCATATGCTTCCCAAAGAACTCAACCAGCACATTGTAAATATTATCCTTATTATGTCATCTACATTAATAGTTATCTAGAACAATCCTTTACTGACTTTATGGAAACTTTTGCCTACACATTATATTAATTTTCACAGAATCAAAAATGTCTATCAGTTCAATTATAATTTTTGAGTCTCCATTGTTGATTAAGATGCAGTTTTCCACCCCTAAATTGTAGATGCAAATCCTACCTTTTTCTGCAAGATTTTTATTGGTTTTTGAAACTATTTATGTATTTGGCCTATTTATAATTTATTTCTAAGTTTGGTTTTCATATTTATAAGTGTTAATGAGTGTGTATAAGTGTCAAATAAATTTTTAAAAATAAGATGGGGGTCTATTTTTATTTTCCTCCAGATGAATGTCTATTTGTGCCAACACTATTAAATAATCCTATTGCCTCCTCACTGAATAGAATTATCCTTCTTGTCACATATCACATTTCTACATGTACTTCAGTCTACTTTTGGATTGTCCTGATTCCCATCCAATACCAATTAAGTTGATTACAGTGACCATGTGTTATGTTCTAATATCCATCTTCCCTCCATATTGTAGCTAGAGGGATTTATGTAAAGTACAAGTCTGACTTCCCACTATTAAGCTTTATTGGCTTCCCAGTGCCAGCTGAATAGAGTCCAGGGTCTTTGGCACACATGGCCATGGCTCCTATCTATATCCCTGGAATCCTCTCTGGCTACATTACTTCTCTTCTTTCACACTCTAGGACTATTAGGCTACTTGAAATCCACTGAATACTAAATGCATTTCATGCTTTTCACATCTTGGTTATATGAAATCCCTTTCCCACCTCTCTTCCTTGAGCTAACCATCACTCCTTTTTCAAAATTCAGTTCAGACATTGTCTTTTCCAGAAAGTGTTTCCAAAACCCTCAAATTACCATTTATTCTCCTTTAACACCTTTATACCAAGTGTACTATATTTACATCTTTTTAAGTTTGTCTGCCTTTTTAAGTATTTCCTCTGCCTCCTAAAATAAAACCAAAAAAAAAAGCAGATCCTGAGGACCATGCTCTTCTGTAAGAGTTTCCACACATTTTGATAGCAAATTCTTGTTGGTTTTTAAAGATGCCCATCATTTACTGTGTCTCTATATTAGTATTTATGCACATTATAAAACATACACCAAAGAGTTATAAGAAGATGAAGCAAATATTACTTTAAAATGTTTTGCTAATGGTGATGGCTTTATACCACCATTAGCTAATATCTTAAGACACAATATCCATTTAGGGCCTTCTGTTGTTGACAGAAGAGGGTGTACATCCACATACTGAAAAGTCAATTTTGGGGAGGTGACTTCTTGTAAGATATATTATCATTGTTTTTACTTTGCGATGTGGCTGAGAACATGCTTGCAGTAATAATAGAAGGGTAAGCTCTGCAATTTTTGAAAAGTTCACTAGAATTATCTTTGATTTATGTTCTCTGGAATATTTAAGCCGTGCATCCATCTTGAGTTAGTTTAATTCAAACTAACACAACATAATTTAAAATTCATTTAGCTGGGCTCATGGACCAGGCAATGAGTTGGAGCTGTCAAATTCTTCATGTTCTAGAACTCCCAATCTTCCCTCAAAATATCTTTTTTACCCATGTATGGAGCAAGTAAGGGTAAGAGTGGAATCTACATATCAAACATTAGCAAAGCTTGATTTACTTCTTATCAATGCAGATAAATAAAAATATGAGCTCTAATATTTCATTCCCATATCCCTGGGGTACCACTGCTCTACCTCAGCAGTTTAAGAAAAAATATTGAATGCCTGTTATGTGTCATTACGGGGTTAAGTTCACAGTGTACAAAAATGAATAAGACCTGACACACATCTCTAATCATCAAAAAAATGCAAATTAAAACTGCAATGAGGTATCACCTCACACCTGCTATATGGCTATCATCAAAAAGTTGGAAGATAATAAGTGTTGGTGAGGATATGGAGAAAAGGGAAGCCTAGTTGGTAGAAATGTAAATTCATACGGTCATCCTGAAAAACAGTACAAAGATTCCACAAAAAAACTAAAAATAGAATTACCATATGATCCAGAAATCCCAGTTCTGGCTATATATTCAAATAAACTGAAATAAGTATGTCAAAGAGATATCTGTACTCCCATGTTCAGTGCAACATTATCCACAAAAGCCAAATTATAGAAGCAACCTGAGTGTCCATCAACAGATAAATGGGTAAAGAAAATGTAGTATTTGTACACAATGGAATACTATTCAATCTTTATAAAGAAGGAAATCTTGTCATGTGCAACAATATAGATGAACCTGGAGGACAATATGTTAAGCGAAATAAGCCAGGCACAGAAAGACAAATACTGCATTATCTCACTTACATATAGAATCTAAAAAAGTCAAACTCATAGGAACAGAAAAAGGGGAGACATTGGTCAAAGGGTACAAAATTTTACTTAGATAGAATAAGTAAATATTTTACTTAGATAGAATAAGTAAAAATAAGTTTTACTGATACATTTCAAAATTGTTAAAAGAGTAGATTTTAAATGTTCTCACCACAAGAAAAATGATAAGCAGATGAGGTGATGGATATGTTAATTCGTTTGACTTAATTATTCCATAATATATACATATATCAAAATATCACTTCGTACTCCATAAATATATATGACTTAATTATTCCACAATATATACATATATCAAAATATCACTTTGTACTCCATAAATATATACAACTATATATTTATAAAATATTTTTATTTGTCAATTAAAAAAAGAACTATGGAACATCAGAACTATTAAAGAACAAACCAGTGAGCTTTTTAGATTCACCTTCCACCAAGCTGGCAGAAGCTTCCAAGAGTGAGAACTTACAGTGTGCCAATGAAAAGGAATCTGTACTCTCATAAATTGCTAATGGGAAAATCAATCAGGAGAAATCAATTAAAATTTAGAATCCACATATCCATTGAGGGGGAAAAAGAACAAAGAAAAAGATTCTCTGGCAATAATCAATTGTTCTTCACTCTTAATCCAGAAGGATGTCATAGTGGCCAGAAGGACAGGTGTGTTCTAGCCATGAGCTAGCCTGTCTGAAGTATGAAGAAGTCTCCTAGTTTATATCTTATGAAAAAAAAAAAGGCCACCTCTTACTAAGCATCACAATTAAAACTTTCCTTTACAGTTAAACATGTCCAAATTCACTTCTGGGAATTAGGGACAAGAAAGTAAGTATCTGATCTCATTCTACTGGTAAGGATTAGGGGATAGTCCAGCTGTCGAGCCTCTTAATGGTCCAAGTGTCTAAAGAAAGAATCAAATGGTGGGGGCTTAGATAAAGTGTGGTATGGGGTGAGGCTTATCTGTTTATTTATTCCCTTATTCTACAAATATTTTTTTGAGTTCATACATTATGCTAGGCAGTAGGTTCTACATTGTATATTCTTGCACCTAAATAGTGCTCATAGTAAACAGCATAAGCAAATAAATGAACTAAATTTTTCCAAAAATATCCAATAAATCAAATATTGTTCTAGTCTTTGTCTCTGTAACACCCTCTCGAAGTCTAAGTGATGTGTTCCCTGTAGGAGAAAAGAAGATCTGAGCTGTCTTCTTTGCTTCCTTAAGGCATATTTTTTTAACTCTATCCCTTACCTCTCCTATTTCAAACATCCACCGTTACAGAGAAAAAGAAAGCACCTAAAATCCCCCAAAATGAAACAATAAGTTAATAGACCTGGAAACAAGAAAAAAAAATAGCAGGATGGCCGAATAGGAACAGCTCCAGTCTCCAACTCCCAGCGCGAAGGACACAGAAGACCGGTGATTTCTGCATTTTCAACTGAGGTACCGGGTTCATCTCACTGGGGCGTGTGGGACAGTTGGTGCTGGTCCGCGGGTGCAGCCGACCAGCAAGAGCTGAAGCAGGGTGAGGCATCCCCTCACCTGGGAAGCGCAAGGGGGAAGGGAATTCCTTTTCCCAGCCAAAGGAAATTGAGATACACAACACCTGGAAAATCAGGTAACTCCCACCCTAATACTACGCTTTACCAAGGGTCTTACCAAACGGCACACCAGGAGATTATATACCACAACTGGCCCGGAGATTCCCACGCCAATGGAGCCTCCCTCATTGCTAACACAGCAATCTGAGATCTAACTGCAAGGCAGCAGCGAGGCTTGGGGAGGGGCACCTTTCTATTGCTGAGGCTTAAGTAGGTAAACAAAGCCGCTGGGAAGCTCGAATTGGGTGGAGCCCACCACAGCTTAAGGAGGCCTGCCTGCTTCTATAGACTCCAACTCTGGGGACAGGGGATAGCTAAATAAAAAGCAGCAGAAACCTCGGCAGAGGTAAATATCCCTGTCTGACAGCTTTGAAGAGAGCAGTGGATCTCCCAGCACAGAGGTTGAGATCTGAGAACGGACAGACTGCCTGCTCAAGTGGGTCCCTGACCCCTGTGTAGCCTAACTGGGAGACATCCCCCACTAGGTGCAGACCGTCGCCTCACACCTCACACAGCTGGGTACACCCCTGAGAAGAAGCTTCCAGAGCAAGCATCAGACAGCAACACTCGCTGTTCAGCAATATTCTATCTTCTGCAGCCTCTGCTGCTGATACCCAGGCAAACAGGGTCTGGAGTGGACCTCAAGCAAACTCCAACAGACCTGCAGCTGAGGGTCCTGACTGTTAGAAGGAA
>NW_012116266.1:11629055-11629464 GCF_000951035.1 Colobus angolensis palliatus
CAAAAACTGGAAGCATTCCCTTTGAAAACTGGCACAAGACAGGGATGCCCTCCCTCACCATTCCTATTCAACATAGTGTTGGAAGTTCTGGCTAGGACAATCAGGCAAGAGAAAGAAATAAAGGGTATTCAATGAGGAAAAGAGGAAGTCAAGTTGTCCCTGTTTGCGGATGACATGATCGTATATTTAGAAAACCCCATCATCTCAGCCCAAAATCTCCTTAACCTGGTAAGCAACTTCAGCAAATTCTCAGGATACAAAATCAATGTGCAAAAATCACAAACATTCCTATACACCAGTAATAGGCAAACAGAGAACCAAATCATGAGTGAACTCCCATTCACAATCGCTTCAAAGAGAATAAAATACCTAGGAATCCAACTTACAAGGGATATAAAGGACCTCCTCA
>NW_012116266.1:11632329-11636446 GCF_000951035.1 Colobus angolensis palliatus
AAAAAAAAAAAGATAAGGACAAGGAGCAATAAGAGATTAGGGAAAGGTTAGCAGAGACTGAACTCAGGAGTTCTGCTGCTTAGGCTTGAACTGAGACCACAAAAACCTTGGAATTGTCTCATTAAGAGTACCTGACAGTAGTGCCATCAAACAGGATGTAACTGTCCTACTCCCTGTAGGAGGATTTGCCTATGAAGATTACACTTTGTAGCAAGAGCACAACAGAAAGGGCATGCACTTTGGAGTCAGGCCACCTTGGATTCAAAGCATGGCTCTCCTCCTTATTAACTCAGTAACTGATCTTATTATGGTGGTGGTGACAATGTTGGTGCTGGTGGTGGGAGTAAGGGTATTACTAGTAGTTCAGTGACCATGCAAAGCACTATTTACAGCACCAAAATAATTGTAAATAACCCTCTCAGTCCACCAAACATATTGAATGCCTCAGTCTATATTCTATCTTCAATTGGAGTGAGCAAGAATATGACCTCTTCAAAGTGATGTTGATTGAATTAAGGCCACTGCTTGGCATGAAAATAAGCACACTCATCTTATTATTTCTTATGGAATTGCAAAACTCACTGTAATCCTATGCCCAATTAGTAGATTGGGATAGGAGTATGGTCAGAATTAGAGAGGAGAGGAATACATCCATTTCTACACCATTTTATTCCTTTTGTAAACTCCGAGACCTGATTAAATAATCCATGTAGGTAAAAAAAAAGAAAGAAAGAAAGAAAAAAAAGAAAATGGAAATAGAGGCATCTTCTAAACATGTCTTTTCATGTTGTTTTATCTACCAAGTTAAATCTCTCCCTGGTCTAGGCTATCTCTGTACCTGGCAACTTAGCTTCTACTGCCATGCTTATCTACTGCCAAATTCAATTCTCTGTTTCCAGTCTGTGCCCCCTCAAAAACTCTTCTTTGATATGAAAATATCTTCCTAAAATTTGGCTCTGAATATACAACTTCTTGGTTCAATCATCTTCAATGGCCCCTATTTACAAAGGTCTCCAGAATAAAATTCTCTTTATTGCCATGTATAAGTAACATGACAAAGTGCACTGTGCCTGAACATAAATCATGCTACTATGAAGATACATGCACATGTATATTTATTGCGGCACTATTCACAATAGCAAAGACTGGGAACCAACCCAAATGTCTATCAATGATAGACTGGATTAAGAAAATGTGACACATATACACCATGGAATACTATGTAGCCATAAAAGAGGATGAGTTCATGTCCTTTGCAGGGACATGGATGAAGCTGGAAACCATCATTCTGAGCAAACTATCACAAGGACAGAAAACCAAACACCACATGTTCACACTCATAAGTGGGAACTGAACAATGAGAACACTTGGACACAGGGTGGGGAATATCACACACCACGGCCTGTCACGGGGTGGGGGACAGGGGGAGGGATAGCATTAGGAGAAATACCTAATGAAAATGATGAGTTAATGGGTGCAGCAAACCAACATGGTACATGTATACATATGTAACAAACCTGCACGGTGTGCATATGTACCCTAGAACTTAAAGTATAATTTTTTTAAAAAAGGAACTAAGTTTTGAAAATGGCATCCACCACTTACTAGCAATGTGACCATGAGAGTCACTTTTACCTCTCTAAGACTCAGGTTTCCAATGAGAGAAAGAAAAAGAGAGACTAAGAAAAAGAGAGAACTAAGACTTAAAAAGAATGTGGCTAGCCCAGCATTGCGTACATGATACAGGCTCAGCATCTTTCCCTCAGGTTTTCTGCCCAGACCAGCATTCCAGCCTTAACGACGCCCTTACGCCCTGGATGCTGTGCTCTGTAATGCTATCCTCTGCACTCCCACAGATGGTTGATCATTGTTCATATATCACTTATCCTGTTATGCCTGTATTTATGTTCCTATAAGCATATCTATGTTACACTGTTTTGAGTAATTAGTTTTTTCTGTCCTTCTAGATTTAAAATACTTTGAGAACAGAGGTGTGACCTTGTTCATCAAGCTTGTCCAACTAGTGGCCCGTGGACCACATCTGAATGCGGCCCAACACAAATTCGTAAACTTTCTTAAAACATTATGAGTTTCTTTGTGATTTATTTTTTTAGCTCATAAGCTATCATTAGTGTTTGTATATTTTATGTGTGGCCCAAGACAATTCCTCTTCTTCCAGTGTGGCCCAGGGAAGCCAAAAGATTGGACACCCTGTTCTTCATCTTCATATCTCCCATATTATATTCCATTATGTACTGCACAGAATAGGAACTCTATAAGTGTCTACTAAATTGGGGTGCATTGCATAATTTTAAGTGGTTTATCCAAGTTTTAAAGTTGAACATTCCTTTTGGTGTAAGAATTAATAGTAAGAGGCAGAACAGAGAATTGCCATACTGAAAATAAAGTATATCCCTCTAGTACCCAACACCAGCCTTGAAACACAGTTAGTGTTCCCTAAATTATGTAAATTTTTTTCAGATTAAACACCTACTGTGCTGAATACATTTTTTAAGAGAATACAATTCTTGAAAAATAGTGTTTTCAGTCAAAAAAGATTTGGGCAAGACAGGATAGTAACATCTACCCAAATCCATCAACAGTCCTAGGAAAAAAAAATGCCCAAAGAAGATTAGTTCTACTGGTATTGAACAGTAAAATTATTATGCTTTAGAATATGAGTTTTCATCTAAATGGGTTTGTATTCTCTATTTCTTTTTTTTTTTTTTTTTTTTGGAGATGGAGTCTTGCTCTGTGGCCCGGGCTGGAGTGCAGTGGCCGGATCTCAGCTCACTGCAAGCTCCGCCTCCCAGGTTTACGCCATTCTCCCGCCTCAGCCTCCTGAGTAGCTGGGACTACAGGCGCCCACCACCTCGCCCGGCTAGTTTTTTGTATTTTTTTTAGTAGAGACGGGGTTTCACCGTGTTCGCCAGGATGGTCTCGATCTCCTGACCTCGTGATCCGCCCGTCTCGGCCTCCCAAAGTGCTGGGATTACAGGCTTGAGCCACCGTGCCCGGCCTGTATTCTCTATTTCTACAGAGACTTAAACCTGACAAAATGAGCTTAAATTGCATGCAGACATGTATAATGACTTTAGGGATTCTTCGGGTAAGATAAACAAAAATTGTTTCCCATTTTATTTTGGGTAAATAATATGAAGAGCTAATCTTTGAACAAATCAAAAATTAATATAGTTACTCTTTTAATTCTATATCTTGAAGGCAAAGTAACCCAAAGTCAAACTTTTATAGTAGTGTGTACAATAGTTGTTACTGGTGTAACTTTTAAGCAGTTGTTACTGCTGATTCTTTAAAAATATATGGCAAAATGGTTAAGATCAAGAACTGTGTGTTGGGGGGAGACCCAGGATTAAACCTCCTACAGCTTTAGATCTTGACCAAATTACTTATCCTCCAAACCTCTGCTTCATCACGTGCTATGACGATAATTGGAGCATCTATCTGAAACTTTGCTGTGAGAATGAACAGATTAAATGATACTGATCATAAAGCATTGTGCCTGAAACAAAGTACTTGATAAATGGCAGCTATAATAATAATAATCATTACTATAAGTTTATCCAGTTTTAATCATTTTAGCTACCTACTAGAAATACGTATTCTTTACAAAGCAGTCTTCTTTCAGCTAGGCATGGTGGCGTGGGCCTGCCTGTGGTCCCAGCTACTCAGAAGGCTGAGGTGGGAGGATCGCTTGAGCCCAGTAGGTCGAGAATGCAGTGAGCGTGACATCGCGCCACTGCACTCCAGCCTGGGCGACAGAGTGAGCCTTTGTGTCTAAATAGTTAACTGGACGGGCCCGGTGGCTCACGCCTGTAATCCCAACACTTTGAGAGGCCAAGACAGGCAGATCACTTGAGGTCAGGATTTCAAGCCTGGCCAACATGGTGAAACCCCTTCTCTACTAAAAATACAAAAATTAGTCGGGTGTGGTAGCAGGCACCTGTAATCCCAGTTACTCGGGAGGCTGAGACAAGGAGAACCGCTTGAATCTGGGAGGTGGAGGCTGCAGTAAGCCGAGATTGAGCCACTGCACTCCAGCCTGGGCGACAGTGCGAGACTCCGTTTCAAAAATAAAAATAAAAATAATGGCCGGGCG
>NW_012116266.1:11636587-11641564 GCF_000951035.1 Colobus angolensis palliatus
AGACCGTCCTGCCTAACACAGTGAAACCCCGTCTCTACTAAAAATACAAAAAACTAGCCGGGCGACGTGGTGGGCGGGCGCCTGTAGTCCCAGCTACTCGGGAGGCTGAGGCAGGAGAATGGCTTGAACCCGGGAGTCGGAGCTTGCAGTGAGCTGAGATCCGGCCACTGCACTCCAGCCTGGGCGGCAGAGCGAGACTCCGTCTCAAAAAATAATAATAATAATAATAATAGTTAATTAATTCATTAATTTTCTTTAAATGCAATCTTCTTCCAAAGGCGATCACAAGGCTGTTGGAGGCTGGAGCCGCTAAGTTGCCCCCTACCGTGAGGGTGGCTTCGTCCGGGACCATTCCAGAGGCTGTGCCACTGCTGGAGGTGCTCAGCGGGGCCGGGACACGCTTGGGGCACGGTCCGGGGCGGGCACCGGAGCCCGACTAGGCTGAGCGGCAGGTCCTGACGAAGCCACCCGCGCGGCCCCGCCCGCCTGGCGGGATGAGTGACGGCAGCAACAGGTGCAGAGAGGCGTCCGCGGCTTCTCGGGAGCCCCCGAGTTTGGCGCGTCAGGCCCCAAGAGTCAGAGTTTGACTCTAGAACCTTCTTCGCATTACACCAGTCTTCGGAAGTCGCCCGTCAATCGGCTTCTTCTAGCCCAGTAAAGGCTTAAGGTCACCTCAACCTCTGCAAACCCACCAGTCCCAGAGGCCGACTCTTCTCAAGTGGAGGAGACGGGAAGGCGTGCCGTGCATGGAGCTTTGCCTGACCGCTCGCTCTCTCCTCCCCAGCCGTCTGAGAGCAGGCGAGAGGGGTCCCAGAACAGAGCCCTCGCTCCGCACGCCCCACGCCCGCCCCGCTGTGCCGTGCGCTCTGCCCCTGAGACGCCCCGACTCGGAGTCCCAGAGCCACAGCCGAAACTCGCCCGCCCGCGCCCCTCTCCGGCTTGCGGCGCCCGCCCGCACTGCCGCCTGCCACCCGAGGCGACGCTGTCTGCTTCTCCCCACCCGCCAGGTGGCAGGTTCAGGGCCCGGGTCCGAGCCTGCTCCCCTGCAGCTGCCACCGCCGCCCTCGCCGCCAGGGGGCGAGAGTCCCAGGCAGATCAAGCAGCGCTGCTGCCTTGGCGTGAAGGTGGTTTCAAACTTTAGGCTTCTCTTCCCTACCCCGCGTCTCTGAAGAGCAGAGAGGAAGATGGAAACCGAGTCCGGGCAGGTGAGTACGGCGATCAGGGCCCCAGGGCGCGGGGTAGCGGGGAGAAGGAGCAGCGTGGAGCCCGTCCCTGAGGGCCTGGAGGGGCAAGGTGAAGACCCCAAACGCTCGCTATCTGGTTAGGAAGAAACGTGGCCAGGTGCTCCATCGACCGCTGCCAGGAGCCGCCCGCCCGCAGACCTCGTCTGGCTGTGTCATGGGGGTCAGGAAGGCGCCGCTACGGGGCCTGGACTGGGTGTAGACGGGCCAGGGGACCTCAGGCGCGGAAGTTTCGGGAGGCGGCGGGCTGCCGGGCACCCAGCGGGGTCCGAGCAGATAAACTGCTTTCCCGCCGAAAATGGGCTAGGCAGCGTCTTTGACGCTCCCTCTGGCCGAACTTCGACCCAGCGGCCCAGAGCGAGGAGTTGCCAGGGCGGTCGACGCCTCCACTCCTCGACTGGTCAGCGAGGTCCGGAAGGTCTGAGAGACCTCACGGGGGCCCGCCTGTGGCCCAGGTGGGATCTAGACCCTGAAGCACTGGCTGTGCACCCGAGCCAGTCAGCGCGGACTTGGGGAAGTGAAGGAAGACTTCCCACACAGGCCCGAGGCGCAGCAGCAACGTGTCGCCCAGCCCCGCCCCGTCCCGCCGCCAGCAGCCAATCAGGGAGCGCCACGCGAGGGTGGGGACCAGCTGCGCACGAGGCCAGCGGCGGGGTCGGTGCCGTTGAGGGTTCCCGCCACTGCTGCTGGCGGATTTGCGGGGCAAAATTTCTCGCTGGCTAGCCTTCTTTTCCCTCCCGCACTTTGGTGGGGAGGGGGTGGATCCTCGTTTCGGTGCCCAAGTTCACGATGACCCGAGAGAACTCGAGGAAGTTGTCGCCGCGGCCATTTCCCCCAGTGCCGCAACTTGCTGGCCTTGGAGGGGGAGGAGCGCCGAGGCAGTGACTGCGACGGTTAGCCCGCCCGTTCCTGCTGTCTTCCTTTGCAAAATAGATGCTAGATCTCGAGGTTGACTCAAGGGGAGGAGCCAGTGAGGGCACATTGCTTTGGAAGAGAATTTTAATAAACTCTCTAGTGCTGGAAGTTTTAGCAAACGGAGGAGACTTCAGACCCGACAACAGTCCCCTTCTAGGTGCTTCTGTAACACGTGCGGAATTTATTGCTAGTTAGAATTTGAGGCTTTCTTTGTTGTTTAACTCAGTGCATCACTAATGGTTAATAATGAACTTAGATGTTGCCTCTACCTGAGCCTTGCTATTGCTAACATTAAAATATTTTGTAGGCCTGGCGCAGTGGCTCACGCCTGTAATCCCAACACATTGGGAGGCTGAGGCGAGCGGATCACGAGGTCAGGAGATCGAGACCATCCTGTCCAACATGGTGAAACCCTGTGTATACTAAAAATACAAAAAAATTAGTGCACGCCTGTAGTCCCTGCTACTCGGAAGGCTGAGGCAGAAGAATCTCTTGAACCGGGGAGGCAGAGGTTGCAGTGAGCCGAAATCACGCCACTGCACTCCAGCCTGGCGTCAGAGCGAGACTCTGTCTCAAATATATATATATATACACATATACATATGTGTGTATATATATATATGTAGTAGACTGCTGTTATACTGTATTCTTTTGCCTTCAGCCTATTTGGCATATCGTGAGCAGGTCTCTCCTGAAGAAATGATTCACTTTTAGTCATTCAACAGATACTCATTGAGCACCTGCTGTGTACTGTCAGTACTTTAGATGCTGCCGTGAAAAAAGCAAAACTCCTGCCCTAGTGCATTACATAATAGTGGAGACAGATAATGGACATAATAAGTAAATTATATCGTATGTTAGAAAATGATGAGGGAGAAAAATTAAGCAAAGCAAGCCCACATTAGAGCAGGAGCCTTAGAGAGTGGAGGAGAGTGAAGTGAATTGAGTGTGAAAGGTTTTTCTTTTCTCAGGGAGTATCCTTTAGTTTCTCGAGATTGGAAATAAAGCACTGTTTACTTCCATTCATTTCATCGATGAAATATATTGGGGTTTGTCTTTTACTTAAATTTGCGAACAAATTAGTACATCTTATTTTCAATAAGAGAATTTCATGAAGAATGATTTTTTTAATTTAGCAAATAGGTAATTTTGACACTGTAAACAAATGGGCAGAAAGACAAGATTACATCTACTAGAGCTGTTATATTATTTCTAGCGATACAAAATCCACAGTTGAAAAATACTAAGCATTCCAGAATTACCCATTCTGAGCATTATATCCTACTGAGCAAAGTGACTGATGTCACAAATAACCTCCAAGTGCCCAGAGAGAAAGTTGTTAAGATTAGATTCCCAGTTTCTTTCATTGGAAACTACAACATAGTAATTATTAAATGTGGTGGCTTTTCCGTGTTTTAGAAGAAGTATTTACGTATTCCCTTTAAATTAGGAGTATGTACTTCCTTAAGGCTGGATGGGGAAGAGAGCCCATAAGGTCCAGCCTATAGCCCAATTGCCACTCCTGCCCTAGTCATTTCTCTGTACATCTTGCAAAGATTAATTGAGGGATTGTGATTGTACTGACCAGAGAATAAAGAACACAAATTTGAAAAAGAACAATTCTATTACCTGAGCTGGAAATTCATTTTCATGTGTTTGTTTCTCAGAGAATTGGAATTATGAACTTCAAGATTTGTTATTTTCTTTTTCTTTCTTTTTGAGACGGGGTCTCGCTTTGTTGCCCAGGCTGGGGTTGAACTCCTGACCTCAAGCAATCCTCCTGCCTCAGCCTCCCAAGCAGCTGGGATTACAGGCACAAGCCACAACACCCAGTTTACTTCGAGTTTTTTGAAGCACACATTTAGGATATTAGACTGTCTCAGAAGTGTGTTTAGTGTTTCCAGATGGAAAATAATTCACCAGTTCTTGAACTGGTTTCTCTTCTACAAGATTCTCAAGTCCTGGTTTTCTTTCAGTTATACCTTAAAAGTCTATTATTTTACCATTCTGCAAAGGCTTATACATTTATATATGTTTATTAAAATTTAAATTAGATCCTCTAACTTATTGTTGTGAACATATGGATATGTACTGAGCTAATTCTTTGGAATAAACATTTATGAGCTATAAGTATATAATTTTTAACAAAATCAGTCCAATCTTCAAATTGACAAGTGCATTTAAAATTTTGACCTTCAGGCTGAAAATGGTGAATGTGAATGTTAGAGTTTATTAACTTGTCAATGACCATTAGTTAAAGACCACCAGGAACACATGCGTCATTTAGTGAAGTTGGGTCTGTTAATCGTTCAAACAAGGGAAAACAGAAACCATGGGGCCTCTCAATTAGAAGGTGTTAGAACTCATAGGATATAGGCTTGTGTTGAGCAATTTTTAGAGAGGGTTTAAGGAAGTAAGGCTTTACTCTGGAATGTATATCGTCAGGAAATGGTAGTAATTCTGTGATTGGATGTGTTAACTTTTATCTAAAAGGAAAGAAAAATGGATCGAGGCCAAAACTATAACTGATAAAGAAGGAGCAGTCACTCATATCAGCCAGAATAGAGGGATGTTTGGTTATTATTGTGATTTGGGCAATGCCTTTGTTTTAGTCAGCCTTCAAACATGATTGTGGAGTGGTCTTGTTTTTAATCTTAATCCATCAGAGTCACAGGGTGACTTTGTCTGATGTTGGTGTTCTGTTAATGAGAGAACACCACAGCCTAGCTGGGAGTGCCAGGCCAACTCCTAACAACGCCAGGGCCGAGCTGATTGTGTCAGGCTGGGAGTGCCAGGCCAACTCCTAACAACGCCAGGGCCG
>NW_012116266.1:11642934-11655535 GCF_000951035.1 Colobus angolensis palliatus
CTAACAACACCAGGGCCGAGCTGATTGTGTCAGGCTGGGAGTGCCAGGCCAACTCCTAACAACACCAGGGCCGAGCTGATTGTGTCAGGCTGGGACTGTTTTTCTCTTTCTCAAACATCTTCATGGGTTTAATATTCCCCTTAATAATTAAGTAATTGGTTTGATAATATAAGCGTTTTAAATAATGTACTTAATATTTAAAATCTCTATAATGGAGTAGATTCTGTGTTTCCTAGTTCTGCTGCTCTAAAAAGCTCTTAGCTCTAATTATAATTTTTATAATATTAAAAGCAAAGCCTAGAATATTATATTTTACCTAAATGACTCATCTTTTTGAAAGATATACGTTTTCAGTCTGCATCAAAAGCAGACTGCATTATACCCAGTGCAAAAAGTGTAAAAGAATTTTATTTTACAGCAAACATCAAACCAGATGCAAACAGATTCATTATCTCCATCCCCTAATCCTGTGTCGCCTGTGCCTTTGAATAACCCAACAAGTGCCCCAAGATATGGAACAGTGATCCCTAATCGCATCTTTGTAGGAGGAATTGACTTTAAGGTACCTATTTATGCATGCAGCGAAGTGTATTTTTTCATTAGAAGTCTTTATTTCTCAGAAATTGTTTCTTTGTGCAGCTATAAAATCATAACATATTTGCATAATGATTAACAGATTTTGAATTACCTTATTATAAAGAATCTTTCAAAACAACATGTAGGTTACATAAAGTGTAAAAACTGTTCAATGTCAAATACAAGGAAATTGAGCCTCATTGACTTGCTGTAGGCTCCTAGCCAGTCACATAGTGACAGAGTGAGACTAGAAGCCTCGTTTTCTGTCTCATAGCTCCACACTCTTCCATACCAGAACTAATTATACTTTCTTGCCTATACTCCAATAGCCAAAATAATGAATGATTATAATTTTCAAAAGAGACTCAATTCTTTAAAAACTTAGTTTTATGAAATACTATTTCTTTATCCCAACTCTTATCTCAGATTCCTGAGCAACCTCCTAGGTGTCTATTCTTTGCAAAGCACTTTCTATGTTAAAGTTTAGGATTTGATTACCAAAAAAGTCCTGTGTCCTTGTCAAAATAAAGCATCTTAAAAATAATATATTTAAGCAGAAAAAAATAACTATTCGGTACTAGACTTAGTACCTGGGTGCCAAAATAATCTGTACAACAAACCCCTATGACGATTTATCTTTATAACAAATCTGCACGTGTACCCCGAACCTAAAATAAAAGTTTTTTAAAAAGTAATATATTTACATCATGTAATCAGCCATTCCACTCTTTCAAGGAAGCATAGTTCATGAGATGATGTGCAGTGCCCCCCACCCCGCAAGAGTAAACACCTACAAGAAAGGCATGCATAGGTATTGTAAGTGGAATACTCTTACTTTCAAATGGATATATGGAAGGACTTCCAAGACTCTATTTTACATATTAAAAATTATAGGGAGAGTTATTTTTGACAAAAAAAGAAACTTTCCTTATGCCATTAGGTGTGATATTTGACATTTGTAACTCACTATTTCCATATAATCATTCTGTTACAATTTAGGTGGAATTTCTTTTTTCCTGCACAAGAGAAATGTTAACGCTTAGTGTATTTGCCAAAACAATGAGTCTTAAACAAGTATATGATTGTTTCACTAAAAATAAAGTAAGAAAAATTATTTCTTATAAAATATTTATTTTTAAAAAGGTTTTCTGTATCTGTGGAAAATACTGATGGCTGGCAGAAATGTTCAATTTGGGAATTCATTTATATTACAATAGCTTAGCATGTTTTTAAAAATAACTTATCAATAAATATAAATATATGTATGGCCAAGTTATTTTAGGTTACTGAAGCCCATCAGCTGCAGCATGAACTTTGGAGACGGTTGTTATAAGGCAGCCATAGCTTTACGGTAACTGCTAGGGCTCCCTCCTGTATGCTTATACCTTTTTCAAAACCACAGATAAAGTCCAGCAAGGAAATAATTTACTGTAATAGCAAGTAGTCACAGACTTTTTGACCTTTCATTTTTAGAAGCGAACAGACTATCTCTCTTAATGCTTACTTTTCTTGACTGTCCCTTTGTCACTGAAGAAGTGGAGCTACAAAATTGAGCTAGTGATTATTCTACCAGAGAATAGTTGGAATTAATTTGTATTCAAATATCTAGTAACAATTCTTATTCTAGCATTGATTTCATTTTCTGTTAACTGAAATAAAAGGCATTCAGTTTTTCTTAGATTGAATCAGTATTTGTCATTATCCAGCTTAGCAGGCTTTATGTTACCAACTAAAAACCAATAGTGTATGTGAGTAGTGAGGTGACAGTTGAACTCAAAAGGCATAGCTCTGCACTAAGGCATGTCTTTTTCTGGTGTATATAAAGAAATTTTATTCTAGAGAAAAGTTACTCTTGTCGACAAACAGTTACAGCTAAACCAGAAAATGAAATTGCAATGAATTTAATGTCAGTATTCTGAGAAAAGATGATATGAATCTATTATCAGACTATTTTGATTAGAAAAACAGATATGCCAAAACCATCTTTGTAGATACCTTGTATGTTTTAAATGTAATTATGATTCCAGTTTTTATTTTACTATCAAAACAATGTCTGAATTTAGCTGAAATGTATATTGAGTACAGATAAGGAATCTAATAACTCTAAAAATTATAGTCACTCCATTGTTCTCACAGTTGAGTTGAAGCACTTTTGGAAATACATTCCTTTCCTAAAACTGACTTAGGAAAGGAGTTCCTGAGACTTCTGATTAAAATAGAATGACTGGTGTAGGCCAACACAACCTAGTTCCACTGCCATGACTGTCTCTGAGCCACAAGAGCCAATAGCAATATACCCTTACTATGGAAATAGCATTCCTAATCCAAATTGTTTTTTAAAAAACTGGCCAGCTAGCGAACAAGAATCATTTAAAGATTTCTTTAAATAATGAGCTTTGTAGTTTTAAAATAATTCAGCGTACATTTTTTTTGACATATAATAATTTAACAACATAGCTATTGTATAAAGCAAGGTATTTATATTGATTTTAATCACCTGGTGGTTTATGCACTGTTTTGTGCATGAGAGGCATTTTTCATGCATCTTATCTATAACTTTTTCTGTCTCCAGTGCAAGCATGAGAATTATTCATCTTTTATCAACTAAAAAATGTTTTTTAATGTTTTCTTTTTATGCCATTAGACAAATGAAAGTGATTTAAGAAAATTTTTTTCCCAGTATGGGTCTGTGAAAGAAGTGAAGATTGTAAATGACAGAGCTGGAGTATCCAAAGGGTTAGTATCACTATAGATTGTCTATAGAATTAACAACTCTATTTTCATTGGATTACTAGGTTTTGTATGCCAGTTTACTTTGGTTCCATTTTCCGGCGGAGACTATCATGCCCTCTTCTTTCCTCCTACCTTTTGATTTCCTATTTCGTGTGTGTGTGTGTGTGTGTGTGTGTGTGTGTGTGTGTGTGTGTGTGTGTGTGTTTTGGAGAGAGGAGACACTGTAGTATTTCTTAATTTGTTGGGAAGTTATTCCTGCCTGGGTGGAGGGACCATTCAGTGTTAGGTAGCAAGCACTTTATGTGAGTAGCAGATGTACATTAGCTGAGGAATGAGACGCTAAAAGAATCAGATTCTTTTGGAATTGTATCCCTGCTTTAGGCTATAGAGAGCTTTATTTGAAAACAGCTGACACCAAGAAATGTCTGTAGGTTGTGCCTCAGAGATCTAATTGGGGGACCAATATGAGAAATATAATTCTAGTGAGAATGATTTTGAATTACCCTATCAATGATAATGAAAATGAGAAGAAAGCAATAGACTGTGTCTTTAAATGTATAGAGCTGTTTCAGTGGATTGTTATGTGTACAAAGCCCAATTTCAGGAAAAAAAAAATGGTAGCTTGCATAGTACACTCACTTAAGGAGTTGGACTGCAAAGTTAAAAGAAAATAGATAAGGCAGTAAAGTATTGTATTTATTTTCTTGAAAGACCCATATTTATAGGCGTAAGAAAAGGGACCCATTGCGGTGATATTAGTGAAAAACAACATTCGACAGATGGATACTCTGGAAGAGATGGGATTCTACAGAAAGGTTATTTTTAAATAAATGAGATACTTCCTCAGAATGCCAAACAATATTAAGATGAAGTGAGATTTACCTCTTTTGTTTTACTAACAGAATTTGCAATGTTTTGGTAATATCCATTTTTTAATCATTGAAAAACATACATGGAAATGTAAACTGTATTTTATGCCTTTTCCACTGGGTGGTGTGTGTGTTCTACAAAAAAAAAAAAATAGTGTAAAAATAATTCCTTAACTCTTTTAATATTTGGGCAAATAGATAAAGAGAAATTCCTTTGTTTAAAAGAAGAAACTTGGTATACGATTCAGTAATTATGAATTGAAGAAAATAGTGAAGATATTTAGCATTACTCAGAAGAGTTTCCTTAAGTTATCTAAATAGCAATTATGTTTTGAGAGATACACGTTTTCTTTCTTTTGTTACTTTTTCTCTACCTATTTTGGCTTTTTGGACATGGAGCACATTATTTATGTGTATTTGTATCTTGAACATTATATGAATTGTGTTTGAAGTTAATTATGTATGAAAAACAGATATGAAATCTGCGTTGTACATATTTTTAATTGATATTGTTTGGGAAATATACTAATAATTACATTATCAGTTATATGTGCTAATAATAATAACTAAATAATACATTTACATAGTCATTCACCAATATAAGAAATTTTATTGTGTTGAAATGTTTAATTTTTTAGTTATTTTTCAACTTTGATTTCTCTTAGCCAAAATTCTATTAGTTTAATAGGAGATTATTGCTCTGGATTGAAATTTATTGCATCCCAATTTTTAAGCCACAGCATGAATCTCTTGTGCTTTTCTTTCTTACATATAGCTGAGGGATGAAGCTGTTTCAGGATCTCAGGGTTTTTTTTTTTCTTTTAGTACCCTGACCAAGGGAGGTGACAGTGTTAAACTGTGAGTGATTCTTCTAAGATTCCCATGCTAGTGCAGCATAGAAAGATGCCTACTCCTACAGTGGCCCATTATTTAAAAGCAAAATTTTAAAACATTTTAATATAGTTAATATAACATTCTAAGAAAATGATTAATTAGTAATAATTAATGCATTTATTTAGGTATGGTTTCATCACTTTCGAAACACAAGAAGATGCACAAAAAATTTTACAAGAGGTATGATTTTTTGGTGTATTTAACTTCATTTCTGGAACTTTTGTATTTGAAAGTAATCTTTTCAGGGTTCGAATACCGTAATCAATTGCTTTTTTAAAAAAGTTTTCATCTTAAGATTGGCATTGGTCTGTAGGAAACTTGATCTGCAGAAGAGCAAATTCCAAAATCATTACGAGTATGGTTGTGAAACTGTAATATAATGTTTCGCTTTATTTACTTAAACTAAGAACTTGGGGATATGTCTTTTGCAAAGTGTTAATAGCATTTTGAATGTTTAAAAAACACTACAAATGTGGATTCCAACAGTGAGGTTATCTGAGATGATTTCCCTCCTGTGAAAAACATTATATAAACTAAGAATATTCACAGAAAAAGCCTATAGCCAGCAATTCAGTGTGATAACTTTAAGTTAAGGCAAATATAACATTTAACTTTTTTAGGAAAAAAGTAGAATTTGAATTATATGTTATTAAAATCATATACAGTCAATTCTTGTTATTTGTGGCAGTTATGTTCTCTGTCATTGCTAGGAACACTGAATTAGCAAATGCTGAACTACTCTTTCTAGGGGAAACACAAGGTAAGGTTCCCAAGAACCTCTGGTCACAATATTGCCATCAACCTATCAATCTATAACCTTGTTTTTTGTGTTTTTCCATTTAAAGGCATCATATATAACAGATTACTGGTTCATTAACATTGAAGCCATGGCCAATAGCACTATAATTCATGCTTGAATTAAGCACATCTAATATATATCTTCTCCATAAGGCCTATGACAGTCTTCTTGTGCTAGCCAGCACTTCAGCAATGCACATGGGGGCCATTTTAAATAGCAAAATCACCAACAAAAAAGCACAAAAATGGAGAAAGCATGCCACTAAATAGAAAGCTCTCTCTTAAGAGTATGAGCACTGGAACAAGAAGAAAGAATATCGCCTTATTTGACCTCAGCTGGGACCACGTGCATCAGGCTACTCAAATTTTCCGCCACTATGCACATGTCTACTAATAACCTCAAAATTGCCACCAATATTAATTTTAGGATTACAAATAAATTTTAGCAAATAGGTAAATTCACAAATACAGAATCCATGAGTAATGAGGATTGACTGTGTTACAAATGGGGAACTGCGGTCAGACCTAGATCTATTTCAGTCTGAAGACTGCTCTTTCCCACTATTCCTTGCTGATTTCAAAGAATGTTATAGTCTGAATTTTTGAAATTCTTTCTAACTAATTTTTCCTTATTTATTTTATAAATAATAGTGCTAAAATAGTAAAATAATTTCCTTTTTCTTTATTTTAGGCTGAAAAACTTAATTACAAGGATAAGAAGCTGAACATTGGTCCAGCAATAAGAAAACAACAAGTAGGGATCCCTCGTATGTATTGAAAACTAATGTATTTTTAAATATTTTTGCTTGGTTCTTTTTTGAAATATAAGACTTTTTATAGAACTTTCTTAAAAGATCATGTTTCTTTCATTTAATAGTCATTTTAGCAAAGTTGGTGGAAAAACTGAGTATTTTTTGCCACAAAATAATGTATCTCAATTTTTTGGTTGGGAAAAAACTTTACATACGTAAAGATGCTTAAGTATATTCTGTGTAGTTATATCATTAAAGGAACAATCTTTCATGATGAAAATATAATTTAAAATAGCAAAAGTAATTAGAAGTAATTTAATAATTTAGACTTACTAATGAGAAAAAATTTAATTAGAAAGTAATTTAAAATTAATCAGAGTAAAAATATTGAAAGTGAAAACATAGAACTAATATCAGAAACTCGCTGCATGCTATGTACTGTGACCCAGTCAGGTGTGTCATAATTTTCAGGTGGACAATTCCTAAAGCTTTAGGAATTAGCTAAGTTATGTATCTACTTTCCTCAAATTTCTCCAGTGCTTTCAATTCTATTATTCTTTCCTCACTCTTTCTATTTATTAAGTTAGGCATCTTTATAGTTAACTTTTTACCTTTAATGTTTATTAAAATTCCAAACAGTCTTTGACTAGAAGGAGAAATGTAATGTAAAATTAATAACTAACTTATTTTCTCTTGGCCACATCCTAGTGTCTACAGGAATGTTTAAAACATTTGGTAATTATTATATATAATCTGTTAACAAATTAATAGATTGTATTCATTTGGACTGTTATGCTTTTGACTTAGAAATAATATTCAGTTAATGCAGTTGCCACAACTACAACAAATTAAGAGATTAATTTTGACTTAGTATTTGTTAATTTAGGAGACAAAGTATCCTCAGTAGGTTAATACAAAATGGAATGCACTAAATATGGCAGAATGCTGAATATTTTCAGACTACTGTTGTTACTTGCAAAGATTAAGCTAGAACATATAGTGACAGTCCTTTAGCCCATTATCACCAGCAATATGTACTAAATAGTAATGTTCATAGTATGATCTACCAGTTGCTGAAATAGAAAATAAATCAGCACTATGCTGAATGCTTTCAAATATACTAACTGTTTTTTCAAAACTGCTTAGTGGAAGGGTCAGTGTTATGGGTTTTCATTTAATCTTCATAGAACCCCATGATGTATTATTATATCTATTTTTGTACATAGAAAATTCAATCCCAAAAAGGTAAAGTCATTGTTTTAAAAATGTTTCTGCTGAAATACTCGTAGAGGAGAGTTAATCGTGGCATGTTGTGGTTCCTAACCTACTGCAGCATATTGGAATTGCAAATTTTCTTTAAAGTCTCATGATTTATGTAAAAACATCATGCATAATTTGCATTCTGTTCCATAATATCATATTGTTTATTTGAATATAAAAATGTTTCCCAAAAACAATTGAATAAAACTGATTCTGTAGGAAGATTACTATGTTCAGCCTCTGCTTTTTCATATCTCCTGATATACCATCCATCCCTTATCCAACTTTGAGAAATATGGGGTTAAATAGCCTAATGGTGAGTGGTGGCATTAGCCTTCAAATGCAGGACAGTTTGATTCCAAAGTTCTTTTGACTTTTCTGCAAAGAAAAATAGGTATTAAAAGTACATTATACAAATAAGGGATTTTTATCTTAGTTTTTTCTTAGATCTGTCATTTCTTTCCATCTCCATTACCAACACCCAAGTCCCAGCTAACCACTTTACTTACCTTAATTCCTGGAAAATCGTCCTAAGTGGTCTCTCTGAATCCAGTCTTTCTCCCTTCTAATCCATCATTCACAAGGAAGCTGGAGTGATCTTTCAAAAGTGCACCTCTTATTGTCTTATGCTCAGCTTATTTTGAGGTATTCTTCCCTTTTCTTTCCATGCTTTAGCCATCTAGCCTTCTTTCAGTTCCAGAACATACTGTTCTCAGAATCTAATATACTGTTTCCTTTACCTAGAATGTTCTTTGCCATCCAATTCATTCTTTAGAGCTTAGCTGAAACATCATTTCATCACAAATGTTCCATATATATGTATATATAGTGATTTTTATATATGTTTTATATATATAATAATTGAAATGTTCAGTATCATACCCTATACTGCCTCATGTATTTATCAAAATTGTATTTAATTAATTAATTGTGTAATCAAGTAATTACTATCTTCCCTACCAGACCTAACTTCTTTGAGGATACAGACCATCTCATGTCTAATTTTTTTATTTTTTGCTGTATCACTAGGGCCCAGTTCAATGCCTTGAGATAGTATGCACTGAAAATTTATTTATTTAGCGAGTAAAGCATGGTTCATGTTCTTTGAATAATGAACCATTATTGAATAATGAACCATTATCATTATCTTTGAATAATAGTTGAATAACTTTTGGGGGGAATCCATGGACCTCCAGAATTGCGTGTAAAATTGTGTTTGACTGTATATATATCTGAGGAAAAGGTCCCTGGTTTTCATCAGATTCTCAAAAAGATCTAATTAAGAACCATTAAAATAAATAATAACAATACTAGATCAAATGCAGTGAAAATGTAGAAGCTGAGGAGCAATAGTATTACTTAAAGTGGTAGGCCCGTGCTATTTGAAGTGTGCTTTGCAGACAGTGTCAGTTCATTGGAAGCTGTCAAAATGCAAATTCTTAGGCCCTGTCCCAGATTTACTGACTCAAAATCTCTGAAGATAAGTCCCTGGAATTTGCATTTTAATAAACAATTTAGGTGATTCTAATTTATGTGAAACTTTGAGAAGCACTGGTACAGGTGGAAGAAGAATTGTCAGTTTCACTAATTTATATAACCTTGCTGGTTAAGACCCTAATCTAATTTGGCTAATTTAACTTTTAAAGTCTCCTCCATGACAAAAAAAAACATGTATATTATTTATTATTTTTTGGTTTGTGGTGGGGGTTTATATAACTTGGCCTGGGAAAAGAGATGGGGACCCCAGACTAGCCACATGAAGACTTGAGGTCATGTTTGCAACAGCAGCAGTTGTAGCAAAGGGAGACTAGATAGATAATAGATCATAGAAAAGAGAGATAAAAGAGAGCCATAGCATGAATGAATGTTTGCTGGTAGGATATCCAAAGAATTAGTAGGGTGGAACCAAAATGTCTTCAGGAAAGTAGAATCTTCTCCAACTCTACTGCTTCCATCATCTTTGAACTTTCAGAAATAAAAGGTCTAACCAAGACCTTAGGAACTTTACTATAGTGTATGTAGTCTTAAAGTAATTATACATAATTTATATTTGTACAAATAATTACTTTGCTGATGATAATCTAAATTGTTAAGCTCTGTGTAGCATACTGGTGTTGGAATCTGAATTGATACATATTTAGTATTTCTTATTAGCATTGTTTATCTTTTCTTTTCATCATCTCAAACTAAAAGCTTTAAGGTATTGAGTTTAAAAATACATGCTTCAAAGATACTTTGACATAAGGAATTTTTTTTAAATACCTGTGACATTCCATTTTTACCATAGCTACATAGGTATATTAAGATAAATATTTTTCTGAAGTGTTTAGAAACTACATTTTTAACAGTTAAATTGAACATTTTAATTATTATTATTTAATCTTTGCTTTAGGTTCTAGTATAATGCCAGCAGCTGGAACAATGTATCTAACAACTTCAACTGGATATCCTTATACTTACCATAATGGTGTTGCTTATTTTCATACTCCAGAGGTAACTTCTGTCCCACCACCTTGGTCTGTAAGTAATTTCATTTAAAAAGGATTTCCACCTATTACTTATCGATTTTTTAATGTTTGTTTTATTTCTGAAATATTTCAACCACAGATAATTATAAATAATAACACACATCAACCAAATTTAATAGACATCAACATTTTGCAACATTTACTTAAGTTCTTAAAATGGGGAGTAAAGTAAAACAGCTTCAGGTCAATTCTCCTTACCCCCACTTCCTTACCCTCTTTCCTGTTCAGAAGTAAGCAGAATATCTTTCCTATTCATTTCATATATTTTTACTACAAATATATGTATTCATAAATGACATTTAGTATTGTTTTAGTGGTTTTTAAACACTGTATACATAATCTGGTTTTTTCACTCAGCATTATATTTTTGAGATCAAACCATGTTTATCTCTTTTTAGATTATATCACATTGGTCCTTGTATATGTAGTTCACCTATTTTAATATTTTATAATATTTCATTGTATGAGTGTATTATAATTTTTTATATTCCTCTATTGATGGACATTTTAAGTTTTTTCTACAAACAAAGTTACATTGAATACCCAGATCTTGTATGTATTATGTGAGGGTTTTTCTGGGGCAATGGTTTTCTAAGGTTTTACTTATTATATAAATTATCTCTGAATTTTTTTGAAATATTATGAAAACAGTCACTCATTTTTAAGTTGATATCTGAAGTTCATTATAAGTTTAAATAGTTTAGGAATATTGTATATTGTAGGTTTATATATTTTCATCAAAACTTTGTATCTGTAGATTTAGCTTACTTAATAGTGGAAAGTGTCTGCTCTGTAACTCAGTTAACAAAGCCAGTCAACCAAATAAAACTACTGAATAAAACTTTCTTTTAGAAAATTCCGACTTTATTTTTAAACTCAAATAAATGAATTAATATGTATCCATGTGACCATCAGCTGATTTAAGTTTGTTCCCTAGATGAAATAAGTATCATCTCCCCTTTAACACTTCTTATGCAAGCTCTTTCTACTTCTCCTTCTCTCATTTCTCAGGGCATTGCCCTCTTGAGTTGTATATTTGTTTGATGCCCTGTTGGTATTTACATTCCTGAATAAAGCATTATAGCAAGATCTGGAAGGAGTGAGAAATATACCTTTCTTTAGGGAAGGAAAAAAGGTGATGGTGAAAGGAGAGATTTTAAAAGAAGAATACATATTACACAGACACAGTCACAGGCAGATCACATCAGAAAGGAGTACATATGAAGTTTAGAATCTGAAAATTGGTACTCAAAGTTATTCATGCCCATGTATTTATTACTGGAAAATTTTTGTGCTTCCCTAATGTACCTTGGCCTAGGCTAGGATATATACATAGAATTTCACATTCATGAAATATGCATATCTTTGACTAGATGTTGCCAAAGAGCTTTCGAAAGTGTACATTCTAGCCAACAGTTTTTGACAGCCCCATTTTTCCATAATCTGCCAACCCTTAAAATTACCAGATTTTTACATTTATGTCAATATTATTTTATGCAGTAGTATTTTGTTTTACTTTTATTTGCCTAACTTGTAGTAACATTGAACATATTTTCATATATTTATTGGCCATTCTGCTTTATTCTATGAACTGCCTGTTCATATCCATTGTCTATTTTTCTGTTGGGGTGATGTGTTTTTATCTTGAGTTCGTTACATGAATTTTGTGGGTTGCCAATATCTTCTTCCAATTTGTGGCTTGTTCATTAACTCTTTTTGATTTTTTTCTCATAAAAATTTTATGATTTTTTTGGTCTTTTTTTACAAGATTTTCTTCTTCTTTTTTTATTTTTTATTTTTTCTTATACTTTAAGTTCTAGAGTACATGTGCACAACGTGCAGGTCTGATACATAGGTATACATGTGCCATGTTGGTTTGCTGCAAAAACTCATCATTTACATTAGGTATTTCTCTTAATGCTATCCCTCCCCCAGCTTCCCACCCCCCAACAGGCCCTGGGGTGTGATGTTCCCCACCCTGTGTCCAAGTGTTTTCATTGTTCAATTCCCACCTATGAGTGAGAATATGCGGTGTTTGGTTTTCTGTCTTTGTGATAGTTTGCTGAGAATGATAGTTTCCAGCTTCATCCATGTCCCTGCAAAGGACATGAATTCATCCTTTTTTATGGCTGCATAGTATTCCATGGTGTATATGTGCCACATTTTCTTAATACAGTCTATCACTGATGGA
>NW_012116266.1:11657045-11657325 GCF_000951035.1 Colobus angolensis palliatus
TGTGATGCCTCCAGCTTTGTTCTTTTCACTTAGGATTGTCTTGGCAATGCAGGCTCTTTTTTGGTTCCATATGAACTTTAAAGTAGTTTTCTCCAATTCTGTAAAGAAGTCTTGGGAGCTTGATGGGGTTGGCATTGAATCTATAGATTACCTTGGGCAGTGTGGCCATTTTCACAATATTGATTCTTCCTATCCATGAGCATGGAATGTTCTTCCATTTGTTTGTGTCCTCTCATATTTCCTTGAGCAGTGATTTGTAGTTCTCCTTGAAGAGGTCCTT
>NW_012116266.1:11658477-11673805 GCF_000951035.1 Colobus angolensis palliatus
TAACAAGATCTGAAATTGAGGCAATAATTAATAGCCTACCAACCAAAAAAAGTCCAGGACCAGACAGATTCACAGCCGAATTCTACCAGAGGTACAAAGAAGAGTTGGTACCATTGCTTCTGAAGCTATTTCAATCAACAGATAAACAGGGAATGCTCCCTAACTGATTTTATGAGGCCAGCATCATCCTGATACCAAAGCCTGGCAGACAGACAACAAAAAAAGAGAATTTTAGACCGATATCCCTGATAAACATCAATGCAAAAATCCTCAGTAAAATACTGGCAAACTGAACCCAGCAGCACATCAAAAAGCTTATCCACCACGATAAGTCGGTTTCATCCTGAGATGCAAGGCTGGTTCATACACAAATCAATAAACGTAATCCATCACATAAACAGAACCAACGACAAACCCCACATGATTAATCTCAGTAGAAGCAGAAAAGGCCTTCGACAAAATTCAACAGCCCTTCGTGCTAAAAACTGTCAATAAACTAGGTATTGATGGAATGTATCTCAAAATAATAAGAGCTATTTATGACAAACCCACAGCCAGTATCATACTGGATGGGCAAAATATGGACACATTCCCTTTGAAAACTGGCACAAGATTTTTTCATCTTTTTTAGTTTTTCTTTTTTCCTACAAGAATATATTCTATTTTTTTATTTTTAAAGCTATAGTATTGCTACTTTTCACTTCTGGATCTTAAATCTGGAATTTATGTATTGACTAATCCATCTATTTCCTACTATTTTGAAATTAATCCTCTGCCAAATACTAAGTTTCCGTGTGTGTGGGTCTTTTTTCTGCTATTTTGTTCCATTGGTGTATTTGTTCACCTTGCCCAGTTCTAATTATTTTGACTTTATAACGAATCTTGAAATCTTAAAGTACATTGTTCTTCTTCAGGAGTCTCTCATCTATCCTTATGTCTTTGTGTTAATAGGTATACATTTTGTAATTCAGCTTGTTTAGTTCAGTGAAAAACTTGTTTTTCTGCTAGAATTGCATTAAATAGTGTGAATACCTTGGGACATTTCAGTATTTTAAAATACTGAATCTTCCTGTCCATGAGCATGATACATCTCTCCATTTATTTGTCTTATTTTACTTCTATCCATAAAAAAGTTTTCTTTCTCCGTAAAAAAGCTTGACACATCTTTTGTTGAACTTATTCTTAGTAGACCATAGTTTTGTCGATTTGATGAATGCTGTTTTTTAAATAACATTTCCTAGTAGATTGTAGCTGGTGTATAGTAATGCTCTTGATTTTTCAATATTGATATTCTATCAGTAACCCTGCCAAACTCTCATTTACACAATTATTTATGATTCAGTATACTTCTATTTCTTTCACTTCTTCTTTTCCTGGAGGTTTTGTACTGACGGTGTCTCTGCTACAGTATTGATGTAGTGAAAACATCATGACCTTGTTCTTGAAAAGGAGCAAATTCGGTGATTCACCATTAAGCTTTACATGTATGCACGCATAGACATACGCATGTATATATGCACGCATACACATACGCATGTATATATGCACATATATACATACGTATATAGACACACACACGTGCGCATACTTTGTAAGTGAGAAGATACTCTTAACCAGCTTTCTCAATCTTAGCACCGTTGACATTTTGAGCCAGATGATTTCTTTGTTGTGAAGGACTGTCCTGTGCACTGTAGGATGTTTAGAAGTATCCCTAGGCTCCCCATAGTTATGACAATCAAAAATGTCTTCCCAACATTGCCAGATGTTCCCTAAAGGACAAAATCACTCATGGTTGAGAATTACTGCCCTAATGCATTTTCTGTCTCTGTTGAAATTACCATTTTTTTCTCCTTTAATCTATTAATATAGCAAATTACATTATTATTTTCTAATGTTAATCTATGATACAGTTTTATTAGCATACCATAGTCTGTGAATTGTACAAAACTATGATACTTTTCCTCAGTTTTGGGGGTGCAAACATTAAAACAAAACAATATAAGTTAGATCCCACATTACACATTGAATTTTAATTGCTATATTAGAGCCAGTTTTACTATCTGGCAATATAACTTGCCTGTTTTATTAACAATCTGGTTTTAAGTAATCTGTTTTGGGGCTTACTCTTTCACTTTGAATAATCAAGTGTTACCTGTACTTTTTTTACACACGGATTTTTCACTTATAAGTTTGTCAAACTATTAACTCATTTAAATGTCAAATTACTAAAATAAAAATAAAATATCTTTGCTTTAATTATAGGTATAACAAAGGAATAGAACATTGGTTATTTGTAACTAGTGGGAAAATTAGATATGACTATTCATTCAGTTGTAAATACTATTATAAACATTAACTGTTTCCTGCTGGTCCTCACAATGGAAACAGGCAGCGTCACACTAAGTCTTGCTGTCATTTTCCTCTAAGTATTCTCTTAGAACTATATTTTCATAATCTTTGGAAGTGGTACATTTCAGACTAAAAGCAACTTTTCTGGTGGTTGTTTTAGCATTACTATGGAAATGAAACCACGTGGAAGTAGAAATGTTGTGATGATTTTAATAAATAGACTTAGTAAAGTCGGTAATAATATCAATAAGGGGTAGAAAAATAACATTTCTAATCATAAACCAGAAGTTGACTAGGTTTAGGTAATAATTTGAGATAAATTTTATTGTGAGCTATTTTAAAGGCTTCTGCCTAATTTTTCTTTTTCCATCCTCTTATAGTCACGTTCTGTATGTAGCTCCCCTGTGATGGTAGCTCAGCCCATTTATCAGCAACCTGCATATCACTACCAGGTAAACATAAATTACAATTAAAATTCTCTCTGAAACTTTCAGTCCTTTCTTAGCTAACTTTCATTTATTTCTTTCTCATGCAACTACTTTACTAATTACAAAGAGATACTTCATTAGAGAAATGTGAATCAAAACCACAATGATATACCATCTCACACCAGTCAGAATGGCTATTACTAAAAAGTCAAAAATAGCAGATGCTGGCGAGGTTACAGAGAACAGGAACACTTATACACCGTTGGTTGGAGTGTAAATTAGTTCAACCATTGTGGAAAGCAGTATGGAGATTTCTGAAAGAACTAAAAGCAGAACTACCATTAGACCCATTACTGGGTATATAGCCAGAGGAATATAAATCATTCTACCATAAAGACACATGCATGCGAATGTTCATTGCAGCAGTATTCACAATAGCAAAGACATGGCATGCCTAAAGAAAATGTGGTATATATACACCAAGGAATATTTTGCAGCCATAAAAAACAATGAGATCATATCTTTTGCAGGGATGTGGATGGAGCTGGAGGCTATTATCCTTAGCAAACTGATACAGGAACAGAAAACCAAATACCACATGTTCTCACTTAGAAGTGTGAGCTAAATGATGAGAACTCATGAACACAAAGAAGGAAACAGTAGACACTGTGGTCTACTTGAGGGTGGAGGGTGGGAGGAGGGAGAAGAGCAGAAAAGATAATTATTGGGTACTGGGCTATGAAATAATTTGTGCAACAAACTCCTGTGACATGAGTTTACCTATGTAACAAACCTTCACATATATCCCTAAACCTAAAATAAAAGTTTTAAAAATAAATAAAATAAATGATTAGTTAGAAAATAAAAAATAAAAAAGAGTTAATCCTTGGTAGTGTTTTTTTCTTTTTTAAATTTTTTTCATTGACAAATGATAATTATATCTATTCATGGGGTATGTACTGATGTTTTGATACATATAATATGGTGATCAAATCAGAGTAATTAGCATATCCAACATCTCAAACATGAATCATTTATTTGTGTTGGGAGCATTCAATAGCCTCCTTCTAACTATTTGAAACTATGTATTATTGTTAACTATAGTCATCCTATAGTGGTATAGAACATTAGAACTTATTCCTCCCATCTAGCTGTAATTTTAGGGGTGTTTGGGATTTTTTGTTTATTTTTTTTAATTTTTATTTCCACAGGTTTGTGGGGAACAGATAGTATTTGGTTACATGAGTAAGTTCTTTAATGCTGATTTGTGAGATTTTGATGCACCCATCACCCGAGCAGTATACACTGAACACAATTTGTAGTCTTTTATCCTTTACCCCCTTCCCACCCCTTCTCCCGAAGTCCTCAAAGTCCATTGTATCATTCCTATGCCTTCTCATCCTCATAGCTTAGCTCCTACTTACGAGTGAGAACACAGGATTTTTGGTTTTCCATTCCTGAGGTAGCTGTAATTTTTTATCCTTTCACAAATCTCTCCCTATTCCTCCTTTCCCTCTATCCTTCTCAGCCCCCAGTATTCTTTTTACTTCTATGAGATCAACTTATTTTTATTTATTTATTTTTTGTAGCACATGATACTCTTTATTGTGACGCTCAGTGGAAAACATCTGTAAACCGGCTTACTGCAGCGATGACAGTTGCAACTCATGCTAAGGCACTTTTATCATATAAAAAAGGGATTAGGGTAGGAGTTACATTCATTTGTTTTTGACAGCAATGGGACCTGAATTCAGAGCTTTGTAGGCATATGCAACTTTTACATCACTTCATGATTTGAGAGTTTGTTTCCTTTAACAGCAACAACAACAACAAAAAAATGCCTTCTTGCCGTATGTAAGTCTAAATGCTGCATATACAAACACAGGAATACAAGTTAAATTGAGCAACCAGTGTGGATCAGCAGAGGAGAGGCTGCTCTCTTGTAAACATTGTTCGAAAGGCAGTTGAAAAGACTTGGAATTTTATCATTTATTACAAGAAAGAGGGGAAAAATAAAACTTTTTTATTTCAAAAATATCTGTGCAGGTGACAGATTTTTGAGATCAGTGTTTTTTGGCTTCCACATATGTGAGAACATGTGTTGTTTAACTTTCTGTTCCTGGCTTATTTCATTTAACATAATGACCTCCAGTTCCATCCATGCTGCCATGAATGATAGGATTTTATTCTTTTTTATAGCCAAATAGTATTCCATCATGTTATATATACCACATTTTCTTTATTCATGTGTTATTGGACACCTAGGTTGATTTCATATTTTGGCTATTGTGAATAATGCTGTAATAAACATGGGGGTGCAGATATCTCTCTGAATCAATGATTTCCTTTTCTCCAAATAAATTCCCAGTAGTGGGATTACCAGATCATATGGTAGTTCCTTTTGTAGTTTTTTCAGGGACCTCCATACTGTTCTCCACAGTGGTTGTACTAGTTTGCATTCCTACTAACAATGTAGAAGAGTTTCCTTTTCTCTACATCCTCACCAGCCTTTGTTATTTTCTCTTTTTGACAACAACCATCCTAACTGGGGTAGATAATACCTCATTGTGGTTTTGACTTACAGTTTCCTGATAATTAGTAATGTTGATCATTTTTTCAAATATTTGTTAGCCATTTCTTTGTCTTCTTTTGAGAAATGTCTATTCAGATCATTTCCCCATTTTTAATCAGTTTATTTTTTGTTTATTTTGCTGTTGTTTATTTTGCTGTTGTTTATCCTTGTATATTTGGATATTAATTCTGTGTCAGATAAGTAGTTTACAGATGTTTTCTACCATTCAACAGGTTGTCTCTTCACTCTGTTGATTATTTTCTTTGCTGTGCAGGAACTTTTTAGTTTAATGTAATCAAACTGATGGGATGAATTAGGGAGAATTCCCTCTGCTTCGATTTTTTGGAATAGTTTGGGAAGACCTGGTATTCTTATCTAAAGGTTTAGTAGAATTCAGCCATGTAGTTCTGGACTTTTCTTTGCTGGAAGACGTTTTAATTACTGATTCAATCTTGTTACTTAAATTTGTTTCTTCAGATTTTCTTTTCTTTTTCTTTTTCTTTTCTTTTTCTTTTTTTAAAGACGGAGTCTCGCTCTGTCGCACAGGCTGGAGTGCAGGTGGCGCAATCCCGGCTCACTGCCAGCTCAGCCTGCCAGGTTCATGCCATTTTCCTGCCTCAGCCTCCCGAGTAGCTGGGACTACAGGCGCCCGCCATGTCGCCCGACTAATTTTTTATTTTTTTAGTAGAGACGGGGTTTCACCGCGTTAACCAGGATGGTCTCAATCTCCTGACCTCGTGGTCCGCCCGCCTTGGCCTCCCAAAGTGCTGAGATTACAGGCGTGAGCCACCGCGCCTGGCCTTGCTTCTTAAGGTTTTCTATTTCTTCAATCTTGGTTTAGTCTTGGCAGATTGTGTATGTTCAGGAATTTATCTGTTTCTTCTAGGTTTTCTAATTTATTGGCATATAGTTGTTCATAATAGTCTCTACTGATCCTTTGTATTTATGGTATCCATTGTGATGTCTTTTTCATTGCTGATTTTATTTATTTGGATCTACTTTCTTTTTTTTCTTAGACTAACTAATGTTTTGTCGATTTTATCTTTTTAAAAAGTCAACCTTTTGTTTTGTTAATCTTTTGTCTTGTTATGTAGTCTCAACATTGTTTATTTCTGCCCTGATTATTACTATGTCTTTTCTTCTACTAATTTTGGGTTTAGCTTCTTCTTGCTCTTATAATTCCTAGAGGTACATTGTAAGGGTGTTTATTTGAAATATTTCTAATTTTTTGATGTAAGCATTCATTGCTATAAATTTGCCTCTTAATACTGCTACTGTTGTGTCCCATAGGTTTTGGTATGTTGTGTTTCTATTCTCATTCTTAATTTCTTCCTTCACCCACTGGTCATTTAGCAGTATGTTACTTAATTTCCATGAATTTGTATAGTTTTGAATGTTTTTCTTCTTATTGATGTCTTGTTTTATTCTATTGTGTCAGATAAGATACTTGATATAATTTCAGTTTTTTTTAATTTTTTGAGACTTGTTTTGTTTCCTAAAATATGGTAATTCTGGAGAATGTTTTATATGCTGATGAAAAGAAAGTATATTCTGCAACTGTTCAGTTAAATGTTCTCTAAATAGCTGTTAAGTCTGTTTGGCCTATGGTGCAGTTTAAATCCATGTTTCTTTGTTTTTGGTTTGTTTGTTTTTTGTTTTGTTTTTGTTTTTTGTTTTTTGTTTTGAGAAGGAGTCTCACTCTTGTCACCCAGGCTAGAGTGCAATGGCATGATCTCGGATCACTGCAACCTCTGCCTCCCAGGTTCAAGCAATTCTCCTGCCTCAGCCTCCTGAGTAGCTGGGATTACAGGTGCGTGCCACCACGCCAGGCTAATTTTTGTGTTTTTAGTAGAGATAGGGTTTCACCATGTTGGTCAGGCTGGTCTCGAACTCCTGACCTCATGATCTGCCCACCTTGGCCTTCCAAAGTGCTGGGATTACAGACCTGAGCCACTGTGCCCAGCCTGTTTATTTTCTTTCTAGATAATCTGTCCAATGCTGAGAGTGGGGTGTTGAAGTCCCCAACCACTATTTTATTGGGGTTTCTCCCTTTGTCTTTAGATCAAATAAGACTTGCTTTATATATCTGGGTGCTTTGTGTTGGGTACATATGTATTTACATTG
Source organism: Colobus angolensis palliatus (assembly GCF_000951035.1). Taxonomy (NCBI): domain Eukaryota; kingdom Metazoa; phylum Chordata; class Mammalia; order Primates; family Cercopithecidae; genus Colobus; species Colobus angolensis. The sequence continues at coordinate 11,665,951 of NW_012116266.1, forward strand.
TTATATTCTCTTGTGGAATTGATCCCTTTATTATTATATAAACGTCCTTCTTTGTCTCTTTTTAAAGCTTTTAACTTGAAGTCGGTTTTGTCTGATGTAAGTATAGCTATTCCTGCCTGCTTTGGTTTCCATTTGCATGGAACATGTCTTTCCATCCCTTCACTTTCAGCCTAGGTGTGTCTTTACAGGTAAGGTGAGTTTCTTTTAGGTAGCATATAGTTGGGTCTCTTTGTTTAATCTATTCACCCAGTCTCTATCTTTTAAATGGAGAATTTAACCCATTTGCATTCAGGGCTGTTATTGACAGGTGAGGACATCCTGTCATTTTATTTATTGTTTTCTGGTTATTTTGCATATCTTTTGTTCCTTGTTCCTTCTCTTTTTGGTGATTTTTTGTGGCTGGGTTCTCTGTTATTATAAGATTTGATTATTTTCTTCTCTTTGTCCTTTGTGTAATGACTGTCCCAGTGAATTTTACAGTTTTGCATGTTTCATGAGGGTTGTTATCATCCTTTCACTTCCTGATGTAAGACTCCCTTGAATATTTTTTTTGTAAGGCCAATCTAGTGGTGATAAATTCTCTCAGTTTTTGCTTGTCTATGAAAAAGCTGGGTTTTTTTAGAGACAGAGTGTGGTGGCATGATCATACCTCACTGCAGCATCAAACTCGCGAGCTCAAGTAATCCCTCCCACCTTAGCCTGCCACACAGCTGAGACTACAGGCATGTGCCATGCCTGCTAATTTTTTTTGAGAGATAGGGTCTTGCTATGTTGCCCAGGCTGGTCTCAAATTCCTGGGCTCAAGCAATCTTCCTGCCTTAGTCTCCCAAAGCACTGGGATTACAAGTGTGAGCCACCACACCTGGCCATGTAAAAGATTGTATTTCTCCTTCATTTCTAAAAGATAGCTTTACTGGGTCTAATATTCTTGGCTGGCAGGGTTTTTTTCCTTCAGTATTTTGAATGTATCTAAATATATCATCCATTCTCCCCAGTAAGATTTCTGCTAAGAAATCTGCTGTTAGTATAATGGGGATTCCTTTAATTGTGACTTGACACATTTTTCTTGCTGTTTTTAAAATTCTTTCTCTTTGACTTTTAACAATTTGACTATAATGTGCCTCTGAGAGGATCTGTTAGATTGAATCTACTAGGATTCTTTGAGCTCCCCAGACCTGGATATCTATCTCTTCTCCCAAGACTTGGAAAATGTTCTGCTATTATTTCATTAAACGTGTTGTCCTCACATTTTCCCTTCTCTTTTCCTTCTTGAATGCCCATTATATGAATAAATATTTATCCTCTTCATGGTGTCTTATAAATCCTGTAGGTTTTCTTCATTCTTCTTTTTTTTTTTTTTTTTTGTCTGCCTGTGTTATTTCAAAAGATCTGTCTTCAAGTTCAGAAATTCTTTCTTCTGCTTGGTCTAGTGTATTGTTGAAGCTCTCAGTTGTATTTTTATTTCATTCATTGAATTCTTCAGCTCTAGGATTTCTGTTGCTTTTTTATGATATCTATCTCTTTGTTAAATTTCTCATTCAAATTATGAGTTGTTTTCCTGATTTTGTTGAATTGTATATCTGTGTTCTCTTGTATCTCGCTGAATTTCCTTAAAATTATTATTCTGAATTCTTTTTCTGGCATTATGAAATATATGCAAATATTTCCCTATGATTGGAGTCTGTTACTAGAGAATTACTGTTTTTATTGGAGGTGACATGTTTCCTTGATGGTTGATGTGTCCCTACATTGATTTCTACACATCTGGTACAAAAGTCACCTTTTCAAATTTGAAGTAGGTTTCATAGGGGAAGACTTATTTCTGTGAATGGATTTTGGGGTGTTGGTTCAGTGCGGTGCATTGGCCTTGGTTCTAGGTGGACATAGTAGGGTAGTCTCTGTGTAGTCTCTTAAGCTGTAATACTCTCTAGTTGTATTTGCAAGTTTCTCAGTGACCTAGGACAAGAGAGTCTGTGACAATGGTGGTGGGGCTTGGGCTTGCTGGGCTCTTCCTCAGGTCAGGGCTGTGTACATGAACATGGTAAGTCTGGCTCATTGGGCTTGGGGCCACAGGGCTGTTACTCTGGCTGAGAGCACAGGCATGCAGTTTCTCAGCCAGCCCCGGGGAGTGCCCACCAGAGGCAGCCTATGGGGCTGTTTCTCGGGTTGGGTATGTAGGCACATGGCTCCTTGGCTGACCTGGGGGTGCATCTGCTGGGGACAACCCATGGGACTGTTTCTCAGGCCGTAGACACAGCTGCATGGCTGCTCAGTTGGCTAGGGACTGTTTGTCAGGGACTATTTCTCCGGCTCGGGATGCAGGCTCACCTGGCCTAGGGGGCATGTCTGCTGGGGGTGGCCCACAGGGCTATTTCTCAAGTCTGGGACATAGGCACGAGGTGGATCACCTGGCCTGGAAACATTTCTGTGAGGGCTGTTCCATAGGCCCAGAATGCAGGCACAGGGCTATTGGTCGGCCTGGGATCATGCCCGCTGGAAGCAGCCTGTGGGGCTTCTTCTCAGGCCTGGGACACAAGTTCAAGGCTGCTCAGCTGTCCTGGGGATGTGTCTGCTGGAGGGGTGGGCACAAGACCATTTCTTAGGCCTGAGGCATGGACACACAGCCACTCCACTCCCCTGGGGACGTTTCTGCCAGTGGCAGTCCCCAGAGCTGTTTCTTGGGCTCTAATTACATGCACAGGATAGGTCAGGGGCTTGTCTGCAGGGCATGAGGCACCTCTGGGCTGTTTCTCAGCCCTGTATGCAGATGTGTAACCATTCCATCCCGGCAGCATGTCAGCTGCTACCAGGCTTGAGGACCTCTCCTGCTCAGGGGAGTGCAGCAGTTTGACCAGCTAAAGAGTGGGTTCACCCTGGGCAGGTCAACCAAATTGTTCCTCTAACTGGAGGTGAGGGCAACAGAAGGTGGTTTCCATACCGTACAGAGCCAGAATCACAGCCAATCTTAAGCCTCAGGTTCCATGCTGCTGGGGTTATGTTCAGCGACTGGTACGGACTTGGCGGAATGAAAATGGAACCCCAGTGCTGGAGACGTGCAATAGCTATTGGCCCCCTAGAAGAGGGAGCACTTCAGAGGTGGCTGTGGCCTCAAGATGCTGTCACACTGTAACAGCTTGGCTCACAGGGTGGGATTGAGGGGGTGAGGAGTACATACTTTGTACTCCTAATTTGGGGCAACGCAGCCACTAATTCCCCAGCAACTCTTCAAACTGTGAGACTATGGGATTCTCCTGTTGTAAGGAGTGTGGGTGTTTGCAGTAGCAATGCAGGCTGGTGGGGATCTTCTGCGTACCTTTTCCCTGCAATAAGAAATTGCAGGACTCCAGGCAGTTCCAATCCTAGCAGAAGAGAAGGGGTTGCAGAGGTCCTGGATTTGCAATCACCACAGGTGTGTCTCCACTCCCCTGCTACACTCCAGCAGTCTCCCTTTGATGCTGCTGTCAAATTGTAGCTGTTTATTCATTGCCTTAGTCCTTTCTTGTGGTGGGGTAGGGAGCCAGTGGAAAATGAATGCCAGGCATCTCTGGTCAGCCATCTTGCTGACATCATGCCTCTCTTTTTTCACGAGGGAACTAAACTATGTCATACAAGAAGATGGACTCTGCTTCCTTTTACCAAATGTAATGAGATCAGTTTTGCTCCCCTGGCTAGCATTTAATCTAAAAAATCTTCAGCAATAATTCCCAAAGTAAGATACAGGTATTGGACTGCAAGCTGGTTTTTTAATGTTAACATATGTCAGTTTCTGGCTATATTATATTTAACATAATTTATATTAAAGTAAATAATATATTGTGGTTTATTATATATTATGACATCCTCTTTCATTAACCAGCACTCTTCATTAATTCTAGTGAGAAACTGGGGATAAGTGAACTATAATGACAGACCATTTTGGTCTATAGCAGGATCATCAGACTATGGCTTGCAGAACAAACTCTAGCAGCAGCCTGCTTTTGTAAATAAAGCATTATTGGAACACAGCCACTTTTGTTTACTTATTGTCTATGGCTGTTTTTGTGCTACAGTAGACGAGTTGAGTAGTTGGCAGTTACTATTCTTTTTCCCCTTATCCCAGCCCTAGGCAACCAGTAATCTACTTACCTGTTTTTCTAGATTTGCCTATTCTGGATATATCCTATAAAAACAATCATACAATATGTGGTCTTTTGTGACTGGCTTCTTTCATTTAGCATAATGATTTCAAGATTTATCTGTGTCATGATAAATGAGACATGGCATGTCTCAGTACTTCATTCTCAAATAATAATATCCCATTGTATGGATACACTGTACCACATTTTGTTTATGCATTCATCAGATGATGGACACTTGAGTTATTTCTACTTTTTGACTGTTATAAATAATGCTGCGATGGACATTCACATACAAATTTTATGTGAATATATATTTTTATTTCTGTTAGGTCTTGTAACTAGTGTGGAATTGCTGGGTCATATGGTAACTCTGTTTAACCTTTTAAGGAAGTATTTATTTTCCTAAAGGTCTGCACCATTTTACATTCCCACCAGCAGATTATAAGGGTTCTATTTTCTCCACATGCCCATCAACACTTATGATCTACTTTTTTGATTAAAGCCATCCTAGTGGGTATGAAGTGTATTATGGTTGTATTATAGTTTTGATTTGTGTTTCCCTGAAGGCTAGTGGTATCAAGTGTTATTTCTTGTGTTTATTGGCCATATGCATATCTTCTTTGGAGAAAAGTCTATTCATATCATTTACCTATTTTTAAGTGGGGTTACTTACCTTTTGATTATTAAGTTGTAAGCATTCTTTATACATTCTTGATATAAGTTCCATATTTTCTCTCATCCTGTGGGTTGTATTTTCACTTGCACAAAAGTTTTGATGAAATCAAATTTAACTATTTTGTTGTTGTTGCTTTGTTGTTTGTGCTTTTGGAATCATAATTTTACAAACATTTCCTAATCCAAGGTCACAGACATTTACATCTATATTTTTTTCTAAGAGTTTTATAATTTTAGCTCTTACATTTAAGTCTCTGGTCCATTTTGAGTTAATTTTTGTATATGGCTTTAGTTGATTTTTATGTATGGTGTGAGGGTTCAACTTCATATTTTTGCCTGTAGATATCTAGTTTTAACCCTTGTTTATAATCTGAGTGGGTTTTCCTTTTCTTTTCTTTTATTTAATTTTAGGCCACCACACAGTATTTACCAGGACAGTGGCAGTGGAGTGTTCCTCAGGTAAATATTAACTTTCAATATATAATTTTAAATTCTTCTTTCGTTATATTCTTGTGATGACTGCATGAATACTAAAGTCAGGAGAACTAGATTTGAGACCTTCTTCTATTTATTAACATTCTTTTGGCAGTTTGTTTTCAGTTTCTTCATTTGTAAAAATGGATGTAATGATACTATACCTGTGTAAGTTTCCTTATATGATTTTTGTGAATATCAAATGATAATGCGTAAGTGAAAGCATTTGATAAATGTGTACTGTATAAACATGAAACTGACTCTTTTTTACTATTAGTATTATTTGAAAATTTAGCATTTTTCCAGCTTCACTTGGATTTGGCTTCAATTCTTATTCCATTCCTAAATAAGTATTCTATTTTCCAACTTTTGGTGACAAACAGTACTTCACCAAAAAATTGTTTAATGACATTTTCCCACTTCCTTTAGAAGTCACAGAGCTGAGAGCAGACATTTATGTCAATTTAAATACCATAGGTCACTTTATTACAACCTTTACTGGTGATATTAATATAACCATAATTATTATCTGAATTTATATATGAGGTTCTGAGTCATTAAGAAGTTTTAGTGCTTACCAGTGATAAGATTATTTACATCTACACAATTGGAATTTATAACAGATTAGTTTCTGATCTGTTGCTGAGATACTTCTGTGCTACTCCGAAAAAAAAATCTAGTAAAATATAAAACAAATACTTCTCTCATCTGTTGGCTAAGTCATTTGGTTTAACGGAAATAAGTAATCATATTTGAATTAGAAATGTGGTTTTGTGTTTTAGCCTCCTGCCTCTTCTGCTCCCTTCTTATACCTGCAACCTTCTGAGGTTATTTATCAACCAGTGGAAATTGCACAGGATGGTGGATGTGTTCCTCCTCCACTGTCTCTGATGGAAACTTCAGTTCCAGAGGTATGTATTAGTCTTAAAGTAATTGATCTATAACTACCTCATGTTAATATTTATTTCTTTTTCTTTTTTAAATTTGTTCACGACCCTCATTGAAACTGCTTCATCTTCTGTTTTGTTGATTTATTCAAATCTCTTCCCCTTTCCTGTAGCTAAGAATGCATCATCTTAGACTTTTTCACTAACTAGTTCTGAACTGTTCCCCAAATCAACCATTCACTCCACTATGCTAATCTTTGATTTGTTCTTTTTGAAATAGTAAAATTCCAAATACTCTGCATTCTCATTTTGCCTGTCAATCTGTATTGTTACTAACATTCTAATAGTCAAAAGCATATAATTAAGATGAAGAAGAAAAAAACTCTAAAAAAATTCTTCCTACAGAAATGTAAATTAAATTTATAATTACAAATTTTAATATCCTCTTCAGCATCTTTAAATTATATTTCTGATCCATTACTTATAACTTCACCATCTGTGTGCCAGGAACTGTGCATGGTATGTTTTATTTTATATTTTATTTATTTTATATTATTTTAAGTCCCAGTATATATGTGTAGGATGTACAGGTTTATTACCTAGGTAAACCTGTGCCATGTTGGTTTTCTGCATCTATCAGCCCATCCCTAGGTGTTAAGCCTGGCACGCATTAGCTATTTTTCCTGATGCTCTCCCTTCCCCAGGCCCCGACAGGTCCCACTGTGTGTTGTTCCCCTCCCTGTGTCCATATGTTCTCATTGTTCAGCTCCCACTTACAAGTGAGAATGTGCGGTGTTTCGTTTTCTGTTCCTATGTTAGTTTGCTGAGGATAATGGCTTCCAGCTCCTTCCAGCAAAGGACATGATCTCGTTCCTTTTTATGGCTGCATAGCATTCCATGGTGTATATGTACCATATTTTCTTTATCCAGTCTATCACAGATGAGCGTTTGTGTCGATTCCATGTCTTTGCTATTGTGAATAGTGCTGCAATGAACATATACATGCATGTATCTTTATAATGAAATGATTTATATTTCTTTAGGTATATGCCCAGTAATGGGATTGCTGGGTCAAAATGATATTTCTGCCCCTAGGTCTTTGAGGAATCACCACATTGTCTTCCACAATGGTTGAACTAATTTACATTTCCACCAACAGTGTAAAAAAGCATTCCTGTTTCTCCACAGCCTCACCAGCATCTGTTGTTTCTTGACTTTTTAACAATCGCCATTCTGACTGGTGTGAGATGGTATCTCATTGTGGTATTGATTAGCATTTCTCCAATGATCAGTGATGTTGAGCTCTTTTTATGTTTGTTGGCTGGATAAATGTCTTTTTTGAGAAGTGTCTGTTCGTGTCCTTTGCCGACTTTTTAACGAGGTTCTTTGTTTTTTTCTTGTGAATTTGTTTAAGTTCCTTGTACATTCTGGATATTGGACTTTTGTCAGATGGATAGATTGCAAAAATTTTCTCCCATTCTGTAGGTTGTCTGTTGACTCTCATGATAATTTCTTTTGCTGGGCAGAAGCTCTTTAGTTAATTAAAACCCATTTATCAATTTTTGCTTTAGTTGCAATTGCTTTTGATGTTTTCATCATGACGTCTGCCTATGCCTAAGTCCTGAATGAATGGTATTGCCTATATTTTCTTCTATGGTGTGTGTGTGTGTGCGTTTTGGTTTCTTTTTTTTTTTTTTTTTT
>NW_012116266.1:11673965-11678451 GCF_000951035.1 Colobus angolensis palliatus
GAGATGGGGTTTCATGTTAGCCAGGATGGTCTCGATCTCCTGACCTCGTGATCTGCCCACCTCGGCCTCCCAAAGTGCTCGGATTACAGGCATGAACCACCACACCTAGTCCTTCTATGGTTTTTGTAGTTTTGGGTTTTACACTTAAGTCTTTAATCCATCTTGAGTTAATTTTTGTATAAGGTGTAAGGAAGGGGTCCAGTTTCAATTTTCTATATATGGCTACACAGTTTTCCCAGGACCATTTTTTTGTTGTTATACTTCATGATCTGGGATACATATGCAGAACGTGCAGGTTTGTTACATAAGTGTGCATGTGCCATGGTGGTTTACTGCACCCATCAACCCATCATCTACATTAGGTATTTCTCCTAATGCTATCCCTCCCCTTGCCTCCCCCCACCAATAGGCCCTGGTGTGTGATGTTCCCCTCCCTATGTCCATGTGTTCTCATTGTTCAACTCCCACTTATGAGTGAGAGCATCAGTGTTTGGTTTTCTGTTCCTGTGTTTGCTGAAAATGATGGTTTCCAGCTTCATCCATGTCCCTGCAAAGGACATGAATTCATTCTTTTTTATCTGCCTAGTAATCCATAGTATATGTGTCACATTTTCTTTATCCAGTCTATCATTGATGGGCATTTGGGTTGGTTCCAAGTATTTGCTATTGTAAATAGTGCTGCAATAAACATACATGTGCATGTGTCTTTATAGAAGAATGATTTATAAAACTTTCGATATATATCCAGTAATGGGATTGCTGGGTCAAATGATATTTCTGGTTCTAGATCCTTGAGGAATCGCCACACTGTCTTCCACAATGGTTGAACTAATTTACACTCCCACCAACAGTGTAAAAGCATTCCTATTTCTCCACATCCTCTCCAGCATCTGTTGTTTCCTGACTTTTTAACGCTCTCCATGCTAACTGGCATGAGATGGTATCTCATTGTAGTTTTGATTTGCATTTCTCTAATGACCAGTGATAATGAGCTTTTTTTCATATGTTTGTTGGCCACATAAATGTCTTCTTTTGAGACGTGTCTATTCATATCCTTCACCCACTTTTTGATGGGGTTTTTTTTTCTTGTAAATTTGTTTAAGCTCCGTGTAGATTCTAGATATTAGCCTGTTGTCAGATGGATAAATGGCAAAAATTTTCTCCCATTCCATAGGTTGCCTGTTCACTCTGATGTAGTCTCTTTTGCTGTGCAGAAGCTCTTTAGTTTAATTAGACACCATTTGTCAGTTTTGGCTTTTGTTGCCATTGCTTTTAGTGTTTTAGTCATGCCTATGTCCTGAATGGTATTACCTAGGATTTCTTCTACGGTTGTTATGGTTTTAATTCTTACATTTAAGTCATTAATCCATCTTGAGTTAGTTTTTGTATAAGGTGTAAGGAAGAGATCCAATTTCAGTTTTGTGCATATGGCTAGCCAGTTTTCTCAACAACATTTATTAACTAGGGAATCATTTCCCCATTGCTTATTTTTGTCAGATTTGTCAAAGATCATATGGTTGTAGATGTGTGATGTTATTTCTGAGGTCTCTGTTCTGTTCCATTAGTCTATATCTCTGTTTTGGTACCAGTACCATGCTGTTTTGGTTACTGTAGCCTTGTAGTATAGTTTGAAGTCAGGTACCGTGATGCCTCCAGCTTTGTTCTTTCTGCTTAGGATTGTCTTGGCTATACAGTCTGTTTTTTGGTTCCATATGAAATTTAAACTAGTTTTTTCTAATTCTGTGAAGGAAGTCAATGGTAGCCTGACAGGAATAACATTGAATCTATAAATTACTTTGGGCAGTATGACCATTTTCATGATATTGATTCTTCCTACCCATGATCATGGAATGTTTTTCCATTTGTTTGTGTCCTCTCTTATTTCCTTGAGCAGTGGTTTGTAGTTCTCCTTGAAGAGGTCCTTCACATCCCTTGTAAGTTGGATTCCTAGGTATTTTATTCTCTTTGTAGCAATTGTGAATGGGAGTTCACTCAGGATTTGGCTCTCTGTTTGTCTGTTATTGGTGTATAGGAATGCTTGTGATTTTTGCACATTGATTTTGTATCTTGAGACTTTGCTGAAGTTGCTTATTAGCTTAAGGAGATTTGGGGCTGAGATGATGGGGTTTTCTAAATATACAGTCATGTCATCTGCAAACAGAGACAATTTGACCTCCTCTTTTCCTAATTGAATACCCTTTATTTCTTTCTCTTACCTGATTGCCCTGGCCAAAGCGTCCAATACTATGTTGAATAGGAATGATGAGAGAGGGCATCCTTGATTTGTGCCAGTTTTCAAAGGGAATGCTTCCAGCTTTTGCTCATTCAGTATGATATTGGCTATGGGTTTGTCATAAATAGCTCTTATTATTTTGAGATATGTTCCGTCAATACCTAGTTTATTAAGTGTTTTTAGCCTGAAACGGTGTTGAATTTTTTTGAAGGCCTTTTCTGCGTCTATTGAGATAATTATGTGGTTTCTGTTGTTGGTTCTGTTTATGTGATGGGTTACATTTACTGATTTGCATATGTTGAACCAGCCTTCCATCCCAGGGATGAAACCAACTTGATGGTGCTGGATAAGATATTTGATGTGCTGCTGGATTCAGTTTGCCAGTATTTTATTGAGGATTTTCACATCAATGTTCATCAGAGATGTTGGCCTGAAATTTTCTTTTTTTGTTGTGTTTCTGGCAGGTTTTGGTATCAGGATGATGCTAGCCTCATAAAATGAGTTAGGAAGGAGTCCTTCTTTTTCTATTGTCTGAAATAGTTTCAGAAGGAATGGTACTAGCTCCTCTTTGTACCTCTGGTAGAATTCAGCTGTGAATCTGTCCGGTCCTGGACTTTTTTGTTTAGTAGGCTATTAATTACTGCCTCAATTTCAGAACTTGTTATTGGTCTATTCAGGGATTTGACTTGTTCCTGGTTTAGTCTTGGGAGGGAGGGTGTATGTGTCTAGGAATTTATCCATTTCTTCCAGATTTTCTAGTTTATTTGTGTAGAGGTGTTTATAGTATTCTCTGATGATAGTTTGTATTTCTGTGGGATCAGTGGTGATATCCCCTTTTTCATTTTTTATTGTATCTATTTGATTCTTCTCTCTTTTCTTCTTTATTAGGCTGGCTAGTGGTCTATCTATTTTGTTAATCTTTTCAAAAAACCAGCTCTTGTATTCATTGATTTTTTTTGAAGGGTTTTTCATGTCTCTGTCTCCTTCAGTTCTGCTCTAATCTTAGTTATTTCTTGTCCTCTGCTAGCTTTCGAATTTGTTTGCTCTTGCTTCTCTAGTTCTTTTAATTGTGATATTAGGGTGTCAATTTTAGATCTTTCCCACTTTCTCCTGCATGCATTTAGTGCTATAAATTTCTCTCTAAACACTGCTTTAGCTGTGTCCCAGAGATTCTGGTACGTTGCGTCTTTGTTCTCATTGGTTTCAAAGAACCTATTTATTTCTGCCTTAATTTCATAATTTATCCAGTAGTCATTCAGGAGCAGGTTGTTCAGTTTCCATGTAGTGGTGTGGTTTTGAGTGAGTTTCTTAATCCTGCATTCTAATTTGATTGCACTGTGGTCTGAGACACTGTTTGTTATGATTTCCATTCTTTAGCATTTGCTGAGGAGTGTTTTACTTCCAATTATGTGGTCAATTTTACAATAAGTGCTATGTGGTGCTGAGAAGAGTGTATATTCTGTTGATTTGGGGTGGAGAGTTCTGTAGATGTTTATTAGGGCTGCTTGGTCCAGAGCTGAGTTCAAGTCCTGAATATCCTTGTTAAATTTCTGTCCCGTTGATCTAATATTGACAGTGGGGTGTTAAAGTCTCCAACTATTATTGTGTGGGAGTCTAAGTCTCTTTGTAGGTCTCTAAGAACTTGCTTTATGAATCTGGGTGCTCCTGTATTGGCTGCATATATAGATTTAGGATAATCAGCTCTTCTTGTTGCATTGATCCCTTTACCATTATGTAATGCCCTTCTTTGTCTTTTTGATCTTTGTTGGTTTAAAGTCTGTTTTATGAGAGACTAGGATTGCAATCCCTGCTTTTTTTTTTTTTCTTTTGCTTTCCATTTGCTTGGTAAATATTCCTCCATCCCTTTATTTTGAGCCTATGTGTGCCTTTGCACATGAGATGGGTCTCCTGAATACAACACAACAAAGGGTCTTGACTCTTTATCCAATTTGCCAGTCTGTGTCTTTTAATTGGGGCATTTAGGCCATGTAAATTTAAAGTTAATATTGTTATGTGTGAATTTGATCCTATCATTATGAATCTAGCTGGTTATTTTGCACATTAGTTGATGCAGTTTCTTCATAGTGTTGATGGTTTTTTCATTTTGGTGTGCTTTTGCAGTCACTGGTACTGGTTTTTCCTTTCCATATTTAGTGCTTCCTTCAGGAGCTCTTAGAAGGCAGGCCTGGTGGTGACAAAGCCTCTCAGCATTTGCTTGTCTGTAAAGGATTTTATTTCTCCTTCACTTATGAA
>NW_012116266.1:11678536-11701153 GCF_000951035.1 Colobus angolensis palliatus
GTTTCTGCAGAGAGATCCGCTGTTAGTTTGGTGGGCTTCCCTTTGTGGATAACCTGACCTTTCTGTCTGGCTGCTCTTAACATTTTTTCCTTCATTTCAACCTTGGTGAATCTGACGATTAATTGTCTCCGGATTGCTCTTCTCAAGGAGTATCTTTGTGGTGGTCTCTGTATTTCTGAATGTTGGCCTGTCTTGCTAGGTTGAGGAAGTTCTCCTGGATAATATCCAAGTTGGATAATTTCCAACTTGGTTCCATTCCCCGCATCACTTTTTGGTACACCAATCAAATGTAGGTTTGGTCTTTTCACATAGTCCCATATTTCTTGGAGGCTTTGTTCATTCCTTTTCATTCTTTTTTCTGTAATATTGTCTTCACACTTTATTTCATTAAGCTGATCTTTCATCTCTGATATCCTTTCTTCTGCTTGATCAGTTCGGCTATTGATACTTGTGTATGCTTCACAAAGTTCTCATGCTGTGTTTTTCAGTTCCATCACATCACTTATGTTCTTCTCTAAACTGGTTATTCTAGTTAGCAGTTCCTGTAACCTTTTATCAAGGTTCTTAGCCTCCTTGCACTGGGTTAGAACATGCTCCTTTAGCTCAGAATAGTTTATTACTGCCCTCTGAAGCCTACTTCTGTCAATTCATCAAACTCATTCTCCATCCAGTTTTGTTCCCTTGCTGGCGAGGAGTTGTGATCCATTGAAGGGGAAGAGGCATTCTGGTTTTTGGAATTTTCAACCTTTTTGTGTTGGTTATTCCTCATCTTTGTGGATTTATCTACCTTTGATCTTTGATGCTGATGACCTTCGGATGGGGTTTTTGCGTGGACGTCATTTTTGTTGATGTTGGTGTTATTGCTTTCGGTTTGTTAGTTTTCCCTCTAAGAGTCAGGCCCCTCTGCTGCAGGTCTTCTGGATTTTGTTGGAGGTCCACCCCAGACCCTTTTTGCCTGGGTACCACCAGCGGAAGCTGCAGAACAGCAAAGATTGCAGCCTGCTCCTTCCTCTGGAAGCCTCATCCCAGAGGGACACCCATCAGATGCCAACTGGCGCTCTCCTGTATGAGATGTCTGTCAACCCCTGCTGGGAGGTGTCTCCCAGTCAGGAGGCACAGGTGTCAGGGACTCACTTGAGGAGGCATTCTGTCCCCGAGCACTGTGCTGGGAGATCCATTGCTCTCTTCAGAGCTGGCAGGCAGGAACATTTAAGTCTGCTGAAGCTGCACTCACAGCTGCCATTTCCCCCAGGTGTTTTGTCCCAGGGAGATGGGAGTTTTACCTATAAGCCCCTGACTGGGGCTGCTGCCTTTCTTTCCGAGATGCCCTGTCCAGAGAGGAGGAATCTAGAGAGGCAGTCTGGCTACAGTAGCTTTGTGGTGCTGAGGTGGGTTCCGCCTACTCCAAACTTCCTGGTGGCTTTATTTACACTGTGAGTGGAAAACCGCCTACTCAAGCCTCAGTAATGGTGGATACCCCTCCCCCACACCAAGCTCAAGTGTCCCAGGTTGACTCAGTCTGCTGTGCTGGCAGCAAGAATTTCAAGCCAGTGGGTCTCAGCTTGCTGGGCTCTGTGGAAGTGGGATCTGCTCGGCAAGACAACTTGGCTCCTGACTTCAGCTCCCTTTCCAGGGGATGAACAGTTCTGTCTCTCTGGGGTTCCAGGCACCACTGGGTTACGAACCAAAAAACACCCTGTAGCTAGCTCAGTGTCTGCCCAAATGGCCACCCAGTTCTGTGCTTGAAACCCAGGGCCCTGGTGGTGTAGGCACCCAAGGGGATCTCCTGGTCTGCAGGTGCAAAAGCCATGGGAAAAGTGTAGTATCTGGGTCAGATATCACCGTCCCTCATGGCTTCCCTTGGCTGGGGAAGGGAGTTCCCTGACTCCTTGTGCTTCCTCGGTGAGGCAGCACCCCACCCTGCTTCTGCTCACCCTCCGTGGGCTACACCCACTGTCTAACCAGTCCCAGTGAGATGAGCTGGGTACCTCAGTTGGAAATGCAGAAATCACCCGCCTTCTGCACTGGTCTCACTGGAAGCTGCAGACCACAGTTGTTCCTATTTGGCCATCTTGCCCTGGACCTCCCCAGCACCCTTTATTAAACAGGGAATCCTTTCCCCATTGCTTTTTTTTATCAGGTTTGTTCAAGATCAGATGGTTGTAGATATGTGTGGTCTTATTTGAGTTCTCTATCCTGTTCCATTGATCTGTGTCTGTTTTTGTACCAGTACCATGGGCATAGTATGTTTTAAATCAGTGTCATGAAAGATTATGAAATTAGCATTTACCTCCCAATTTAAGTCCATTGTTTTATTACTTTTGTAATACATAATTTTGTTCTGAAACAATAATTTCCACAGTTGGATCTTAATATTTACTATCAATACTTTTACTAGGATTTCTTTATTGTTTGTTTCATTCCCCCCCATTTTTGTTTGTTTGTTTGTTTTGTTTTGAGATGGACTCTCACTCTGTCACACAGGCTGGAGCGCAGTGGCACAATCTCGGCTCACTGCAACCTCTGCCTCCTGGGTTCAAGTGATTCCCCTGCCTCAGCCTCCCAAGTAACTGGGACTATAGGCATGTGCCACCAATTCCAGCTAATTTTTTGTAATTTTAGTAGAGATGGGGTTTCATCATGTTAGCCAGGATGGTCTCCATCTCCTGACCTCATGATCCGCCCACCTCAGCCTCCCAAAGTGCTGGGATTACAGGCGTGAGCCACTGCGCCCCGGCCTGCCCCACCTATTTTTTTATGGTTGCTTTTTTCTTTTTTTCCTCAACTTTACTAAATTGTAAATAACGAAAAATGGTATACATTTACAGTGTATAGCATGATGGTTGGATATATGTACACATTGTGAAATGATTACCCCAATCAAGCTCATCCATCACCTCACATGGTTATCCTTTTTTTTTGTTTGCAGTGAGAACATTGAAGGTACCTTAAGTCTTAGCAATTTTCAAGTATATAATACGTTATTATTAACTATAGTCATGCTATACAGTAGATCTCCAGGGCATATTCTTCCTTTAGAACTGAAACTCTGTACCCTTTGACCAACATCTCCCATCTTACTCCCCAGCCCCAGCCCCTGGCAACCACCATTCTTCTCTCTGCTTCTATGAGTTCGACTTTTTCACGTTCTACATATAAATGAAATCATGTCGTATTTGTCTTTCTGTGCTTGGCTTATTTCACTTAGCATAATGTCCTCCAGGTTCATCCATGTTGTCATAAATGACAGGATCTCCTTCTTTGTTAAGGCTGAACAGTATTCCATTGTGTATATAGATACTACATTTTCTTTATCCATTCACTGATTGATGGAGCCTAAGGTTGGTTCCATATCTTGACTATTATAAATAATGCTGGAGTGAACATGGAAATGCAGATATCTCTTTAACATACTCACTTCATTTCCTTTGGATGTGTTTACACAGTAGTGTAATTTCTAGATCATGTGACAGTGTTTTTAATTTTCTGAGAAACCACCCAACTATTTTCCAAAATGGCCATACTAATTTACATTCCTACCAGCAGTGTACAAGGATTCTCTTTCCTCCACATCCTTGCCAGAGATCATTTTTGTTCCTTGTAAAGCCCTTATTATCACAGAGGTTCTGTACTGGGATGTGGCAATTGCTACTTCCTTTGCCACTTTCCCCCTGCTTCACCTCCAGCAGTAGTATTCCTCAGGCTAGATAGTAGACAAGAAAAATTGTAGAAACATGATGTATCCATCAGTTCTGCCTCCCCTGTTATTAAGTCAGGATTATTAATTATTTTAATTATTATCCTAATTGTTAATAGGGTCTCTGTGGAGATATTTTGTGCTTCTACCTCACCCTGACCAGTACATACTTCTGCACTCAAGACTCTAAAGTATCTCTGAGGAGGTCTTCCAGAACATCGACCTCTAGGGAAATCTTTATCCTTTCTGAAGCCTGAGAAGGCTTCAGAATCCTCCCTTATGTTGGTCCAACTTGCACAGCACTTGGCAGACTTTCTACATTGTGTATAGTTTGGGAGTCATAGGCATTTTCTTCTTTAATTGATGATGGCATTTTAAAAATCTGTATTTTGTTCTTTTTGTTGTTTTCTGGTTTGCAAGGAGCAGGTAGTGAGATAAGAATGCTTTTACATTTGATTTTTTTGTCAGAATCTCTTTTGGCATTAAATCGTATTTTTAATTCCTGATATCAGATACTTACCATCAGAATATATGCACTATTTAGTGGAATCTAATAAAGCCTTTCTGAAAATATTGCTCATCATTACCTTATAACTTGCACTTTGTGTGGTATTTCCATACAAAATATTTGCATGTTTTTGTTTTGATATTGTTTCTAGTAGTGGGTATAGTCTGACTAATATATAACTTAATGAATAGAGTGGGATGGTTTACAGTTGAAGTGTTTTTTTCCCTAAAATTAAGAACTTCAGAACTTTTCTTGTGAGTGTTATAGTCAGATTTCCTTTTTTAAAAAAAAAGTTACCATCTTCACTCACTTATTTCAATGATTATTTTAAACTTTTGCCAAGTCCTCAGTACTACCAGATTGCACCCACTCCACTACCTGCCCATGTCATTCTGAGAATATAGCTTTGCCTTCTCTTTTGCAGAGTAAGTAAGAACCAATTTGTGAAAACCAACTCAAGCTCCAACCCCTGAAACACAAACTTACCTATATCCTAACTCATCCTTAGCTTCTTATATTTATTTAGTGACATTCAGTCTTGTCCAAGGTTATTTCTAACTCTTGCAGTCTAGATGCTATCAATTCCCTCCTCCTCGGGGACCTCATTCCATCTACTGTTCTTTTTCTCTCTTGTATTTGAAGTCTTCTCTCCATTGGTTTAGAGCTTCACCACTTACTAACTGTGTTACTTCGAGGAATTGCTTAACCCTTCATAGTCCTGCTTTCATAATTTATTTGTAAAACGAGGACATCAGGAAAAACTATTTTGCAGGATTGATGCAAAGACTAGAGATATGGTATACAAGATTCTTTGTATAGTGCCCAGCACCTTGTAAGAGGCAATATTATCCTGTGACACACACTCCCACCAATTCCCTAATTTTCTGCTACTTTTCAAAGCCAAGCTTCTAGAAAAAGTAGTTTACATTCAGAATTTCTGCTACTTCACTACCCATTCACTCCTCACCTGCTGAAGTCTACTTCATTACCTTTCTGCTAAGGCTGCGTTGGGTAAAGGTCCTCAATGACTTTCTAACCGACACAAACTTTCTTTTTAATCTTATTTGACCTCCCAGAGACATTGCACCTACTCTCTAAAACTCTTCCTACCCTTGGTTTCCATAATACTACCCTCTTCTGGCAATGCTTTTACCTCCTTTTGTTTTCCTTTTTAAGCAGATTTCATATTTGGTTCTCCATTCTTTCACCATATATACTCACTCTGATGTTATCATCCATAGCCATATATCTAGCCCCAGTCTCACTCCTGAGTTTTAGACTGCACTATCCACTACAATAGCCACTAGCCACATGTGGCAATTGAGCACTTGAAATGTGGTAAGACCGAATTGAGATGTCCCCTACGTGTAAAATACATACTGGATTTTCAAGACACAGCATGAAGAAAGAATGTAAAACATCTTGCTAATGTTTATATTGATTGTACTTTTATATGATAATATTTAATATGTATTAGTTTAAATAAAAGACATTACTAAAAATTAATTCAATCTTTTTTTTTTACTTTTCTAACATGACACTGAGAAAATTTTAAATAACATATGTAGCTCACATTATGTTTCTATTTGACAGTGCTGGTCTAGAACCACATCTATCAACAGTATACCTCTACTAGAATTCCTACAAATACCACAAATTTTGTATATCACAAACCTAACTCCTTCTCTCCAACCCCTCACATACAATTACATGAGTACTGAGCTTTCCTTGTATTCTATATTCCAGTGAATGGTACCACCATCTGCTGGACAAGCCATAACTGTATTTACATAATCTCTTCCCTTGCCTATTGTATCCCTATATGTGTCTATAGAACTTATGATCATTCTGACTACTATTTCCCTCATCAGATTATAAGTTAATTCATTATGTTAACTCATCAGATTATGAAATTAAACATAAGGGAATGTGTTTTTAACTGTTTCTACATTGTATAGCTAGATGATTAATATATTGTAAATGCTGAGTAAATATTTTGAATTAATAAATGAAAGGTGATATTTTTTCTCTCTTTTTTTGTAATAGCCTTATTCTGATCATGGAGTTCAAGCAACATATCACCAGGTTTATGCTCCAAGTGCCATCAGTATGCCTGCACCTGTGATGCAGCCTGAACCAATTAAAGTAAGAAGTTTGTTTTGACTTTTTACTTTGTATTTCTTCCATTGTATTTCAAGTTTTCCAACTTTCTCTTTTGGAAAGGAACAACTTTGGATATTTACGTCATATTTGTGATCAGAAGTACAGAATTAGCAAATTCTTTCATGTGAAGGAAACATAATTCTAAATTAACTATAATGGTCATTTTTTTATTTGTTGTGGTAACATATGCAATTTAAAATTTTTCTATTTCAACCATTGTTAAGTGTGCAATTCAGTGGCATTAATTACTTTCACAATGCTATGCAACCATCACCATTGTTTCCAAACCTTTTCCTCACCCCAGGTTGAAACTCTGCACCCATTAAGCAAAAACTCCTCCTTCGTGCTTCTTCCCAACCCCTAGTCCCTGGCAACCTCTAATCTACATTCTATCTATATGAATTTGCCTATTCTAGATATTTAATATACAGTACTCTGATTTTTATTATCTATGTTGATGACATGTGACATTTATGGGGAGATTAAAACAATTAATGATCTCCTCTTCCAGTTTGGGAATCATATTCATGCCTTCTTAGTCAGATTCAGGCCAAAGAATGATAATCTAGTTATACCCATGTATATCCTCAATATATTTTGACTATCTACTATGTAGCAGGGAATTCTTCCTATTCCCTCATGAACAAGTTTCTTAGTGAAACTCTTGCATCATCCCTTTAAGGAAATGAACTTTATCTGCAGTAAAGAGCAACTGTTGAGATGGTAATATTAATTCTGTATACAGTGTACTTTGGTGAGGAAGATAGGTGTAGTCTTTGCATTAAAATAATGGATATTAGCTATTTCACACTCATATTTATGTTCTGGCCCATCCTATGTGTTGAACTCAATACCAAGACAGTCTACTTTAAGGAACCCCCCGATCTTCTTGTGTCCCTTCACCCCGTTACCACTCACCGCCATTACCACTCACTGCATCCCTTCATTGACTTTACCACTATACACCAAACATGAAATAAAACAATAATTTTGACATATTGTCAAAACCTATAGTGTTACTAAACATTACTTACAGAGGCTTCATTTTTAGTATTGTTAGAATATCTAAAACAAACTTCTTCTGTCATTAACATTTACTCCAAATATACTTCTGCAGAAATGGCTGATATTGCTATGCCATATTATGTAAGTGATAGTTATTTTCAGTTGCTGAGAGAGAGCTATATCACAAGTGATGGAAATTGTATAATTTATACAATTATACAAACTGAATAATTTGAATAGAGGACGGAGTGGTGGGTGGTATTTGGATAGGAGAAATTTCCAAAGGATGTTAATGTTAAACATTCTTAAAATTTAATTCTTCTAGCTTAAGAGTATATATTTCTCTAAATTTTCTTAGATCTGTGATTAGGTAACATCAAAAATTGTACGGAGAAACTGGTATCTTACTCTCCAATATAGTCATATAAAGATTACCAATTCTGGCCAAGTGTGGTGGCTCATGCCCGTAATCCCAGCATTTTGGGAGGCCAAGGTAGGAGGGTTGCTTGAAGCCAGGAGTTTGAGACCATAGTGAGACCCTGCCTCTACAAAATAAAAATTTTAAAAACTAGCCGGGCATGGTGGTGCACCCCTGTAGTGCTAACTACTCAGGAGGCTGAGGCAGGCTGATCACTTGAGCCCAAAGGTTCAAGGTTATAGTGAGCTATGATCACGCCATTGCATTCTAGTCTGGGCAACAGAGTGGGACCATGTATATCTCTAAAATTAAAAAAAAATAATAATTACCAATTCCTCTTTTGTTAGAGACAAAAAAAATAGGCTTCCAAAGTCAAAACTGAAACACAAGACAATTATGTAGAATTTTGTGTTTCTCATTTTTATTTTTTAAGGTTAAATGTTCTATGCATTTTGTACTCAATATTTTTCTTTAGGTGATTTAGTGACCCTCAATACAAAATGATGCCCCACTCAGAGACAGAAACTCCAAAACCACTTCTGTAGTTTTCTAGAACTGTATAATGCTATAGAAATGCTTTAATATGCATGTATTACTATGTGGCAAATTATCTATTTTTATTTATAGTGCATTTGTATTATAACATGGAAAACTTAATATACAAATGTTGTTCTACATTACAAAACAATCTTTTCCTAGAACATATTACTAACATTAAAATATTAGTGAATGACATTTGAAACATTAGCCTTTTTTTACTTTCAATGCAAATTTTCTCTAGTACCAAAAATCTTGGTGACTTTTAAAATAGAAAGGTGGAAATATTCTTTGGAAGAGTTGTTGTTTTTATAAGTGTAAAACTCATTTTTAAAACTCTAATGATTACAACTTTATAAATGTTAATTGAGGATATCCCAAAGCAGGAATTTCAGATGTCAAAACTATCTTGAAGCACAAATCTATTCCATAAAATAGAAACCTTATGCAGAGTTCGAAGCACAAGTCTAACTGCTGTGAAGTACTGTTTACCAGAAATTACTCATTGACTGTAAGCCACAGCCTACATACTCTGTCAAATCAAATACAAAAACGAATAAATACAAAACAGACCAATATAGAGGTAACTAGATAAATATGATCTAATTAGGGCCATCATTCCCTAATTCAGCAGTAACATCTCACACAGAAACAAGTTTTAGGCCACGTGTGGTAACTCACACCTGAACCCCAGCACTTTGGGAGGCCAAGGCGGGAGGATCACTTGAGCCAGGAGTTTGAGGCCAGCCTGGCAATATGGCGAGACCCCATCTGTAATTTTAAAAAAGAAAAAAAGAGAATTAAGTTCTAAAGTCAAAAAAAGCAAAACCACGTAACATCAAAATTATCCCACTGAACTAGACTAGGAAGGAACAAAAGGGAAATCTGTATTTCTGGGTATATGAACTATTATGTTTCTAAGATAAATATCAAATCCCAAGGTATAAAGGGTATGAGTGGAGAATTCTAAAGTGTTTCGGTTTTCTTACAGTGTTTTTACATTTTTGCATTAATATTAGTATCTAATAAAATTGTTCTCATATGGATTAAATTCAATATGTATTTTATTTAACTCCCATGGCTACTAACAATCGATGAAAACATACAGCTATTAAGGATCATATTTAACCACTTGCCCAGGCTATAAGGAATTTCTTCTAGTTAAAGTACTGATTGAACTTAAATGAAAAACACAAGTAATGGTCTACAAAGTGTGATTCAGAAATAAATTGGAGAGGGATCTGAACTACTACCACTATCTGCTTCTAGTTCAGAGGCCCGGAGCATGCACTACCTAAAAATTAGCAACTATCTCTACTTTACAAAAAGATTCCACTGCCAATATCTTTTTTGCAACCATTTCCTCATTTGAGTATCATTAATACTTCTTATAAATCAATTTAGAGACTAAAATTGTGTTGTATTCTGAAAAACCTAGGAAGGACAAGTATAAAGCAATGTAATCTAGAGAGCAGAGGCAGGAAAAGCTGGTGCTTTGTAGCTCTGAATATATAAGGAGGGTATACATTTTCATGTATGCTATATATAGTCAAACAATAGACAGCCTCAGATTCTCTAGAATAAGGTTTTTACTTATAAAGAACTAAGCAGGAGGAGTAATAAATGCTCATCCACTTAGACATTAGAAATTGTGTAGGTTCTGTGTCCACCAAGCCTCTTTTTTGATGTAAATCTAAAAGAGGGGACATAGCACAGTAAGGAGAATCAAGTGTTCATGACACCAGTTCTAATTGTCATGGGTAGCTCCCCATTCAAGGATGAGTAAACAGAAAAGTATATATTTATATTATATGGATTCTGTGAAAAAATAATTGAATATGGCACTACATTGAAGGCAAGGATGAACAGTATAAATATGTATATGTGTATAAGAACATATGTATGAGAGGAAATTAAATATAATTTTTAAGATATATCCTATGTTCTCAGTAATAGATCTTTTAAAAACAATTGCAAACCGAAAAATAGGAAAAATGAAATGGTTGCTGGCTAGTGTAAGAAAATACTGCCCAAAAACTATTGACATGATGGAAAGAATCATATTTGCCTTTGTCATAATGGGCCAGTAGTCACATAAGAAAATGAAACCCTTGATAGAGAAGGATATTTTTAATTCTTCCAGAATGTAAAAGACAATAACATGAAAGATGAAATGATGAGATAAAATGCTAGAATAGAGAGAGCAGAGAGACAGGTCCAACCAAAAAATAATAATTCTCAAGAAAAGAATACAGAATAAATGGAACAAAAAGAATGTGCAGAAATTTTAACAGCAAAACAAAAACAAAAACACTGTGACTTGAATTTACAAATCAAAAAAGAATTCATCATGCCTCAAGCAAAATTAATGAGAGGCAACCCATGCATAGATATCCTGGCAGTTATCTTTCCCCCATCATCCCATCCCATCAAATGTCCCTGGCCTTTTAACCTGTTTTTTAACATTTTATTTTGAAATAATTTTACACTTACAGAAAGGTTGTAAAAATAATACATAGAGTTCATGTATCTCTTCACTCAACTTCTGATTTTAACAGCTTACATGATCGAAACAATTAGCAAAACCAAGAAATTAGCATTCATAAAGTACTATTAAGTAAACTACAGACCTATTAAGTAAAGTACAAACTTCACCTTTTTTTTTCACTTATGTTCTTTTTCTATTCTAGGATCTAATCTAAGATCCTACATTAATTTGTCATGTCTCCTTATTCTCTACCAATCTGTGGCATTTACATAGTCTTTTATTGTCTTTCATGACCGTGATACTTTTTTAAAAAACTGATTATTTTGTAGAACGCTCTTCACTTTGAGTTTGGCCTATGTTTTCTCTTAATTAGATAAAGGTTATGAATTTGGGACAATAATATCACACAGGTGATATGCCCTTATCAGTGTGTCATATCAGGGGATATGAGATGCCAATATGTCTAATTACTGGCAATGTTAACTTTGATCACTTTAAGCTTAAAAAGTAACTTGCCCACAGTAGCATAGTTGAGTAAGTGGCAGATCCAGGATTCTAATCCAAGCATGCTTTCTACCATGGAGAAAAAGTTAGCCGGTTTCTTAAATCCTTGCAGTGAAGATCCCTGACAAACTATGCACAAAGAACTTCCCATTAGGATTTTAGTGCGTCCCTCTTAACTATGAATATGCAGCCACGTTAGAAGAAAACCTCTAGAGTGAGAGAACAAAATAAACAGAAGAAAAGAAATTCATAAGAAACATACAATGCAGGGAGCAGAAGAAAATGTCAAAGAAACTACAATTAATATCCTCTCCAAAATAGGCAAAAACTAATGAGAAGTGGTACATGCATAAACAGCCTGATACTTTTTCTCTCAAACATCTGTCCTTTTAATTTGTTTAGCCTTGCATTTTGAAATAATTTCAGATTTATTGAGAAGTTATAGAAATTATAATAGAGTTTCTGTATATCCTTCACCTACTTCATCCTTCGGCTAGAGGGCACTGGCACAGGAAATGAACATCGGTACAGTCCTCTAAACTGTACACCTTATTCTAAAATGTCACTAGTTTTTTCACTGACGTGATAACTGAAATAAATTATGTGTGAGTTAAATATTAAAGGCAAAAGTTTTCAGAAAGTAGCATCAAAAAAGACTGAGGTGAATAATAATAGAGAAAAGATAAAATTAGATTAATCCAAGAAGTCAAATATTTTTTAAATTGAAGAAAGAGGAATAGAGAAAATCATTTGGAGGAAATTATCAATAAATTAATACAAGAAACTTAAGGACAAGAGTCTCTAAATTGAAAGTCTCTAAACTGAAACTCCTAGAAACTTAAGAACAAGAGTCTCCAAATTGAAAGGGCCTACCAACTACTTGCCACGATTACTGCAAAAGACTCACACTAAGGCCAGTTATTTTAGAATGGCAGGAATAATAGAAAAATTCCAAAAGCTTCTAAAGAGAGAAAATAGATCACATTTCCCCCTTGATCTTATCCAGTTTTTAAAATAAATTTTACAATAACTTTTACCTCAAATGTATCATATAACCTAGAAATAATTACGTCTCAATGGTTCACTTTGTAAGAATGTTTAGCGTATTTTTTGCAGTAATTTTCTGCTTTCTTTTTCATTATGCAGACTTTAAATAGAATTCTATCAATTTCAGTTAGTTTCTCTGTGTACAACTAAATCAGATAAAAAACACTGAGATAAAATTCCATTCCATACATTTTCTTTGCCATTCTTTCTTAAGTACTTTAGACCTTAGGTATATCATTCAAGAACCAGTGTTATTTAAGAGCATTGTATTTTTTGTTTATATTTAAACTTCAAAATAATAACAAATTTAAAAGTATTTGTACATTGCAGAACACTTTATCTTTGCAGAATAAATTCTTTCTGCAATTAGATATTCCTAACCCAAACTGTAGTAGCTCTTCATTGCAATGTGAAAGTAGCTGCCTATTTCTTCTTGTAAACCTTTAAGGAAGAGTTCTTCATGTCATCCTGGAAATTTAAAGTAAGGTTTATTTAAAGGCCTCCTCATTCAACTTTAAAGTTTGGTCAAATAATTTTTACTTAAAAAATATTTATAGGATATCTTTTCTGTTCCATACTGTCAATTTTGTCTTATTCATATAATGCTTATATGAGCTGGAGATTACCTCAGTTCCCTTTATTTTCACTTCCTATATTGACTTTTGGTAAGTTTTTTTTTTTCTCATTTTTGAATGCTGCTCCTTAAGTAAGTTTCTTAAAAATAAGGAACGGAAATAAAAAATCAGATCAGTGTGTTTATCCTTCTAATCTGGAAAAAAATATGTATATATTTAATTGGAGGATGGTATTACAACTATAGCTAAAATAGGCTGGGCACAGTGGCCCATGCCTGTAATCCCGGCAATGTGGCACGCTGAGGTGGGCAGATCACTTGAGATCAGGAGTTCAAGACCAGCCTGACCAATGCAGTGAAACCCTGCCTCTACTAAAAACACAAAAAAAATTAGCTGGGCATAGTGGTGCATACCTGTAATACCAGCAACCCGGAAAAAAAAACAGCTAAAATAAAACTTTACTTAAGGATTTAAGTTATTATTGCCATTTCTGTTACATATTGCTACATACTGTCAAATATGGCAGAATCTTCATGTATCATGGGCCATTAGTTAACTCTATAAATCACATAAATAAGTTGCCCTTCACATAGAAACAACACATGGGCTCTACCATATGACAAGCCTTAAGTAAGAGCTCATTCTCAGTAGTTCATCAAATGTCCATTGAGCATGACATTTGAAGAATAATTTTGCAGTGCTGTAAACACAATTAATAAGACCTTACCCTCACAATAACTTTCAGTTTTCTTCATGACCTGAGCCCATAATTTTCTTGTAACTTTAACTGTTACTTTGGAATTGTCATTGGCTATTTCCTTTAAATATGGCAAAATTCAGTGCCAACATGTACTTTTTATTGAAACTGGCAGGACCTAAGTTAAATTATCTTGTTTTGGAAAGAAGTAAAAGGAATAAATGAGGGAAATATCAATAGATCTTCTCTAGGATATCAGGTTAAGTTATAAGTACTATAATGTACATTTCTAAAAATTCTTATGTGAACATTTGTGACTCAAAGGTATCACTTTTCTATTTTGAAATGAATAAATACTATCAGTCAGCAACAAGGCAAGGATGTCCCCTCACCATTTTTTTTCAACTAACAGTAAAACACAGAATAAATACAGATTTAACTTAACCATGGTAACAAGTGCACAAATACTTATCTTCCTAAATATCTAAACATATGTCTAGTTAATCCTGTTCTTTTAGTCTCAAAAGCACTAGTGTTTTATAGCTTCTTTCTCTCAAGGTTTCTATTAAACTTGTTATTTCTGATTTGTACTTTCATTTAATTAAAGTGAATCCAATATATTTAAGTCTGGCAATAAATTATTCTTACATTATAAAGTTGTCTTACTTCAGCTGCCATAACAGCTATATCATAGACTGGGTAGCTTATGCAACAAACATTTATTTCTCAAAGTTTTGGAGACAAAAAGATTGGAAAGTCCAACACTGAGGTGCTGGGAGGTCTAGTATCTGTTAAGGATTGACTTTCTGGTTTGCTGATGTCTGTCTTCTCATTTCTGCAAGGTGAAAAGCAGAGAGAGCAGAAGCAAGCTCTTTCCTGTCTCATCTTACAAGGGCAGTAATCCCATTCATGAGAACTCACCCTCATGACCTAATTACCTCCCAAAGATGCTGCCTCCAAATGCCATCACACGGGACTGGGCTTTAACATATGAATGTGGCTGAGACATAAACATTCAGTCCATAGCAAGAATATGTTCACCCTATGCTCTTAAAGCATGTTATTAAGGTTTCCTTTCATAGTATATCAGAAGTTCTCAGCCTCAAAATTTCTTTCCAGCCTAGAAAGGTTAAACCAGTGGCCACAAAAGGGCCCAATAGTAAATGTTTTCAGTTTTACAGGCTTAAATACATAGTTGCTATCAAAACTACCCAGCTCTGCCATTGTAGCATGAAAGTAGCCATAGACATAACAGAAACAATGAGTAAGGCTGTGTTCCAGTAAAACTTAATCTATAAAACAGGTGATGAGCCAGATTTGACCTGCTGTCCATAGTTTTATGACCCTTGAGTTAATCCATTAACAGGTTAATGTATCCTCTTAAAGTATAATATGAAACATAGCATAAATTCATTTGTTATAATTTCATTTTTAATTATATCTTTTAAATCTACTTTTTAGTTTAACATGGATTATCTGACCCTGAGCCTCTGGGCTGTTTTGATATTTACATTTGCCATAAGCCCTTCCTAGCCAAAATACTTAAGTGGGGGGAAAGTGTAACTAAAAGGTAATTTGAGATATTCATTCATTCCTGTGTAAAGATGAGGATTGATTGATACAGTATTCTGAGTAAATCCTACTCAGAATTACAGGAAAAAGTAAATCTTTCATCGGGAAAAATCTTATTGTTTTATTTTCATATCCAATTATGGTTTTCCATTCTTAGTTTGAGCACTTACTTTCCTTGCATTCTGAGTCTATCATTCCTTCTAATTGAACATTCTTTTCTCCTTTTACCTAATGTTTTTTCTTTTCCCTTAGAACCTAGACTACATGGATAGGCAGTGTACTTTTCATGACAGAAAATTCAACTTATGACACCTTAATCTCTTACAGAATAGTTTTTTAAACATTCTTTAGATAACATCTTCCTCTACTTTCAGGACATACGATGAGAGCAGGTAGCAGGATTTTGTATTCTACACATCATTAATATTTTTAATTTATCTGTCTTAGAAAGGTGTGGGGGAGAAATATAGGGGTATCTTTTTTATTCCATATGAAATTATTTCTTCAATATTGCAATCTATTCAAACTACTCATCTTAAGATAATTACCAAGATATATTTCACAGCTTCTTATTAGCCAAATCCCAAGGGTCTTGTGCTAGTCCATGTCCTCTTAGATTTTATTTAATTCAATACTGTCACCTAGCCTGTCCTCAACTTTTATTATTCCTAAGATATGACTCTCTTTCTTTGCCTTCAGTTTGATCTTTCAATGTCTCTTTAAGAAATATATTTCTTCCTCTCTTATCAACTACCTTAATTATAGCACAATTCTCTTTGTCCTCTAAACTGTCTTCCTAAGGGAGCTTTCTAAGTCCATTGTTGTAAAAGAAGTCAAAAACAGTCTTGTATAATCAGAACCCTTCTACCAGACTGTCTAATGTCAATTTGGCACTGCGTCTTCTATGTCTTCTTCATCATTGTCTGGTACTAGTTCAGAAGCAGTCATCTCCATCAAGTTGTCTTTTGTAAATTCCTCTGGTGTAGTGTCTATTAGCTCTTTAATTTTTCTTAAATCTGTATCTTGAAACCATTCAATCCTCCACCATTTTTGCCATATCCATAATCTCTTTCATGATTTCCTTGATTGACTTTGTTGTAAATCCTGTGAAGTTAGGTACAACATCTAGACACAGTTTTCTCCAGTAGGAATTTATTATTTCAGGCTTGATGGTTTTCACAGCTTTTCCTATAACAATGGCATCTTCAATGCTGTAATCCCTCAGACTTGCATGATGTTCTCTCTTTTGGGGTTCTCTTGCGTGGCATTAACAATTCTCTCCATAGAATATCATGTGTAATGAATCTTAGAGGTCCTTATGACCCTCTGAGGTTGAATTAGAGGCATTGTGCTTAGGGACAAGTAGATCACTTTGATACCTTCAGTGCAAAAGTCTGGCATCTGGTGTTTATGTTTTCCCTTCAAGACTGTTATTAGCAGCTTTATAGATAAGGGCAGTACTGATCATAAACCTGACTGCATTTGCACAAAACACTAGAGTTAGCCTCTCCCTTCCTGCCTTAAATCCTGGTGCTTGCTTCTCTTCCTTATTAATAAAGTCTTTTGTGGTATTTTTTTTTTTTCTTTGACTAAGGCACTTCTGCCTGCATTAAAAACCTGTTTAGGCAGATATCCTTTTTCTTCAGTGATTTTCTTAATGGCATCTTGGAACTCATCTGCTGCCTTTTGGAAGCTGTTTCTCCTGTTATCTTGACATTTTTTAAGCCAAACCTCTTTCTAAAATTATCAAACCACCTTTTAGAGGCATTACATTATCCAGCTTTAGATCCTTCACGTTCCTTTTGCTTTAAGTTATCATATAATGACTTTGCTTTTTCTCGAATCATATTAGAGTCTATAGGTATGCCTTTCTTACCATAGCAATCCCACATCCACATAAAATCTGCATTTTCCAATACAAGATCAAAAGGTATTATTTTGCAAAAAGTGCAAGATGTTTGTGCCTACTGGCATAGTTGCAGCAATGCCTTCATGAATTTCTTTTTTTTTTTTTTTTACAGTGGTCCTTAACACTGGATTCATTTGTCTTGAAATGGTGGGCACCCTCTGCTGCAGATCTCAATCTGCAGTATATATCAAGCAATTCAACTTTTTCTTCTAACGTCATGACTTTGCTTCTTGGGAGTACTTCCTGCATCACTAGTGGCATTTCATAAGGGTTCTATGGTGTTATTCAAGGTTTACAGTATTGCACTAAACACAAGAAATATGCAAAGAGTGAGAGAGATTAAATTTTACTTTGATATGCAGTTTACTGGAGAGGTGAACTGCTCACACAGAGATGACTGTCATCACACGGTGTTTTGGGCAGACGCAACACTTGAGCTCACCATTTGAGCTTACTGCAATAGTAACAGGAAATGGCTATGAAATTTTTACAGTAGTACAGTATGTACTACAGTAAATTTTATGAAGTTATGATATAGTACTGCATCTTTACATTTGTTTACATTTCTCTCAACCGCAAATGGCACCATGTCTGTGTCTGCGTGTAGAAGTTTTGATAAATTTCAACTTTTTATTAAATATTTGTGTATATTTTATGGTAGTAAATGATAGAATGACTCTACATATATTTTATGCACTCATGACATGCCTAACTTTAAAAGTGCCTTATTAACTTTTTCAATATTTCTGGGCAGTAAAGCTCATCTGTAAGTTTTTTCAAATTGTTGCAAATCTCCAAAGAATTTTCTGATATATTTATTGAAAAAACTTCACATATAAGTGACCAGGCACAGTGGCTCATGCCTGTAACTCCAGCACTTTGGGAGGCCAAGGCAGGGGAATCACTTGAGGCCAGGAGTTCAAGACCATCCTGGACAACATGGCAAAACCCTGTCTCTACTAAAAATACAAAAATTAGCCAGGAATGGTGGTATATGACTGTAATCCCAACTACTCAGGTGGCTGAGGCATGAGAATCGCTTGAGCCCAGGAGGCAGAGGTTGCAGTGAGCTGAGATCATGCCATTGCACTCCAGCCTGGGCAAAAGAATGAGATACTGTCTCAGACAAAAAAAAAGAAAAAAACCTTCACATATATTTATTAAGTGCACCCATGCAGTTCAAACCCATGTTGTTCAAGGATCAGCTGTATTAATTTCTCTCTCCACTGCCAAAACCCTTTTCAAAGCTCTATTACTGCCTAATGAGATTACTATATATTTATTTTCTTTTGTTTTTTTTGAGACAGAGTCTCACACTGTCGCCTAGGCTGGAGTGCAGTGGCGCGATCTTGACTCACTGCAAGTTCTGCCTCCCAGGTTCAAGTGATTCTCCTGCCTCAGCCTCCCGAGTAGCTGGGACTGCAGGCGTGTGCCACCATGCCCAGCTAATTTTTCTATTTTTAGTAGAGACAGGGTTTCACCATATTGGCCAGGCTAGTCTCGAACTCCTAACCTCAGGTGATCCACCCACCTCGGCCTCCCAAATTGCTGGGATTACAGTCATGAGCCACCGCGCCCAGCCCAGGATTACTATATATTTCTTCAAGACTTCTACATCTTCACTTTCCATCTTTTAGTCACGCATAAAATCTGAATTTAGTTTTTTATCTGACATTAATTTTTCCCCTCTTATCACTCTTATCAACTTTTAGCCACACTCTTACCATTAAATATTATATTCTCTGGCCAGGAGCAGTGGCTCATGCCTGTAATCCCAGCACTTTGGGAGGCCGAGGTGGGTGGATCACCTGAGGTCAGGAATTCGATACTAACCTGAGCAACACAGTGAAACCCCATCTCTACTAAAAATTCAAAAATTAGCCAGGCATGGTGGCATGCACCTGTAGTCCCAGCTACTCACAAGGCTGAGACAGGAGAATTGCTTGAGCCCGGGAGGCGGAGGATGCAGTGAGCTGAGACCATGCCACTGCACTCCAGCCTGGGTGACAGAGTGAGACATATTCTCTCATTTTCCCGTATTTATCAACCTAAATTATTCATATATGAATATACTGAAGTTAGCACTGCTCCTTGTTCTCTCTAGCACATTGAGGCTTTAACCAAGTAATTTCACATACATAAAATGGTTTGACTTCATGTATCTCTATTTTCTCCTGAGAGGATCAGTATATACCGGGTTACAGCCAATAACCTCTAAGTAGTTAACTAGGTATGAATGGCTGTGTATTATCATAATAGATCTAGTCATTCAACAAATGCTTACTGAGCACCTACCTTGTGCTTGCCATTATTCTAGACACTGGGAATACAGTTATGAACATTAGTAAATGGTACTGGACGGTATTAAACAGGCCAGGGAAATCTAGGCCAGTCTGTAGAGTTTGGTTTTAGCAAACACAACAAATTTGAGCCACTAGAGCCATGCTGTCTCCAATATGGTGCCCACTAGCCACATGAGGCTATTGAATTTCAATTCTAAATTAATTTAAATTAAATTAAAAATTCAGTTCCTGAGTTGCAACTAACCACATTTCAAGTGCTAATCAACCACATGGGACTAGTGGCCACCATACTTAATAGTGTAATCGTAAAACATTCCCATCAATGTGGGCCATTCTATTGGACAGCACTGCTCTAGAGATAGTGGAACAAATATGGAAATTTTCGAGCCTATTCAAAATTTAAAATATGTCTTAGGACAGCATGATTCCCTAAATTAGAAGCTGGCCTAGGCCCAAATTGCCAAAAAGGTAGTAGTAACTAGGTTGATTCTTTGACCCAATTTAGTATTAACAACAACAAAAAAAATCCCAGGATGACACAGGTATATGGAATTCTTCTGAATTACACAGCGTAAGTAACTGTATGCCTGTCCTACTTATGCCCACTTAAAGGATACTTTCGGGTTTTGGACAACTTTCTTTTTTTTTTTTTTTTTTTGAGACGGAGTCTTGCTCTGTCACCCAGGCTGGAGTGCAGTGGTACAATCTTGGCTCACTGCAAGCTCTGCCTCCTGGGTTCACGCCATTCTCCTGCCTCAGCTTCCTAAGTAGCTGGGACTACAGGCGCCCGCCACCACGCCCGGCTGATTTTTTTTGTATTTTTAGTAGAAACGGGTTTTCACTCCATTAGCCAGGATGGTCTCGATCTCCTGACCTCGTGATCCACCCGCCTTGGCCTCCCAAAGTGCTGGGATTACAGGCTTGAGCCACCGCGCCCTGCCAGGGTTTGGGGCAGCTTTCTAAATAGCCTCCTGCGAAAAACACTACTCCCCTTTTAAAAACAAGTTTTTAAGACACACCTAATAGAAGGAAATGTTGTAACTCGTAATTTGTGCTGACCCATCCCTCATTTTATTTACTAAACATTTATACTGTAACACTAGACTAGAGATTGTCTAATACAGATTCTAAGCTCTCAGAGAGCAGGGACAAGCTTTTCCCGAGTTCTGGAGCCCTCCTAATTGCTCACCTCTCACTTTGTAACATTCTAATTTAATTTGTACCAAGGTTCTGCAAATATTTAGTGAATGTTGATTGATGGTCTGCACTCATCTGTTCTAACTTATGTTTTTTTTTTTTTTCCATTCAGTCTTCCTGATCTATATTTTCTCTTTACTTAACAGACAGTGTGGAGCATTCATTATTAAGACAATTGGGCAGCTCTAGTCCAGCTCAACTGATTTCTTGTCCAATGATCCTTGTGTGGCCGAGATCCAGCTTCAACGAACCAGCTAGAAGCTGCCCGTTGTGAAACTTAGTGTTAGTTAATACCTCACCATACTCAGTTATTCCACTATAAGCTGTCTAAATTTGATGAAATTTGCTTTTTCAGCTGTTCTACAAAATTATTTAGGTAGATGTGGCATGTTGGTTTTTTATGTGCTAATCTAACTGTAATGATTTTTTCTACAACATGTTTTATCCATTCCATAAATAATAACCACATTGGGAATAGTGAGGTGTCTTTTATTTTCTCTGCTTTGTGTTATTTTTTCTTATCAAACTATTAGATGTTATGTTTCATATTATTTGATATTTATTTTCATATTTAGGATAAGAATCATTTTTAATTATAATACTTTTAATACTTTCATATATTTTACAACAGTATACTATTTAATCTTAATGACTTAATTCTATTTTTGCTTTGCTGTTTTGTCATTTAATATGCTTTTGTCTAATTTTTCATTCAGTTGTTACTGTTACTCCTTATTTAATTTTGCATCTGCCATGGTTTTCAGAATCTGAATAGTATTTATACTTCTTTTTTTATAACATTTTCCAAATATTAGAAATACCATCAGCATGATCAATATTCTTGCCTTTTCATGTAATTTGACCATATTAAATTTTTTCTTCAATGTTTGAGACAACATTGAAATATTCCTATAACATAACTTATTTGGTATCAAATTTTATAAAATATGGATCCACCTTTGGAATTTTGATAAAAGAAGGGTTCATCTCTGACATGATCCCATAACATTGACTGAAATTCCACCAAATTAATGTTCTTTGAATGCTTTAATCCTTAAACCTTTTCTTCTTATATGCAACCAATATATTCAATTATATATGTGATTAATTTTTAAAAGGACAATTGTTTTCATAAAATGCAAAACTATTTTTACACCAAAGGAAAATTTTAGATCCTGATACTAAATCCAATTTTTACTATAAAATTGGAAAATAGATGGGAGGGGGAGTCATTCATTGTTCAAAAGGTACAGAACAAATCATAGGGGTTTTTAATCTCTAAAATTTCTACAGTAGTACAGGAAATATTCCTCTTTACATTCATTTGCAGTTCTTTCACTGACCTCCTAATTTTAGGTGGAGGGGGCAGGGGAGCCATAAAAGTTGGAATTCCCCTAATAAATCTATCTCTTTCCTCTCCTGTTTCAACCCCAAATGTATTTCATGCTCAGCAGCAGAAGAAGAAATAATAGGATATGGATCACAAAGGTTTTTCTGGTGAGTCAAACAGGGTGTTTTCTTTTGAAACCGTAATGAATATGTTTGCCGTCAAATGCTTTCATGAGAACAGTAGAACCTTATGAATGTATACTAGCATACAAGGATCTCAAGTACATTAATTATTCTCAGTTTTAGGAATGTAAATAGATTAAGTCCCACAATGAAATTTCAAAAGTTTTTGTTCTGTAAGTAAAAAATCACTAACCACTGATGTTCGAGATTTTCTTTTAATAGCACTATCCTTGAGAAGCAAAAAGTTTATGTTTTGATTTTCAAATGTTAAACAAGATGCTAAACTAATCCTGGACTGTTAATAAAAATTAATGATGTATTATTAGATAAGGAATTTTGATAATAATTGATAGCCAAGTTTGTTTCTTCCACAGCTATATAGATTATATGCATACACATTTATACATGTTTATATACATATATAAACACATATATAATTTATACATGTTTATATACATATATAAACACATATATAATTTATACAT
>NW_012116266.1:11701203-11739644 GCF_000951035.1 Colobus angolensis palliatus
ATTTATACATGTTTATATACATATATAAACACATATATAATTTATACATGTTTATATACATATATAAACACATATATAATTTATACATATGCACTTTCTTAGAATTTAGCTTTGAGAAGCTAATAAAAATTTTGAAGTTTGACAATTGAATAAATGGAGGATATCATTCAGCCTTCTTCATGGCCTAGCTTAATAGCCCAAACATGTTACTTTTTTTTTTAAGAGGCAGTCTTGCTCTGGGGCCCAGGTGGGAATGCAGTTATGTGATCATGGCTCACTGTGACCTCAAACTCCTGGGCTCAAGCCATCCTTTCACCTCAGCCTCCCTAGTAGCTAGGATTACAGGCATGTACCACCACACCCAGCTAATTTTTTATTTTTTGTAGAGACAGGGTCTTACTAGGTTCCCCAAGCTGTTCTCAAACTTGGGCTCCAGTGATCCTCCTACTTTGGCCATCCAAAGTGCTGAGATTACAGGCGTGAGCCATTGTACCCGGCCCCACACATGTTACTTCTAAAAACAGATAGATTGAGAGAACAAAAATTCTCCTTACATATACTAAGTAAAGCCCATTTTATTTCTTTCTATTTTGTAGTATATCTCTAATAGATAATTTTGAAAATTAAGGTTTTACTTAGGACCCATTTTGAAAGGCCAATCTGAAGAAATTATCTGAAATTCACTGGGTGTTAGAATAAAATGGATAATACAGATATTAGTACATGTACCAAAATCACAAGGTAATAACTTTGCAGCCTGTTTTCCAAAAGTCTCTAATACAATCAGAGATAGAAGATGGTAACATGTCAAAAGACAAAGAATCTTGGGAAATTAGGCTTTAACTTCTTTTGTCAGCTGATTTCAGAAGAATGGCTTGGAAAGAGGTATGATTTAGTTTATAAAAGATTGCTTTATAAATTTCCACTGACAAGAACAGTACAATTATTTTCAAACACATTTATACATGATAACCCCCATATGTAAGAGTGTGTTTCCTGGATTTATGCTACACTTAACTATAAAATAATGATTTGGGGTCACACACAAAAATTCTTTGTATCTTTCCCAGAAATTGCACTTCAATAGAATTAAAATACAGAATCAAAGGACTTTAGGAGGGCATCCGATACAACTTCAATATCATGCTTCAACATGCTCTTTGTTACTGTAATAAATTGTTGGCCTCTAGACCTATAATTTGACTCCAATTTATCCTGAAATCACTATAGACTTAAAAGTGGCAAAGAAGAAAATTATACCCAAAGAATTAACATAAATAATATTCATAATTGGTGCTGTTTCTTTCAACTCTATTCAGTGTTTTTATCCCTGTACATAAGTCCTTAAAAATATGGCATCAGTTTTGTCCTTCCATGTTGAATACCACTCTCTAACAGTGGCTGCTGTTTGTTGGACTTACTCTTCCCTTTGAAATACAGCAGTGTGAGAAGTGGCCTCTCTATACTTAGAGACCAAGGCCCCTCACTTCCTCCCCTGCTGAGAGTCTTCTCACTTCAGGAGATAAGCAACAGTTGGTGGTGGTTCATCAGAGAAAATTTGGGGGACCTAGATCCTCACACTTCTTGGGATGTACCCATAAGATTCTGGTATACCCTTAGGCCTGAAGAGAGAATGTCTAAGAAGAAAGTTCTTTGATTAGACTCCTACTTTTTTCTTCTCCATTTCTTCCTTCATGAGATGGTGAAGATAAAACACATCTCTAAGAGTTTTTATTTCCTGGGAAAAAATATCATTTTAAAAGATGGTAGTTTTGTGTTGTTATTTTGTTTTATGAGTCAGGTTTCTTTCCAGAGGTATACAGCCTTCAGAGTAACTGCCTCTAATGTCTTAATATTTATTTTCTCCCTTTACTAACCACTAACAAGTTCTGTGGCATTCTCTCTATAACTTTGTTTTTGATAGGTTTTATTCCTTAAAAAGTATTTGTGAAGGCTGAGTCTATCATATAATCTATGCGTTATCTCAGTAAAGTATTTTCTTCATCAAATGGGACTTGTGGTATTTACATTAATAGTGGCTTTACTTCCACTCATGAAGCATTTGAGATAAAAAACATTTCTAAGTTCATCCTTCAATATCTCATAGTATTTGAATTTTAGATGCCCGTTGGGGTAAAATTGCTCATGTCATCATTCATTCTGTTTTTCTAATTAATCTAATGGAATATAATAATCTGAAACTTGAGGCTTTGTGATAATCTATAGTGAAGTCCTTTTATAGAAATACCTTGGTGACTGGAGCTTTTATATAACTATATTATATATTACATATATCCACAAATATATGCATGCATACATGTATACATATAAAGAAGTATAACAGAGAAAACATATTAATTAGAACAGACAATATTATTGTAATATTACTTATTAACAAGTAGTATGGCACCTATTTTAGGTGTCTGGACTGGGAATCTGAGGCTAGAGACAGGTTCTAATTTTTTAACAGGTGAGTTTTTGCAGCTTTATCTAACAGCTATCATTCCATCCCTTTGTAGAGGATATCAAAAAAGCAACTGATAAATCCCATCTAATTAATGGATCAAAATTCTGTGGACTTATTTCTAGTTTTGGGGGGAACTGACCAACATCTGATTTTTGAGAATATAAGAGTCTGAATTCCTTGTTAAGATTTAGTTCTTGGTCAGGCGCAGTGGCTCACGTCTGTAATCCCAGCACTTTGGGAGGCTGAGGTGGGCAGATGACGAGGTCAGGAGATCGAAACCATCCCGGCCAACATGGTGAAACCACGTCTCTACTAAAATACAAAAAATTAGCCGAGTGTGGTGGTATGCGCCTGTAGTCCCAGCTACTCGGCAGGCTGAGGCAGGGGAATAGCTTGAAGCTAGGAGGCAGAGATTGCAGTGAGCCAAGATCACGCCATTGCACTCCAGCCTGGTGACAGAGCAAGATTCCGTCTCAAAAAAAAAAAAAAGATTTAGTTCTTCTTGCATCAAATGTTTAACTGACGGTTTCCTACAGAACTGGAGTATATGTATTTGTTTGTATTGGTGGTCTAAAGCATTATTTATTTTTTCCCCTACCCCCCAGTGAATAAATGACTTTGTTATCTTAGTAACTATATTAAAAACAGCAAGGGAGAATTCAGGACATCTTTTCACATCACCTTCAGTGTACACAGTCTCCTTTGTTAGCCCCACTGCACCATGTAAATATTATGGTTATGCCATGATATGGGAAAAGTTTAGAAAGCAGAAGAAAAGATAATGTGTTTGTTTTTTTTATGAGACTTTTTGAAATTAAACACTTTTTTTAAAGATTCAAACTTTGAATTGGGCTATAAACCTAACACTGTACAACTCATTCAATACAACTCATTAATTCACTTGCTTCTTGAAAACTACTTTCTAAATCACTGTCACCTTTGCTTAAATTTTATATATCCATTACAGAGAATTCAGCTTTCCTTATTTTCTTCTAAATGATGAATTATTTGGAGAAACATCCAGAATTCATTCTAAATGTCATTTCTTCATATAAATCATCCAGTTGGTCTTTCCTTATTAAACATCCTTCAAACCAAACATCTTCACACATGCTAGCTAAAGGTAAGTGACAGTACAGCTTTTACTGACATGATTTAATCTCAGGTCATGCAGTTTCAAAAGAAATCTCATCTTTATTATTTAAATAAAGTACAGTTCGTTCTATTAAAGTAAGACAGACTTACAATTACAGTCTGCCTGAATAAGGTCATGTGTAGTAACATAACTACCTCTCTTCTCAGAACTGATTACATCCTTAGACACATGTCAAGTTCGCATGTAATTATTAGTTTAACCTTCTCTGAAACAACATTATATGGACTCAGAATTAGGAGTCCTTGTTCTCCAACACGTATGTCCTCTGGAATCTCACCCCCACCTGCATTGATGAGCAGCAGACTTCATTTTTATTATCTATATAGAAATCAAGGTGATTCACCTATAGATGAAGTCCTCTGATGTTTCATCAGTCATATCAAATTCTGCTTTATCTTCTGCTCCTTGTAATAGTCAGACAGTTCTTGACTTTGCTGATCTCTGCTCAGAGACTTTATATGGGGTAATCATCTACTTATCATCCAAATATGAATACTTAAGAGGAAAGGGGCCACCAAAAAGAATTAAAATTATGTATTTTTTGAAATATGTGTTTATTGGCCAACAAAGAAGTTTGCCATGTTAATAAGCTTATAAAATCATTCTATTCAAAAACTGTTTTTCAAAACTAAAATTCTAGTAATACAGTAAGTGTAAGCCTAGACTGTCTCAGGGAAATTAAAATATAGCTAATATTCCTATTAATATATTACACAATAAATGTAACATTAAATCAGGATCAAAAAGTATGGCCTAAAAAGGGATTAAGCTGTAGAGCCTAGGCCTGGACTGCTTTATTACTTTAACCCTTGAAGCCTTATGGTTTCCAGTTTAGCCAGTGACTCACACAGCTATATAAACAGATTGACTTATGTTTAGATATAAGCCTATTTTGCTGTGTTATAAATATGAAATCATTGAATTATATAATTTAAGGACTCAAATAAATCCCAGAGATTCTATTATCCCTTACTTTATATATGAAGAAACACAGTCTATAACTACGGAATAGTCTTAAGATACTAGTCTTGAAATTTTGGTAACTTAACCTGTGTTCACTCTTCTACAGAAAAGCTTTGCTTAAATCATTGAAGATTGTTCAAAGTCTACGATAATATTCGAAGTGAAAATGGTATTAACTTTGTTGATGATGTGCTATAAAGTCCTGCTTAAAATATCACATTTTTTCACACTATATTATTTCAAAACAAGAGTAATACCTTATATTTATATAGCACCTTACAATTTACAAGCACTTCACATGCATTATCTCATTTTATCCACTCAATATTTTTTGAGATAATCAGGCACTTTTTTAGGAAAGAAGTGAAGCTCAGAAAGGTTAAGAGAATTTCCCAAGGTGACATTACTATTAAGTGTTAGAACTCAGAACTTTCTTTTACTAATAAATGGTCACCTTTAAGGAAGCAAGTGATTTCTGGGGAGTGGCGGTGGGAGGAGGGTAGGAGGAGTGAGAGGGAAGTTCCTTAACACAATGCTTTTCAAAAATAATTTTTGTCCCACGCAAGAATTATGGACCATCTTTCCTTGAATCACCAAAATTAAATCTAACTGAAATAAAAGTGTACTCTAATCCCTTTAGCATCTGGGAATCTGAATCAGAAAATATTTCATTTCTAAAGAAAAGAAACAAATTGTGATAAACATAAAACTGTTTAATCATGCTTTTATCAAGTAACCTAAATATGAACCAGTTTTCTAACCAAAATAGTGGAAATAAATTACCCCAGAATTTAATTTTCTTTAGAAGCGCTCAAGTCAGCATTCTGGGAAATATAAGAATGAACACAGTGTGAGAAGAAAGAACTTCTAAGGTATCCCAGAAAAACTTTAATCCCTGCCATAGCAAAAGATACCTAGAGGCTGTGCCATGTCCTCTTTGTGTATTGGGAACATCGCACATTTCCACTGCTTTTGAAAGAATAAAGTTCACCAAAAATAAATATTATTTTTCTTCTTTCTTCCTTTCCATTTTTCTTGCTAATTGCCACAATGTAGGCATGTATCAGTCTTAGTACAGGCCCTGCATGTAGAATTTGCTATTTTGGGAAAGGGTTATTCTAGTTTAGTGTTCCTTTTTACATGCTAATGACAGGTACCAGACTTTTTTTTTTTTTTTTTTTTTGAGAAGGAGTCTTGCTCTGTCGCCCAGGCTGGAGTGTGGTGGCCGGATCTCAGCTCACTGCAAGCTCCGCCTCCCGGGTTTACGCCATTCTCCTGCCTCAGCCTCCCAAGTAGCTGGGACCACAGGCGCCCATCACCTCGCCCGGCTATTTTTTTGTATTTTTTAGTAGAGACGGGGTTTCACCGTGTTAGCCAGGATGGTCTCAATCTCCTGACCTCGTGATCCGCCCGTCTCGGCCTCCCAAAGTGCTGGGATTACAGGCTTGAGCCACCGTGCCCGGCCCAGTACCAGATTTTTTATACTGATAAAACTTGATGTGGCTCTAAGGTAAATGGGTCATTATCATAATTGTCCACTGAAGTATTTTTAGCTCAAAAACTGTAACAGTGCCTAAGGTTAAATACAGTCTGTCATTGCAGTGAATTTTTTTCACAACACTGATTTTGATAAACCACCTTTAACTTATTATTAAAATACACCATAAATGTGTTTCTTTTCTAGTTGGAAGACTATCTTATGACTTCACAAGTGATAATTGTGCATTTACACAGAGAGCTTATTCATATTGCTTTAAGATACTTGATAAGAATAAACTCTCTGTGTAATTGCACAATTTAAAACACTTGACCCTAGAGTTATCTAGGTCTTATATGCCATAAGAAATTATCCATCGTTTTTATTACCTACTCCTGATACTTACCTATTCCAGCAGTGGCAAAATGTTTGATTGTTGGTAGACATGCTCAATGTTTTGGTAAGTCAGCAGAGTGGCCTACGTACCCAAATCATGGAAATTACAATATATAATCAAACATACCTCTTTACAAAAGATTTGCCTTTTACCTTAGAATCTTTAGCTAATTTCCCTTAACTATGTAAGTCCCTAGTTAAGTTTTTGGAAAAACTAACAGAACACTTAGTATTAAATTTCTGTTGTTAGATGCAGGCTGAGCAGCTGATTTGGCCTAAGTGCTACTTCAAAAGTTGTATTCATCTTTATGAGGTTAACCCTACCTCCTTGATACTTGCATTCTTCTTCAATCACAACTCAAATCACTTAAAGCAGGCAGAGAAAATTACAAGATTTTTAGGTAAAAGGATTTGGTTACATCCTGACTCCTGAAGTAGGCATTTATTCATTATGGATGCCTTAACTGAAATTTCCTTTTCTCAGTTTCTTGAACAAAACAATATCTCAACGGATCCTTATGTTCAGCAGTGGATCGAATAAAAATCATTTGTTGGAACACAGAGTCTATTCATTGCATGTTTCAACAGGATGTTACTCTATTAACATGAAGTAGTATATTAATAATTCTCTAATTTTCTCTGGACAGTTGCTTTATTACCTATCGGATCTGCTCTAATTTTGTATATCATAAGTTCATAAATCTTTTTTTCAACAAATCTTTACCAAAGTTCAGGGATGATACAAAGAAAGCATAATCTAATAATTTAGAAATACCATTGGATGTGGCCTCAGATCCCTTGAAGTGAGTCTCTTTTTATAGCCCTAGAATGCCTCCTTGTGCAGCAGCAGGTTATAAGGTCACCTACTTTTTCTAGTGGGAATTTC
This sequence comes from Colobus angolensis palliatus, assembly GCF_000951035.1. NCBI lineage: Eukaryota > Metazoa > Chordata > Mammalia > Primates > Cercopithecidae > Colobus > Colobus angolensis. The sequence goes on from NW_012116266.1 coordinate 11,708,549, forward strand.
CTAAAACACACCTTCTGTCCACAGAATCCAGGCCCAGTTAATCTGATTTTTTAAATCTTTCCCTTAAGTAATTATAAAGTTAGAGCCATTTAAAATGCATTAAAACCTTAATTTTCTTTAAATCTCTTAATAGGAACCAAGGTTACATTCTGTGAGAAGCTTTTCTCAGCTGTCTTCTGTAGATTTGAAACCTTGATATTCTCAAAGCCCACACTTTCATCCTAGAAAAGATTTCAGAGCAGAGGATTCAATTCTTACTCCACCTTCATCTACTGATTCTGTTAAGTAGAATCTTGGATAACTATTTTGTCCAATAATAAAAAACAACTAGCCCCAAATGTGATCTGGTAACAAATATGAGGGTTTGGACATGCTTAAGGTTAAATGTTTTTGCTTTTATAAGAGAATTAAAGAAATCTTAGTAACCAGAACATTGGAGGTGCAGGATAAACTAAATGTTTCCTTTATTCATTCACACACTTAAGTAACATAGACTTATAATCTGTAACAAATAGAACAAAGGTTACACTATAAGATAAAAATCTTGAGTTTGAAAAATTTAGTTATTATCTGGCTATTTTGTCAACATGATAATTTCATATACAACCACGTAAAAACATCTTTGGTGTTTAGATTTTTCCATTTTATTCCAGCTGTTTCATATTTGTAGACATAGCCATGGCATGTACAGAATATGCGTAGCAACAGACCATTTGTATAATATATTACAGTTAAAAAAAAAAACACTATCTTGCTAGGGAGATATGTCAAGTAGATTCAAGTTTCTACATTATTTTGATTTTACTGCATTTAACTTTGTGTATATTTTACATGTATTAAATGTTTTGATGAAACATTTCAAACTCTTAAGTTTACATTAGAAATGTTGGCAAACTATCTATAAAATATCTGTATATATATAAAATATCCAGAAATCTGTCATATTTTTATTTTATACCAATTACAATGGCCAAAGTTGACACTATTCTTAAATATACTTAATGATTATCTGGATTATCTCCATATCTATTTTTGGCCCTCTTTTGCCATCCATACATGAAATATAAAGATCCTTATTCCTTATGGCATCTTTTTTGTTTGTTTGTTTGTTTTTGAGGTGGAGTCTGGCTCTGTAGCCCAGACCGGAGTGCAGTGGCACAATCTCGGCTCACTGCAAGCTCCACCTCCCGGGTTCACGCCATTCTCCTGCCTCAGCCTCCCGAGTAGCTGGGACTACAGGCGCCCCCCACCACGCCTAATTTTTTCTATTTTTGCTAGAGACAGGGTTTCAGCGTGTTAACCAGGATGGTCTCGATCTCCTGACCTCGTGATCTGCCCACCTCAGCCTCCCAAAGTGCTGGGATTACAGGCGTGAGCCACCGCGTCCGGCCCCTTATGGCATCTTAGTAAGTATAAGCATTCACTGCATATATCATGTTAGATTCAATACATACATATTTCTTCCTATAACATAGTGACACTGTCAATATTCCTTTTTATCTTTCATTCAGATCTTAGTTTATGAGGTTTCCAGGCTTTTAAAACATTAACCTTAACTGAATAAAATTTACATGTTTCACTTTTTTTTTTTTTTTGAGACACACACTTCGCTTTGCTCCCCAGGCTGGAGTGCAGTGGCGCCATCTCTGCTCACTGCAAGCTCCGCCTCCCGGGTTCACGCCATTCTCCTGCCTCAGCCTCCAGAATAGCTGGGACTACAGGCGCCCCCCACCACGCCTGGCTAGTGTGTGTGTGTGTGTGTGTGTGTGTGTGTGTGTATTTTTAGTAGAGACGGGGTTTCATCGTGTTAGCCACGATGGACAGGCATGAGCCACCACGCATATTTCACCTTTTAAATACAAAGAAGCTATGATTGCCTGCTTTTACAGAATTAGAAAGCTTTTTACAATGAAAAAATGCACTGTAACTAGAACATTTTAAAATTAAATAATTGCCACAGTAACTTTCCTTTAAATATTGCCTGTTTAATATATATCCCAACTTTCTTCTCTAAAAACACTATACTCCTTTTATAGAAGATTAGATTAATAAAACAATAAAAATAAGTTACATAAATAAGCAATATTTACATTGACTACATGGAAATTTATTCTGGCCTTTAATAAAATTCGATTGCACAATACTAGGAAATACTAGGATTTTACTATTTTAATTTCACACCCATTCTAACATCTAAAGTTGATTTGTCCTTCTGTTGGGCAAGAATAAGAATTATATATAAAAAATCTTCTCATATTAGGAAGATAACCCAATAATAACTTTAGGTAATTTTATTTTACCTTGTCTCATAAAAGATAATGTACTAATGTTTCTGAGCTCAAGTATTTAGATTAAGGAATAAAATGTAATGGCACAATTATATTAAAGAATATTTTGGCACACCCTAAGGCCACTCCATCTATTTAATTTTTTTTCCTGCAGTTTTTTTTTTGTTCTGTTTTGGTTTTTTGCTTTGTTTTCTTCTGATACGAAGTCTCACTCTTGTCCCCCAGGCTGGATTGCCATGCCGCAGTCTCGGCTCACTGCAACCTCTGCCTCCTGGGTTCAAGCGATTTTCCTGCCTCAGCCTCCTGAGTAGCTGGGATTACAGGCGCCTGCTCCCATGCCCTACTAATTTTGTATTTTTAATAGACAGGGTTTCACTATGTTGGCAAGGCTGGTCTCAAACTCCTGATCTCAGATGATCCGCCTGCCTCAGCCTCCCAAAGTGCTGGGATTACAGGCCTGAGTTCTGCAGCTTTTACTTTTTTATTTATTTTATTATTTTATTTTTTTGAGACAGTCTCACTCTGTTGCCCAGGCTAGAGTGCAGTGGCGGTCTCTCGGCTCACTGCAAGCTCCACCTCCCGGGTTCACGCCATCCTCCTGCCCCAGCCTCCCAAATAGTTGGGACTACAGGCGCTCGCCACCACGCCCGGCTAATTTTTTTGTATATTTAATAGAGACAGGGTTTCACCGTGTTAGCCAGGTCGGTCTTGATCTCCTGACCTCGTGATCTGCCCGCCTCACCCTCCCAAAAGTGCTGGGATTATATGCGTGAGCTACCACACTCAGCCAGTTATTTTTAAAGTAACATGCTGTATAGAACAAGCCCAGCAGAGTGTTATTAGAGCCCTAGTCAAAATACCATGAAACAATCTATTTCATATTCAGCTTGTCTGATGTTTTCAGCATACATGTTAATCCTGTATTATTCAGGCTTATTCAAGTGTACAGCAAAGCATTTTTGTTCCACACTGTAAATTTTGAGAGTCATTGTACATGAGTTCAAAAAACACTGATATTGAAGGTTTTTTTTAGCTTATTTTAGGCAATTGGCTCTTTACCAAAATGTATTGATGTGCTTCCACATTACTTTCGTTCAGTTCTACAAAGATTATATATTTCTCACTCCAAAGTACAGAAGAACAGAGGTGGTAGGAAAATTAATGTATTCCCCCCAAACAACTTACTCTGCTTAAATTGTGATATTTGGCTCTTATTTTGTAATGTAACATATCCATGATAGCAAAAATAGCTTTAATAACTATAAAAGATCAATGCTTTAACTTTTAATTATCAACATTTTTATAAATCATGGTATAAAAATGAAGATAGAGATGAAACTCTCACCTTTAACCTCATATAGTTGTGAAACAATGATAGTATTATAAATGTTTCATTAAAAAGTATAACTAAAAAGCATATTTTTTTCCTTTGATGTTTTGGAGAAAACATCTAAAGGATAATTTTATTAACACTTTGAGATGGTTTTAGTACAGTATGTATTAATTGCTAATCATACTCAGCATCTTTGCTTTTAACATGTTTAATTTTGATACAAAAATGCTACACAATATTCATTTATATATTTGTAGCAACACATAAATTTCCTAAAATCCTTTAGTATCTGAACTATTACGCAAAATATTTTAGAAGATACTAATACACACAAATCTTTTCTGCCCCATATAGGTACCCACATACCGACTTCAGTTAACCTGTTCTATGAGAAAAGCTTTCAGTTAAAATAACATTTAATATCCTAATGTCTATTTCCTTATGTCTAAGGAAAAATTAAAATAAATGCAGCAACGATCCTGTTGTGTCTGGAATTCATGGGTCCTTGGTCTCACTGACTTCTAGAATTAAGTCACAGACCCTCGTGGTGAGTGTTACAGTTCTTAAAGATGGTGTGTACACAGTTTGTTCCTTCACATGTTCAGATGTGTCCAGAGTTTCTTTCTTCTGGTGGGTACCTAGTCTTGCTGACTTCAGGAGTGAAGCCTCAGACCTTCCTGGTGAGTGTTACAGCTCATAAAGACAGTACGAAACCACATAACAGCAGGAAAATTCATTGCAAAGAGTAAAACAACAAACCTTCCAAATTCTGAAAATGGATCAAAGTCTGTTGCTCTGTTGGCAGACCTCGCCTGCTTTTATTCCCTTTTCTGGCCCCACCCACATCCTGCTTATTGGTCCATTTTACAGAGAGCTGATTGGTCCGTTTTGACAGAGTGCTGATTGGTGTGTTTGCAAACCTTGAGCTAGACACAGAGTGCTGATTGGTTCATTTACAATCCTTCAGCTAGACACAAAAGTTCTCCAAGTCCCCACTAGATTAGCTAGACACAGAGCACTGATTGGTGCATTTACAATCCTTGAGCTAGACACAAAGTGCTGATCGGTGCATTTACAATACTCCAGGTACATATAAAAGTTCTCCCAGTCTCCACCTGACTCAGCGGCCCCGCTGGCTTCACCTAGTGGGTCCCATGCTGTGCCCAGGGGCACAGTTGCCCGCTAGTCCTGCCCTGTGCTCCTACACTCCTCAGTTCTTGGGCTGTCAATGGGACCTGACCTCGGAGCCAGGGGCGGCCACCATCAGGGAGGCTGGGCTGCGCGGGAGCCCACGGTGGGGGTGCGGGCTCCGGCATGGCAGGCTGCAGGTCCCAAACCCTGCCCCATGGGGAGGCTGCCGAGGCCCAGCGAGTATTCCAACGTGGTGCGGGCGGCCAGCCGGCAGTGCTGGGGGACCCAGCGCACCCTTTGCAGCTGCTGGACCGGGTGCTAAGCCCCTCACTGCCTGGGGCGGGCGGCGCCATCCGGCCCCTACGGAGTGCGGGGCCTGTCGGGTCCGCGAGCACCGTGCGCAGCCCGGGTTCCCGTGCGCGTCTCTCCCTCCACACCTCCCCACAAGTAGAGGGAGCCGGCCCAGCCTCGGCCAGCCCAGAGGGGCTCCCACAGTGCAATGGCAGGCTGAAGGGCTGCTCAAGAGCGGCCGGAGTAGGCGCCGAGAGCGAGCCAGGGCTGCTAGCCCGTTGTCACTTCTCACTGTGTTTACCAAATAGATTTTCATGCTTGTGCCCTAGCTGTTTAGACAGTTTGTTTAAAACTCTTGAGCTCAGACTCACCTACCTGCCTTCACATACTGAATATTTAAACATCTACCTCAGCCAACTTACCAATGATGGGTTTCAATAACTTGGTTCAACTTGGCTAGTCCCCTTCTCTCTACTCTGTGTTAGGCAATAAAATTTCACTATTTTTCCTCTTTTTCGATATCATACTGATTTAGGTTTTCAGAATAGCTACACAGTTATACATTTATATTGGTTTTATGCCCCAGTGCTGATAGCTCCACTTTTAGATCATCTCCATGGATTATGGAAAAAGAAGTGCTACATATTCTCCTTAATCTAAAAAACTAATTTTAGGACATCAGTTACAACCAAAAGTGTTTTATTTAAAATTTGTTATGAATTAACTACCTTCTAGAGGCTGATGGTTATGTACGTAACATTTAAATAAAGAATTTACTACTTTGAGGACTATTATTTTTTGTAGTAGGTCAAACAATATCACAACGAATGTTAAAAATATTTTCTTTATAGCCAAGCCAAAAAAACTTTTTTCAGCTCTTAAAATGGCATGAAAATGCAATCATCAGCTTTCATGCAATTAACCATATACATATTTTCAAATATTTGCTTATGTTAGTACTTACGATTTTCTTCTATAAATGAATAGGCTGCTTAAACATTTTAACTTGATATAATATTCCAGTAATTACTTATAAAATCAAACAGAACTCAGTACTGTTTTGCTTTTTACATAAAATATAGGATGTTTCTGTAAAATACATTTTATAGAAATTTAAATATAAAAAATTAATGCAGTAACTTCAATTTACCCAAATTGAAGACTCTTTATGAAAGCCTTTATAAGCCGGGCGCGGTGGCTCACGCCTGTAATCCCAGGACTTTGGGAGGCCTTGCTTACCTTACAAGGTCAGGAGTCCAAGACTAGCCTGGCAAAGATGGTGAAACCCCATCTCTACTAAAAATACAAAAATTAGCCGGGCGCGGTGGCAGGTACCTGCCTGTAATCCCAACTACTCAGGAGGCCGAGGCAGGAGAATTGCTTGAACTCGGGGGGCAGAGGTTGCAGTGAGCTGAGATCACACCACTGCACTCCAGCCTAGGTGACAGAGCGAGACTCCATCTCAAAAAAAAAAAAAAAAGAGTCTTTATAAATTCCTTAAGTGAGTTATAAAGGTCATCTAAAATATGCTATCAGGACATTTTGTATGATCTATCAATCTGAGTCTGTCAAAAAGTCATAACCTGCCATACAAAAAAAAAAAAAAAACTGAAAAAGCATGCATACATGCTTTGCTATAGGACTATACTGCTTGCATGTAGACAGAATCCTGAAAAAATTATTTAAACATAGAATAAAAATATAGGTCTTCCTGGCCTTCCAAGTTAGCAAGAACTTTAATGCCTTTTGATATTTTTTAAATGCATTTTAGATGATAGCTAAGAGACCTATATAAAAAGACTCAACACAGTTCTTCAAAGACACAACATGTCCAACAAAATAGAAAAAACAGAAAAAACTGTAAAATACAGCATTGTGTATTTATTATGCAATTCATAGTAAACTCTCTTAGTTTGGGGGTATAAGAGCTTGTCTCAACTGTGAATATGAGGTGTATAATTCACCAGGAATTATCTGATCTGCGGCATTTTAGCTAACAGGGTGGTATTTGCTTTGGCAATAACCACAGTCAAGGGTATTTAATCTGGTTTCTGCAGGCTTGTTAGGAAAGATATAAGAATACAGTAATAAATGTTTGATAAATTCATAGAACTTAAATTGTTAATAAATGGATGTCATATTAATAAGTTCATTTGTATTAAAACTATGTATGAAAAAGTTTCAGTGTTTGTGGCTTCTAGTAAAATTCTCTGGCTTTGTTACTGTAATAGTTAATTCAAATAAAACTTATGAATACTGATGCTTTCATGTTCAGAGATAAATATGTATTTAAACAATTAGTAAAATATCATTAAAAAATATTTAGATTCATGAATTTATGACTATATACTTTCACTTAGAGAACTGCTGGATTCTAGAAATTGGAACATCATTCTAAAATTAAGAAACAGAATAAGAAAATAAGGACAAACAAAAATAGGAACTATATAGTTATTTAAAATTTTAACAATTTGCACCAGCACACATAAGCAGGTTTAGGATATAAAAGAAAATACTAAAAGCAAAAGTGAAATATACCATATTTCATGATAAAGGTAAGTATATTTTTCTGAATTTCTATTTTGACATTCATCAGTTTCATAATCTGGCTATCCAGAAACAGATTCCTCATCTTGAAACACTAACTGATGTATTTCAGTTCAAGGTTCTTATTTGGACTTTTCATCTTCAGATCTTTAAATCTCATTATACTACTTCCTCTTCCCCACAATACTTAAAACAATGCCCTCAGTATATACACATTGACTGATTGTGGTGTTGATACTAAAGGTGGTGCTAAGGCTTTGGCATTAACACAAGATTGAGTCCCAAGGTCTTCTCTTTTACAAGCTGTATAACCCTAGCCAAGTTGCTTAATCTCTGTACCTCAGTTTCTCACTAGCCTATTTATGCCTAATGTTCCATTATTGGAACACCAAGCATGTGGGGGTTATTTTATATCCTACTGCTCAAGATCATCACCAAGGTCTGATTGCAAAAATTCAAAAAATTGCAACCTCAGGCATAAATGGGTTAAACACAGGAAGAGTACCTCAAGGCGCTGATGGGAAAAATAAATGAGAGAACACAAGTAAGGAATACAGAACTGTTGGTTCTGTCCCCTCAACTTATTACTGAACTAACAGAAAATTTGGCAAAATTATGGCCATGTGATTCCCCCCTTTTAATAACCCACTGAGAGGACCTACTGAATAGGTATATTTGGCTGAGTTATATTCAAAAAGCAAGCTGTTATTTTCACACAGGTATAGATGGAAAAAGACAAAGTTTTAGAGTCACAAAACCTTGACTGCCTTAATTTTTTTTTCCTACATTTAGCAGTGATGATACACTTAGTAGTAAGCATTAAAGACTGAAATGCTAATGTCTAGTATGAGTTACACTTTTACCGTGTGGGCCTTTTTTTTTTTTTATAGACTTGAACATTTCTTGTAATTTTCAGTCTTCGCTTTTTACATTTTGAGGCTATGTGGTTAGGTCATACAAGTTTATAATTGTAACTTGGTGCATTATTACTTTTATATTAAATTCTACTTTTTTAGTAATAGTTTCCCCCTTGCATAGGTTGTGTAATATTAATATTGCTATACCAGCTTTCTTTTGGTTAATATATGCCTAGTGTTTCTTCATATGTCTTAGTTTCTTCTATGTTTAAGTATATCCCTTTTAACTACATATATTGCTTTTTAAATTTAATTTTGAATAGTTTTGTCTTTTGACAGAAGACTCATGAAGTTTTATTTTATTACAATTACTGACATATTTGTATTTATTTCTGCCATTTTATTTTGGGCTATTTACAATATTTTTCCTTTTTCTTTGCCTCTTTTTTCTCCTCCCTGCCTTCTATCGCATTGTTCTTTCCTGGCTTCTATTGTTTTGTTTCACGTCTCTTTTCATCTGGCTTGAAAGAAATACATTCTATTTGTATTATTTTGTGATTAACCTAAGATGTATACCATGTTTATTAACTTTATATTTTTAATATCTATAGCTTTTTAACCAATAGAAGCTTCTAGACTGGTTTCAATGGAAGCCAAACTACTAAAGTTGTTTTATTTAATGTGTTCCAAAAATATACAATCAGGAAAAAATGTGTAATTGGTCATATTTTTATGGAATGTATTAAGAGAATAGTATGATGATACCAAGCTATAACAATCATTATCTAGTTTTTGAAGCTTCATCATCATGTTAAATCCCATAAACAATTGATTCTCAACTAATGAGGAGTACATGTACAAGGCATGGCCTTAACAGCAGCAGCAGAGAGGTGTTAGTACCATTTCTCCCACATCATAATCTAAGAAAGGTGGCATCCTCCATTTCCATAGTTACTCCTGGGTCTGTCCCTTCAGCTAATCCAGTGAGTCAGGCCCTCTGCAGATGTTTCATCCAGAAGTGACTCAACGGCAGGGCTCATCTCTCCTTGGAGCTATAATTTTCTTCTTGTAGATGGTACACTTGGTTTCCTGAAACATCTTGACACCTCACACCATCCTGTTCTTAAGTGAGGAGCAGTAGACTTTAAAAGCCATGGTGAGTATACTGTGCCATTAGCTAAGGGGGTGAAATTCAGCTCAAGGCCAAGGATGAAACGTATGTACTATGCTTTGCTTACCTTGGTGAACATCCAGGTATGGCTGAACCTCCCAAGTGGTACTCATCAGAAGAGGCATGGTAGAGGATATATTATTTCTAGTTGTCGGGGCCATAGGAAGATCCTCTTGGTGTGTAGTTCCTTCCAGTTCCCTTCCCTCATCGTGAAAAGTAAGTAGAAACTAATGTGATACAATCCTAAACAAAGTATTTAAATATGGACAACTGTTTCCTGCTAGGTAGTTCCTTTAATTCAGAGGATCTATTCTGGGTAACCCAAGACTACCTACTAAAGAGAAGAAGCTAATTTCACCTCTAAACTGGTTAGTTCCTTCCCCTCTGCTCAAAGCAGTTATTGGTGACATAGGAACGAAGCTTAACCTGGGCTTCTCCTATCCTGTCTCCAGAAAGAATAAGATACTCTTCTTAAAAGGTTAAAATTCCCATTAACGTAGGTTATTGCTGTTATTAACCTCCACATTTGGTGTGTTCCTCTTGATAAGTTAACCAATCCTCTCCAAAATTCCTGCAAGAGGAAGGGGCAGGGCGAGTTTTGTTGTGCTGAAATTACATATATTATACTATCTTAGTTATACAAGAGACTCAAGGACTTTCTTCTAGAATCTGTGCTCTTGGTTACCCCTGTGTCCTAGCTCCTCCCAAGCTCTCTGAACTAGTAAATCATTGCTGCAAAGATAGACAAATGGCTGTCAATATGTCCACACCCTTTTAGGTCCATTGATACTCACTTTCTGACAAAAGACAAGGCAAGGACCCTTGATGTCATCCTCATTGAGGGCTCACAACCTGACCAACTACTGGTTTCACTTCAGTTTTGACATTTCCCGGAGCTAAAGAGCTAAGTCCCAATCACAGGAACAACCACCTTGAGGGGTGGGGGGAAGGGGGAAGACCAGTGTCCCAGGGCCCATGTTCCAGCCTAGGCCCTTCTTAAGTACTCTGACATCAACTTAGTATTCAATTTATTGAGCTCTTCATAGCCCCTACAAGTCCACAGATTCTTAAGAGAAATAATGAGGTCTACATGCAGAATAAACTGAGGTTTCAATAAAATCAGAGATTATATATATTTCTTATGATCCTTCCTATAGCCACAGGTCTTCTGACTTCTGAGGTGTCTAATCTATGAGTTCACTTGCGAAACAGCCCTCCAGTATATAATGCTGCCACTTAAAATATGCATTGCCCACTTCTCACATGACTTCACAGAGAGGATTACAGTCTGCCGAGTTGAGGTCTTTTTATCACTCTCCTAATGTGACATCCATGAATACCTGATCTAGGCAGTGCTCTATCACCTCCTGCAATACTGCTTCCAGGAACACACCAAAATGAGTATCTGAGAACTTCAAGGGTAGTATTTGGAAGACATTTACTTTCTGGTGAAGGAATCCAGAAAACGCCAGATAAAGTATTAACAGTGCTGGAGAATTCTACAACTGTATAATCTTCTACCAAAAGTGGTTAGGATGCCCCCTCTTGGAAATACATCCCCTCCAGTTTTCACCTATTCTCCATTTGCTATTCTTAAACTGCTGGATCAACTCAAACACATCACTGAATACTCAAAGAATATTTGCTGTATCTATTGTGCCTCCTACAGAGAATCCAACTGGTTTATCTTCAGTATCACCACAGAAGTCAGATCCAATTTACCACACATTCCTCCATTTAAAATATCCTGCTTTGTAATAATTACGCCGTGTCCTGTCTGGTTCCCCTATGTTCTTGTGTCCTCCAGTATCACAAATATCCAGGTAGCCAGCTAAGTGCCTGCACAAATGACAGACTGCACTAAAAGAACTCCATTGACACCCTCCAGCAAGCAAAGGTCCATTGTATTGACCAGCACTAGGCTATAGGAAAGATCATTCAAGTGGAAGACACTGTCTCCATCCATGGTAGGAACTGTAACACTGCTATAAGAGTACTTCAAAGGCAGAGGTTATCATCTCACTGGTTTTCAAATATGTTTTCCTTCATCCATGTAAATACATGTTATTTTTTTCCACTCTCTGCTCTATCCACCTATAGGAGATACTATACTCCTACATCCTATGCCCCAGTAGTCTGTGCTAATAACCCCAGCAGTTAACTTGAACATGTCATGTGGAAAGCCCAGACTTAATAATAAGAAGGGTTTCAAGGAACATTTGTGGAAACAGTCCTTCCACCTTTAGAAAGCCTTCAAGCATTGTCTTCTAAACAACATTCCACCAACAAAAAATTCCTCATTTTGCTGATTAATAAACGGAAACTGGAACTGAATGGCGGCACCTAGAATAATTCCAGGGGAACTACCCGTACAGTAGTTTACTTCACTGTGGGCCCTCTCTACTTGCTACCATACTTAGAATGTATATTCCAAAGCAAGTTCTCGTTTTGAACTTTGGCCCAGCTGTCTAATCACCTATGAGACATAACTCTGGCTTACTATGTTGTAGTCACTGTATAAATTGCTAACATCTTCTCTGTGATGTTCTCTTATGGAGCCTTAGAGATTCCTAAATCCAGTTTGAGATTCCTGAAGCATTGGTCAGTTCCTTTCACCATCACCTTCAACGAATGCAACAGAACAGATATGAATAAGGTACTTACAAACTTTTAAACTTTAATAACTTAAGTTAAAAGAGCAAAAGAAATAATCAGTTAAAATTACTTGAAAGTTAAGTGTATTAACATTTATAATAATTATTACACAATTTCTATATTGTATTATAGATCCTGATTGGTCAAAAGAAATCATGAGGTAAATTATGTACATGGATAACAAAATTAAGACTATAAGAAATTTAAAGAAAACATGGCCTTTTTGAACTATTTACAAATTTTTAAATCATATTAAAGCTTAAAATTTTTAACATACCAAATGCCTCGAGTTTTATAATTTATTATATAAACAACTTGATACGTTTACTTATTCACTTATTAAACATTTAACAGAGTAAATGTCATTTTTCAGTAGTCTGAAAAAGAAGGAGGATTCTGATAAGTTTGGGGGGTTTTCTGCTTTCCATTAAAACAATAGTGGTTGCAAAGCTATCCCTTATTTTAAGAAAAGCAATAAAAATGTAAAGATCTGCAAAATTAGAAAGCAGAAAACGAATTTATTCTAAATATTCTGAAACATCAATCTTTAGTAATTAAATGTGTGAAACTAGAGCCATCTACTGGTTGAAGTGTGATGTTACACAACCCAACTGTTGGACTATTAAAGCAAGGAGCCTTAGTTGTAGGGATTTAAATGGGGATGCACATGGGCAAAAATCATCTGGTCTAGGACACTGGTTCAAAGGTTTAATAAAATACTCTCTTTTTATCAGGAAACCCAACATGTGTAACAAGGTAAGATCCCCCTGTAAAAGCCCCGGTAAGGGGCCTCCAACCCTGACCCTCAATGAAAGGAGTGACTCCACTAATTAGCCTGAGAAGCAGAGGCCAGGCCAATGAAAAACAAGCCATGAGGTAGTTTGGGCAAACAAGTGTGGTTTGGAAGGAGGCACAAAGAAGGAACAGCATTAGCAACACTGTCTCTTACCCATCTTTCCCCTGAAGACATCTTAGACACACAATGCTCAAAGGACAGTGGCACCTGAAAGCCTACAAACCTCTTTTCACAGGGACAGAGCTTATGTGCTCATTTGATTCCAAACTTAAGAAACTACTAGTATAACTTTCCTGAAAATGAGAAATAAAAAAATAACACATTTGCTTTTTTACCACAAGCCGGTAAGAACTGAGTTTCTAGGTCCGGTGGGCTTTCACCAGCCAAGTCCTGGACTGGTCTAGTCTTGGAAACAAAAGCCCAGTTTCAGGTCCCAGCCTCCTCCCTTCAAAAGGGCATGGATGTCCATAGAATCGAGGCAAGAAATAGAGCTCTCCAAGATTCCTCTCTGAGGCAGAAACCCCCAGCCTGGACAGCAGCTTGTCAGCTAGGCTTGGGGTGACAGGCTGCAGCAAAGTCCCAAAGACTCGCAAACATTCCAAGGCCACATGAAGCACAGTACCCAGCCAGGGAGCATCCACTGGGCTCTCCCAGTCCAGCTTCCATGGTGCATGCCTTTGGACAAAACCATTAGTTTGCCGGACACAGCTGGACACGGCCTCTAGAGCCTTATATATCTGAAAGTTATCATAGTGGTCTGCTACCTGCTTTGGCAAAGTGGCCACTGAGGTCACCAGAGCATAATCCTCTGCCTGAGCACGAACTGATGGCCCCACCAACCCTGGCTCACTGGGGAAGCAGGTAGTGCAGAAGGCTGGGTAGGTCTCAGAAGGATTTATTATTTTGGCAGTGCATCGGTTCAAGAGACCTCCCAAGGCATCTGCCAGCTCGGAGTTCAGCAACTTAACCACCTTTTCATCATAGTAGTCACAGTCCCAGTTGGGGACGCCCTGCCGCAGGAGAAAGTAGCGGAAGCCATCCACAGTATAGCGGTTAAGGCAAGTCCTAGGATCCACCACGTTGCCCAAGCTCTTGGACATCTTTTGGCCACAGACTGTCCAGTGGGAATGGACACAGATGCGCTGTGGCGGGCTCATGCCGGCCCCTAAGAGGAAGGCAGGCCAATAGATGGCATGGAATTTGAGAATGTCCTTACCTATGATATGAGAGGTGGCCGGCCACCAAGATTTGAACTCAGCATTTGGGTAGCCAATTACAGTGAGGTAGTTGACCAGGGCATCCAGCCATACATAGATGGTCTGCGAATCATCCCCGGGCACCGGAATGCCCCAGTGCAAGTGGCTACTTCTGCGAGACACGGACAGGTCGGGCAGCTCCTCGTCCAGCCACTGAAGAACTACGTGATGAAATGGTTCGGGGGTGATCGCCTGAGGGTTGCTCCGCAGCCACCGCTGGAGTGGCTCCCGGAACTGGGAAAGCCTGAAAATGTAGTTTTCTTCCTTGGTCCAAGAGACTGGATGCCCGCTCTCGAGAGATACAGGAAACGAATCCCCCAATGGGCCCGGCTGCCGGGTGACCTTGGCCTCAGGCAGGAAGCACTCGTCGGAGGCGCAATACCAACCTTCATAGACGCCCTTGTAGAGCAGACCGCGGGACTTAAGCACCCCCCAGAAGTGCTGCACAGCCACCCGGTGCCGGGCCTCCGTGGTGCGGATGAAATCAGTGCAGGAGATACCGGCCTCCTGGAAAAGCTGCTGGAAATGCTCGGAGACTCGGTCGCACAGCTCGGTCGGGGTCAGGCCCGCAGTAGCTGCTGCCTGCTGAATCTTGAGCCCGTGCTCGTCGGTACCAGTAGAGAATCGCGTGGCGGCCGTGCTGGGACCTCGGAGGCGACGGTGGCGGCATAGGGCGTCCGCCAGTAGTGCCGAGTACAGGTGCCCGATGTGCGGCGCCGCGTTCACGTAGAAAATGGGTGTAGTGAAGTAGGCGCGCGCATCACGAGCATCATCGCGGGCACTGAGGGAGCCCGAACTGTAGTGGCGTGGACCGAAGTCCTCCAGGACAGAGAGCCTACTAGCCCCCGTGCGTCCTACCAGCCGGAGGACAGACGTTCGCAGCATGGTGCAGACCGGCCGCAAGCGGAGGAGGCGGTGTTCTGACAGCACGTGTGAAAGGCGCATGCGCAGCCGGGTCGCGCCGCAGCTTTCGACCGGAAAACCAGTGAAACTCGGCCCCCAGAGCGGGCCTTCAACGCCTTCCCCGCCCTGCCCCGCCCCGACCCGCCCGCGCCTGCGCCCTCCGCAGGCCGAAAGCCGCGGCGCCAAAGGGCCGCAGCGGACCGCGACTTGCCAGAAAAATAGCTCAGAGTCGCCGGGCTTAGGAGGGGCTGTGAAAGAAGACGAACCTCTTTGTCTTTGTATACTACACTGTGTTTCCTGCTTTGGATTGTAATTTTATATTTATGAATGTTTCCCCCTCTAGGCTGAGCTGTTTGTAGGCAAGAGTTTTATATTCAGCCGTTTGTCTAAACCCCGTCCGTGGATGGCATCCTGCAAGACAGAGTAGAGGGCTCTGCACATGCCCAGTCAATATCGCAAACGTCATCTAAATTTTATCTCAGAGCCTAAATCAATCCGGAAGGGAGGGAGAGAAAAAAGATGAAAAATCATTACCTACAGCACTCGAGAGAAGGATAAGAACTGAGAATGGAAGTCTTTAAACAGTTTTTGTTGAATCAACAAAAATAGATTTGTGATCTGCCAAGTTCTTGCCAAAGTTTATTGAGATCCAGGAAAGTGGAGTGCAATATGCTGTCACTGTTCACATAAAGAATAATTTTCAAATTTATTTCTCAAAAATAGTTAATTTTTTTAATGGTCTTTAAGTTCTTCTAAAATAGTGTTTCTCAAGTTTGCTTTTAGTAATGGAACCCTAGAATCTTTTTTAGGGAAGGAAACCTCAGGAGCCCAGAATTGAATTAATGTTAATCCCTGGTTCATAACACACTCTCATTTTTTATCTTTTTTTTTTCATTTAAGTAGCATAAACATTTAATAATAAAATGGAGCAGCTGTGAACCTACAACCCACTCTAAGAACTACAAGTGGTTTCAGAGTGTGGTCCCCAGAGCAGCAGAACTAGCAGCACCTGGAACTTCGTTCACTATGTATATGCTTAGGCCCCATCCCGCACCTACTGAATCAGAAAACTCTGAGGGTAGGGCCCAGTAATTTAGATTTTAAGGTGATTCTGAGTCACATTAAAGTTTGAGAAACACTGAACTGGAAAATTACCAGTGATTTAGATCTGTGTGCTCCCTTTCTTCTCGTACTGTCCTCCCTGAGGCGGTCATTGTTCTGAATTTTGTTCCTGCACATTCGTGTTATCACATACATAGTATGTCTAAGTAACATTGTTTAATTTTGCTAATTTTTATTTAAATATTCTAAAAAGTATATAATACTACATGTAGTCTTCAACTTGCCTTTTTTCAACATTTTGTTGCTATATTAATCCATGTTACATGTAACTGCATTCATATGTTCTTAATACATGGAATTCATTCATTTTGCTGTATAATAACCTTTGACACATATAGTAACTTGGATCTGATTTCTGTAGTGATATGATGAAACGTGGGCCAATCAAATTCTGTATAAGAGACACAAAAAGTAACTCTGGATACTCAGTTGATGTGCTCTTATTTAATCCAGCAGTTTAAGAATGACCTACAACCATCTGGTCTTCAACAAAGTTGATAAAAATAAGCAATGGGCAAAAGACTCCCTATTCGATAAATGGTGCTTGGATAACTAGCTAGCCATATACAGAAGATGAAACAGGACCCCTTTCCGATGCCATATACAAAAATCAACTCAAAATGGATTAAAGACTTAAATGTAAAACCTAAAACTAAAAACTTTGGAAGGCAACCTAGGAAATCCCATTCTGGACATAGGACCTGGCAGAAGGTCCTATGCAATTGCTTTTGAGGATGCCAAAAGCAATTGCAACAAAAACAAAAATTGACAAATGAGACCTAATTAAACTAAAGAGTTTCCGCATTGCAAAATAAACTATCAGTGGAGTAAGCAGACAATCTACAGAGTGGGAGAAAATATTTTCAAACTATGAATCCAAGAAAGGTCTAATACCCAGAATCTATAAGCAATTTAAACAAATCGATAAGCAGAAAACAACCTCATTAAAAAGGCAAAGGACATAAATAGACACTTCTCAAAAGAAGATATACATGCAGCCAACACATATATAAAAAATGCTTAACATCACTCATCATTACAGAAATGCAAATCAAAACCACACTGCGATACCATCTCACACCAGTCAGAATGAATATTATTAAAAAGTCAAGAAACAACAGATGCTGGCAAGCTTGCAGAGAAAAGGAACACATATACACTGCTGGTGGGAATGTAGATTACTTCAGCCATTATAGAAAGCAGTTTGGTGATTTCTCAAAGAACACAAAGCATAATTATGATTTGACTTCACAATCCCATTATTCAGTATATATCCAAAGGAATATAAATCATTCTACTGTAAAAAAAAAAAAATGCACTCCCATGTTTATTGCAGCACTGTTCACAATAGCAAAGACACGGAATCTTCCCTAAATGCCCATCAACAGTAGACTGAATAAAGAAAAGGTGGTACATATACACCATGGAATACTATGCAACCATAAAAAAGAACAAGATCATGTCCTTTACAGCAACGTGGGTGGAGCTGGACGCCATTATCCTAAGTTAACCAACACAGGAACAGAAAACTAAATGTCGTATGTTCTTACTTATAAGTAGGAGCAAAACATTGAGTACACATGGACACAAAGAAGGAAACAGCAGACACTGGAGCCTGCTTGAGGGTGGAGGAAGAAAGGAGAGTGAGGACTGAAAAACCGCCTATCGGGTACTATGCTTTTTACCTGGGTGGAGAGATAATCTATACACCAAACTGCCATGACACACAATTTACCTATGTAACAAACAGGCACATGTACCCTGAACCTAATACAAGTTTTTTTAAAAATGGCAAGTGAACATAGGTAAAACGTAAAACTGAAAGGTATAGACAGCACCCTCCAGAACTGGCAGATAAATTGAAGCTAAGTGTCTGAAAAACCAGGTTATTCAGAAAAGCTTACTATTTTTTTTCCCTTTTCCATTGAAGTAGTGCCTCGGCATACAAGTGTGCTATTTTTTTCTCCCATTAAAAAAGAAACTCAACCTCCCTTACTGCACCATTTCTTTCCTTCCCTTTAGAGCAGAATGCCTTAAAAGAAATGGCCATTGATACACACTTCAGTGATTCAAGTTTTGGCTCTTAGAAACAATACTACTATTAACACTGTTGTATATGTCTCCTGGTGCCTATATGCTAAAGTTTCTGTTGGATATATACATGGGAATGAAATTGCTGGATCATAGAGAGTATGAGTGTTCCATTTTTCAAAATAATGCCAAGTTATTTTCCAATGGTTAAACAAATTTACACTCTGCTCAGCAATATATCCTTGAATAGATCTCTCCAATACTTGGTATTGTCTGTGTTAATTTTTGTCAGATAGGTGTAAAGTATTATCGCACTAGTGTTTATTTATAACAGCAGTATTCACAATAGACAAAAGGTGGAAATAGCCCACATGTCCATCATCTGATGAATGGATAAACAAATGTGATATATCTATACAATGGACTATTACTCAGCAATAAAAAAGAATAAAGTGGGAGAGGGAAGATGGTGGTCAGGAGACAGGGCTGATGTGCAACTCCCACTTGGATGAACAAAATAGTGTGGAGAGATTCACACCATGAACTTTTGCTCCAGCAACCACTGCAGGAGCATATCAGGAAAACCAAAAAAAATCACAGATCCTTTAAAATAACTGGCAGGCCACTACAAATTCCACAAGACAGGTGAAAATCTCTGGTGCTGTCTCAAAAACACCACCTCCCGGCTAGAGGTCAACCAACTCAGGACATTACAGCAACTCATGGCAGAACAACCCTGTTCCAAGGAAGGAGAAAACAACAGCTAATTCCACTGCCTGCAACATCCTGGCTAACCAGTGGTTCTGAATCTGTTCAGGTGAGAGCTTCACTGCTGGCATAACCAGCATTTGAGAAAGCAGGCACACTAAACATATCTACAACCAAGGACTCTCACAGAGTCTATGTCACTCACCTACCATCTCTACCAGGACAGGTGCTGGTATCCACAACTGGGAGACCTAAAGATGAATTGCATCACAGGACTCTTCACAGACATTCCACAGCACCAGCCTAGAGCCTAGTAGCACCACTGGATGGCTAGACCCAGAAGAGCAATAACAATCAGTCTGCAGTATGGCTCACCAGACCCCCATCTTTAGGGAAAGGGGGAGTGCACCACATCAAGGGATCACCCCATGGGACAAAAGAATCTGAGCAGCAGCCCTTGAGTTTCAGATTGTTCCACTGAAATAGTCTACCCAAATGAGCAAGGATCAGAAAAGTAATTCTGGTGTTATGACAAAACAAGTTTCTATAACAACCCCAAAAGCTCACACTAGCTCCCAGCAATGGATCCAAACCAAGAGGAAATCTCTGAATTGCCGGATTAAAAATTCAGAAGGGTGATTATTAAGCTACTCGAAAACATACCAGAGAAAGAAAATTTAAAAAACAATACAGAGATTTGTGGATGAAAAATGCTCCAGAGAAATAGATATCATAAAGAAAAAACTATCACAACATCTGAAAATGAAAGACACATTTAGAGAAATACAAAATACACTTGAACGTTTCAACAACAGAATCAAACAAGTAGAAGAAGAACTTCAGAGCTCAAAGACAACGCTTTTGAATTAATCCAATCAGACAAGGACAAAGAAAAAAGAATTTTTTAAAAAATGAACAGGCCTGACACAGCTGGGATTACTCAGCACTTTGGGAGGCCGAGGCAGGCAGATTGCCTGAGGTCAGGAGTTCGAGGCCAGTCTGGCCAATATGGTGAAACCCCGTCTCTACCAAAAACACAAAAAAATTAGCCGGGTGTGGTGGCGTGCACCTGAAATCCCAGCTACTTGGAAAGGTGAGGCAGGGGAATTGCTTGAACCAGGGAGGTGGAGATTGTGGTGAGCCGAGATCGGGCACTGCACTCCAGCCTGGGTGACAGAGCAAGACTCCGTCTCTAAAAAAAAAAAAGAACAAGACCTCCAAGAAAGTTGGGACTATGTTAAGCAGCCAAACCTAAGAATAATTGGTGTTCTTGAGGAAGAAGAGAAATCTAAGAGTTTGGAAAACATATTTAAGGAATAGTCAAGGAAAACTTCCCTGACCTCACTAGAGATCTAGACATCCAAATACAAGAAACTCTAAGAACATCTGGGAAATTCATCACAAAAAGATCATCACCCAGGCACATAGTCATCAGGTTATCTAAAGTCAAGACAAAGGAAAGAATCTTAAGAGCTGTGAGGCAAAAGCATCAGGTAACCTATAAAGGAAAACCTATGAGATTAACAACAGGTTTTTCAGCAGAAACTTTACAAGCCAGAAGGGACTGGGTTTGTCTTTAACCTCGTCAAACAAAATAATTACCAGCCAAGCATTTTGTATCTAGCAAAACAAAGCTTCATAAATGAAGGAAAAATAAAGTATTTTTTAGCAAAAAAATAATGCTGAGAGAATTCACCACTAAACCAATCTAAAAGGCAAACTGATGTCACTTGCCTGCTTCAGACTCCTCACATGATTATTTGACTCATCTTTGTTGCCTACAAAATAAAGTCCAAATTCCCTTTTGTATGGTATACAAAGTTCATTACAGCTTACCCCTTGCCTCCCTTACAGCTTGGTCTTTTCTCACATTTTATGTTCTAGTAATTGTCAACTGTTTCATGTTCCTTCAACATGCCATACTTTTTCATGATTCCATGATTTTGCTCATGCTTTTCTCTTCTCCTGGCACAGGCTACCCACCTTTCTTTATCATCTTAAAAATATTTATCCTGGATGACAACTCAGACATCATCCTCCAGGCTGAGTTAGAGGCCCTATCTTGAGTTTCTGTAGCATCTTTTACATACTTTTATTTCAGCATCTACCAAATTACATTGAAATTATCTGCATATAAGTCTGTATTCCCCATTACACTATAAGTTTCTTTAGGGCAGAGGCCATGTTTAATTATCTTGTGTACCAGCACCTAGTTCAGTGGCTGGAATATAGCATGCATTTAATAAATATAATGGGTACTTAAACAATCTTCCAGGCGCTTCAGGAGATGCTAGTGACCTTCAAAGATACCATTTCTGCCATACAGGACCTCACAGCCCACCATACCGAAGAGGATATGGAAAATGGCAGGCATGAAAGTACTGTGAACAGTCAGATGAGTCACACTGGGTCAGAGTTGGCTGTCCTTTTAGTCAAAGTCATGCAGAAATTGCTTACCACCGACAGTGCTCATCCTGGAGCATGAAAGACTATGGAATTTTTCTCTAAGACATTTCTGAGAAATGAAACATTTAAAGGCAAGTAGGCAGTAGGAAAAGAAAAAAGGTAATAGTGATCTATAAAATAAATAATCCATCCCCCTTTTGAGAGTTTTCATGCTCCGGCTTCAATGTGATTGAAAAAATTTTTCAGGCTTGTATTCTCTAGAATCTCAACTGTGATAAGGGTTTATTTTGTAAATAATGGAAGCAGTGACAGAATCACTTCCTTCCTATTCCTACTTCTAACCCTGTTTTATAATGTGCACACATCAACAAATGTATTTTGTGCCATTAGCCAGGCCTAGTGTTAAGATATGAGATAAGATTATCTCATTTAGCCTTCATAACAAGGCTATAAAGTAAGTACCGTATACAGGGGAGGAAACTGAAACTTGAAGAGGTCAAGTAACTTGCCCAAGATTACATCTCTAGTAGGCCTAAGAAGCAGGATTTGAACCCAGGCAGCCTGATTCCAGGGCTCACCGTTTTGATGAGTGCACCATACTTCCCGACCTATAAAGGGTAAAATACAATAAACATTCATTACAATTGGTCCATTATAAATTGTTCTTGACCTTGGGTAAATGGCAGTTTATAAGACTGAATGGGATTGGTGCAGTGGCTCACACCTGTAATCCCAGCACTTTGGGAAGCCGATCCAGAAGGATCACTTTAGCTGAGGATTTCAAAACCAGCCTGGGCGACATAGTGAGACCTTATCTTCACCAAAAATACAAAAAAGAGCCAGATGTGGTGGCATGTGCCTGTGGTGTCAGTGACTTGGGAAGCTGAGGTGGAAAGATCGCTTGAGCCCGGGAGGTCGGGCTGCAGTGAACTACGATTGGGCCACTGCACTCCAGTCTAGGTGACAGGCAAGACCACATCTCCAAAAAAAATTAAATTAATCAAGTTGTCAGTTTTGTTTTATTTTTTAATGATGGATACTTTGAGATCTATAGAAGTATTAGTTGCTATCATAAGCCTTCTACTAGTAGAGTGTTTTAAACTAAGGATGTTGGGGAAACTAATTACACACGTAACTGTCTCTCCTTTGCAATTAAGTAAAGTCTTTTTATGAAAACATTTTAATATAAATTTTTTATACTTTGCTGTTTTAATTAGCATATGATTTTTCCAACAGAAAGAAACTTCATGTGGAAAGAAATTCTCAAAAGTACTATCTCAAGACTAAAGTGCTGTTTTTTAAAACTTTACTTTTCTCCTTTTAGACTCCAGAAATAGTTTCCTCATAAAGCTGACTTCCTTTCTGGAAATGATTTTTGTTTCTAAATATGTTGAGAATCCATTCTTTTCATTTTCTCTTTCTCTCTCTCTCTCTCTCTTTCTCTCTCTCTCTCTCCACCCCCCTACTGCCTCTCTCTCCCTCTCTCTCTCCTTTTGCTTTCTTGGTAGTAGTTGAGAGAGGAAGGAGGGTAGCAGGACAGAGAGAAGAGGGAAAACAGAAAAAGAATTGTATGCCACTATGTCTGAATATATCTTCTACTTGTAGATAATTACATCCAAGTTGCCCTTTTGCCTTTTTATTTCCGTTTTTGGACACCTCTTTTTATCATCCAGCCAACTAGGATAGACAAAGCACCGCTGGTGCCCTGAGTGACAGAACTCTGGTAGGGGGCTGGCTGTAAATTGACGTGGCATGGAAATTCTCCGCTAAGTTGTAGCAGCTTGCATGTTTCTCTAAGATCAAGCCCAGCCTCCTGGAGCTGTAGCTTAATCATGGGTTCAGTGACTTTACAGAAAAATGGATAGAAAAATTCTTCAACTCCTTTCTTTGAACTCAGATGTTTTCTTTTTGGTTATCTATGGTTTAGCTGAAAACAAAATCAAAGCAGTTAAGTCTATAACTTTCTTTTTGCAGCTTAAACAACAGAATTTGCTGCTCTCCCTCCCCTTTCCTGCAATTTAATTCCTTACAGATTTTGCCATGGGGTGCGGACTTAGAAAGCTAGAAGACCCTGATGATAGCAGCCCTGGAAAAATATTTTCTACCCTGAAGAGACCGCAAGTGGAAACAAAGACAGAATTTGCTTACGAATATGTATTGCTGGATTTTACTCTACAAGGT
Organism: Colobus angolensis palliatus; assembly: GCF_000951035.1. Lineage (NCBI taxonomy): Eukaryota > Metazoa > Chordata > Mammalia > Primates > Cercopithecidae > Colobus > Colobus angolensis. The sequence goes on from NW_012116266.1 coordinate 11,732,225, forward strand.
ACTTTCTGCTTCTATTTTGTTTGTTAAATGTTTCAGAGATAAGAGACTACTAGTTGTTTTTAAGTGTTGACTTATACATTTTTAAACTGTTCTTCATAATGAGATTGTATATTCAAACAATAATGCTTTGCTTCTTAATTATACTTTGTAAGATTTTTGTTTTGCTGTTTGCTTCCTTTTTTTTTTTTTTGGTAACATGGCTCATATGTACCTTCTAAAATTAGGAAAATTGCCTGGAAATACTTCTTTCGTTTTTAAATCAAATACTTATTATAGAAGGATTTATGAAAAATGCTTGATTTCCAGGACAAATAGCTACATAGCCTCAGTGAGACGGTTTGTATTGTGAAAAAGATTTGAAAATCACAAGAAGGTATTATGTAGGAAATATTACTTGCATCATATCATGGAAGAGTGTTTGCTAAGACAATTCTGAGGCTTTCAATTGTCTTAAACTCTGTGATTATGGTAGTCATTTGATATTTTTGACGAAACTAAACTGTAAGTTTTGAATATGTAGTTAAAAAAAAAAAAAGATAGCCTTCTGTAAGACACTTCCTTTACTCAGTGCCCTGTCCCCAACAGAGAAACTCTCTGTTCCAGAAAGTTGGAAACACAAATAAACAAGCCCAGATGGCAGCTCTGTGGAAGGAATCGAGGTGGCTCGATTTCACAAATACTTTGCCTCATTTCTTTTGGAAACTTTAGAGTACTGTACAACTGCATAGACAAAGCAGCTTTTAAAAAGAGCTATATCTTTAATTATGAGGTACAAAAAATGAATTTTAGGGTACCTTGCTTGCTGTTAAAGTTATCAGATATTAGTATTTAAAGTTCTTATTATAGTTATATTTTTAATTCTAATGAGCCACACATTTTATCAGTTCTCAAAAAGTTTATACTAAATTATAATGTTGAATATTATCTTAATTTTTTCCAAATTTATTGTTTACACACATTCTCCTTTTTTTTTTTTTTGTCCTTTGCTCTAGAAACAGTGCATCTTTGTGCAAGAAGCAAGAGCAGCCCATTTTTCTTTGTCAAAAATTAAGCTGGCCAGCAAACAGACTCCCTTCCAGGGACATACACAAAATCTGTACATAGACTTTTAACATGGTCACAGCCTATTTTTGTTTAAAGCTAAGGCTACCAAAGCAAAAAAATTAATATTCTTAATTTCTTAATTTTCTTTTTAATTATGAATGTTAAAAACGGATTAAGATAATGACGATTATCAGAGAAGTATCCAAACAACCGTTTGAATTTTTTGTACACTTTTTCAAAAACCTTCATTTGAGAAAATATTTGTAATGTGGTGTTATGTTCACACCACTGATTTTCCTTGTCAATTTTTTTTTAGGACTAGTTTCTGTAAATCCATAGGAGACAGACACATACTTTCCTTAATCTTGAAACACTGTCTATTCATGAATTTAGGTCAGAACCATTTTGATCTGTACTTTAGGATTCTCTGCACAATCCATCGTAGGACCATAGGGTTTAAAGTAACTTGAAAAGTTTTTCTGATTCATTTCCTTGCAATAATGTTAACATCTCAAACAAATTTGTATAAATGCAGTCATCCTTGAATCAGAAAGATCTGCAGCTTTATTCAAAAGTCATTTGGGTTTTGTTATTCTCAGAAGCCCTTCTCTCTGTGAAAGGAGTGTAATTTCTACCTTCCACTCTAGGTGCTTAGAAGAGATAACAGAGTACCACACTGTAAAAGTTTAAGTATGGGCAGAGTGTGCAAATGTTAACACATAAAGCAGGCACATACTTTAAAGCTGCACCTGGTTCCTATTTGGTACAGGCGCCTAGTCTCCCGGTGCCCCATTGCTCTCCAATTTTTCCACATGTTTTTGTTTTAGTTTTTCTTTGTTTCTGTCTCCCCATTGCCTTTGCTTCAGAAGCCAGGACTCAGCATCAGCCCAGCTCCACAAACCACCTTCCAGGTCATAGTTTCCCTGCTGCTCTTCTGTTGTCTCTGACCTCCGGCTGCCACTCCAGTGTATATAGGAGTGGGTCATGGGTGGGTTAAAACATGCCAGCCTTCTGTTTGGCACTGGTAATTCTGTCCTGGGGTTGCTGGGAGGAGTCTTGAATAGTGGCACCTCCTGCCTGTCAAAGGCCACCATGGAATGAGCAACCTTTCAGGAAATAAAACGGCCTGGTGACGGCTGTGTGTGCTCGTGATGAGCCTGTCTCTTACGTTGTTTTCCTCTGTTTTTTCCAAATAGAGGCCATGGCACAGAAAGTAGATCCAATGGGGGCAGGAGGAGGAGACCCTCTGAAAATCCACAGTGCCTTGTCCTGCATTATGGTGGTTGTAACTTTCTTGAACAACTTATTTATTTTCCACTCAATTATATATCACTTTCAAAGCTCCACCCAGAAAACAAAACAACTTACACCTCCCATTCTCTCCTTATCTCTCTGTCTCTGTCTCTCTTCCTCTCCCTTCCCCACACTTTTCTTTTTCTTTTTGGCCTTTGAATCATTATTTGCATCTCTATAGAAGAAATCACAGTGTAGACTTGAAGCATACAAAACTCTGGAGTCATAGTTTTGGGGTCCTAATCTAGGCTGAAAACTGTGGCAAATTTGTAAACATTGCTCTGTGTCAGTTTCCTCATCTATAAAATGGGTATTCTCATGGTGCTGACATCACAGAGTTGTTTTAAGGATCAAAGGAACTAGCATAAGATGATCTACTTGGAAAGGTATCTGGCACTTAGTAAGCACTTGATAAAAGTTAACTGTTATGATGCTTCCTCTGAGAATACCCTCTGTCTCCACATTCCTCCTTAAACCCAGCTCCTGCAGGATGCTTTTTGACCAACCTATTGAGGTCATTAAAATAATTCCTACATTTCCCCTCTGATACATGATGATCAAGTATTGATTACTTAATATGTTCTCTTCAAAGGTTCATACACATTTTTCTTATTCTGGCCATAAAATTATCAGTTTGTGCAACTGCAACTCGACAAATGTCTTTGGAGTAGTTCCTGATTGTGTTGCCATGCTTAGGTACTATGAAAGAAATAAAACACATAGCCCCTTCTTTCAAGAAATTTAAAGTCTCATCCAAGTAGGCTGAATTCTTCTGGAACTTTATGCCAAGTCTACCAATTGCACTAATGAGCTTTCGGTAAACTGTTTGTGATATGTTTTCTGGATTATTGTGTAGTAATGATTTCTTTCACTGTATTATGATAAAGTAACAATTCATTATTCCTGCTTATTAGTGAGAATTTGAAGTCATCTAGAGATTTCTTATAGTATATCTATTTATATGTGTTTATGAAAGCATATGATGTATGTATATGAGTGTGTTATAGGGTTTCTTAACAAAAAGTTAAAATAACTCTACAAGTGATGCAAAAGGGTTAATTTACCTCCTTGTACAATTCCAGGAAACAATCTGAATAATAACAGCCTTAAGAATTTTTAGAGCATTTATAGCTTTGTGAGTAAAAAGAGGTTCTACAATACTAAAACCCAACAGAAAATTGGATGGTAGCTTCCTTATCTGAATTTCTGGTAGAATTACATAAAATATGAGTGAAATTTTGCTAGCCTCTAGCTTGCTTGTTATTATTAGAACAAGAAATTATATTTGTCTTTCATCATCACCATTAACAGGAATAGATATATATTATACATGTACTCTGTAGAAAATGCTGATTAGCATTGGAAATATAAAAAAGAATAAGACAGTTTCAGCCCTCAAATATTTTGTATTCAACTTGGTCAAACTGGACAAGATCATGAACTCATCAAGGTTAGGAATTATATCATCTACATCTTTATACACCCTGTGTCCAGCACGATGTTTGGAATATGAGTGATGATCAATATTCTTTGTCGAATGAGTGAATGAACAAAAAATTATAATACAAGGTACATATGGAGGAAATAGTGTGCTACAACAAGTATCAAACAAAGGAGAAATCAATTTTGAATAGGATCAGTTGGACCCAGAGTTAGGACTTTAACTGACCCTTGAAGAAAGTGGCTTAAACAGAAAACGATTAAGAGGTTGGAGTAATTTCAAGGGCTAGTGAACACAGCAGTGAGCTAAAGGAGGTTTTCTAGGGAGGAAGTAGAAAGTAAGATTCTAAACTAATGGGATATGGGAAGGTTCTGGCTTAGCTAGGGAGTTAAGACCTAATTCTATGGAAGATAAATGGCAGTAAAGTCTGTTTGAACAAGTAGTTGATAGGGGCAGAAAAGTGTTTTAAGAAGATTCATGTGGAATTGCAGTGAGAAGGGATGGAGGCAAGAAGTCAAGGCCAATGATGAAGAAGATCTGTGGGTGAAGGTCAGTAATAGGGATAGGATACAAGGGGTAGATATAACAGATGTTATGAAGGAGGAACTTGGCCTGTGACTGGCTGGATATGAAGGGATGGAAAGAATGAGGAATCCAGGATGACTTCCCAGTTTTGAGCCTGAGTGACTATGGAAATAATGAGTCCTCTTACAGAAGGAGGGGCACCCCAAAGGGAGTCTGTCTGTGGTCAAAGAGCAATTTCATTGCAGTCATGTTGCATTTGAGGTGGCAGTGGAAGATCTTAGTTGAGGCAGTTATGGATGCACAGCTGACTGAAATTTCAAGAAGGGATTGAAATAGATTTTTTTTTTGAGACAGGATCTCACTCTGTCATCCAGGTTGAAGTGCAGTGACTCAGTCACAGCTCACTGTAAACATGACTTCCCAAGCTCAAGCAATCCTCCTGCCTCAGCTGCTGGAGTAGCTGAGACTACACATGTGCCACCTTGCCTGGCTTATTTTTTAATTTTTTGTAGAGATGGAGGTCGGTCTTGCTATGTTGCCCAGACTGGTCTCAAATACCAGTGTTGGTAAATGGTTAGAATCATTTAGGGAAAAAAAAGTGTGGCATTATCTACTTAGCTAAAGATATACCCAACAGAAATGAGTGTACATGTGCACCATGAGGTACTACAAGAATGTTCACAGAAGTGTTGTTTGTAATAACCCAAAAGTGTAAACAACCCAGAACTCCAAAAAACAAAAGAATGGAAAAAATAAATTGTGGTATACTCACACAACACTGCAGAAATCAGCAAATACTCTGTAAAGGGTTGGATGGTAAATATGAGGTCTCCAACACAACTACTCAACTCTGCTGTTGTAGCGTGAAAGCAGCCGTAGACAACATATAACAAAACAGACCACAGGCCACAGTCGGCCAACTCTTACCACACTGCAGTGAAAACAGAGGAACTCCAGTGACACAAGATGAATTCCACAAGCGTGATATTGAGTGAAGACAGACACACAAGTCCATGCTATGTGATTCCCTTTATATGGCTCAAACGGAAGTATAGTGTTTAGGGCTGCATTCTGGGAGTAAACTAAGAAGAAAGGCAAAAAAAGTCATTATCATGAAAATCAAGTATTGCAGAGAGGACGGGAGCATTGTGATTGGAAAGGGTAAAGGCTTCTGAAGTGCCTTATTTTCTAATTTTTGAATGGATAGTGGTTACCCTAGTGCAGGGGTCCCCAGCCCCCAGGCTGCAGACTGGTACTGGTCTGTGGCCTGTCAAGAACAGGGCCACACAGCCAGAGGTGAGCAGCAGGCCAGCGAACATTACCGCCTGATTAGCAACGGCATTAGATTCTCATAGGAGCATGTATTGTGAACTGCGTGTGCAAGGGATCTAGGTTGCACACTTCTTATGAGAATCTAACTAATGCCTGATGATCTGAAGTGGAACAATTTCATACTGAAACCATCCATTCCCCGCCCCCATTCGTAGGAAAACTGCTTTCAATGAAACCAGTCTGTGGTGCCAAAAAGGTTGGGGACCGCTGCCCTAATGTTGGTAGTCTTAAGCATGTTTTGTGTGTTTTTCTTTTGTATGTTATATTTCCACTCACCCCAACCCAAAAAATAAGTTGAAAAAAAGAAAAGACTGAATAGGAAGTGAGTAAGGGTAAGGCAAATATGGCTGAAAGACAAAATGTAAAAATACTCAGAAGGGACAGAAAACTCTGTGGTCTGTCTGGAAACTGAAAATAAAACAGAATGGTAGGAATGTAGCATATTAAGGAGATAGGAGTGAAACATAAGACTTCAGGAGTTTGGTCATAATTTGGTCCTTCATATATCTGCCTATAATAATGAACTACATAGCTCAATAGAGTTTTATTGTATTTTAAAATTGCAGTTAGGAAGAACCAAAACAGTGAGTAGATAATCACACATTGAGTAGATCATCCAAGAGAAAACACTGGAATTCCACAGAAAGTGACAAGAAATACCTAAAACAAGGAAGGAGAAGGAAGTGAGGCAGCTTGTTCGGTTGGGATCAGCTGAGGGCTGAGAGAGACTCCCCAGTATGGGGAAAGGTTAAGGGAGAGACCCTCAGTACTTCACCTTCCCACTGTGGAACCCTGCAGTTTTAACCATGGGGGAGCTCCTCAACCCTTGAGGCCCTGAAACTAACAGGGAGCTGCCAAGAGATTGTGCCACAGGACTGTCCCAGGGAGGAAGGGCATACTGGGTCCCAAACACTCCCTGAGACTTAGGCAGCTACAGCAAGGCACCATTTTAGAGCCCCATCCCCAATAGACTGAGTACTGTCCTAGATCTCAGTGATGCTAGGGCTGAGCCACAAGAGATATGCGGACTACTGCCCTGTGACTGGGGCACAAGCGACTGCATGCGGGCTACTGCAGCCAGGCCTGAGGTACAATCCAGGTGCAGGCTACTGCCAGGTGCAGGTACATGCCTCTGGGCTGAGGCCTCAATGACCACAGGCTACCATGCCCAGAGCTGAAGTGCTACCAAGGCATAGGCTATCACAGCAGAGGCCAAGGCACAAGCATCCCATGTGTTCCCCACCTGTCCAGGCTGCCACCACTGAAGGCAGCACCTCCCACCCCAGTGACAGGACAGCAGCATGGCCACTGCTGCCCCCAACCTGAGCATTCCACTGGTGGCCTGGGGAACATCCCACTCCTGCTTACCATGACTGGTGCCTGCATGTGCTATCGGAGGACTGAGGACAGCCCCTCTAGCCTAGCTTCACTCCCCTCAACATGCCAGAGCACACAGCCCAGAGGTCAGGGGATTGTTCAGCTAAGTTCACCACCACTGGCACCTGAACACTCCTTCCAGAAACCTACCCATCTGGCTGCTGCCACCATAGCTGGCACCTATCTGCATGCACCCACCTGCAGGTCTAGAGACTGGCCTACTCAGCCCACCACAGACACTGCCAACACCAGGTTGCACTGCTTGCAACCCAAAGGTTGTCCCATCACTGTCACTGCAATCACCCATGCCACACTGACTCTCCAAGGGGCCAACGACCCTCCCACCCACCCAACCCACTGCTACCACTACTGGCAAAATTAAGCTTCCTGGAAGTCCAAGAATTGGCC
>NW_012116266.1:11742424-11766883 GCF_000951035.1 Colobus angolensis palliatus
TTCTAAACATATATGCACCCAACACTGGAGTACCCAGATTCGTAAAGCAAATATTGCTAGATCTAAAGAGAGAGCTAGACTTCAATGTGAGATTAGTGGAGTACTTCAACCCACTTTCAGCATTAGACAGATCATCCATACAGTAAATAACAAAGAAACATTGGATTGATTTATTATAAACCAATAGATTTTAATTTTGAGCAGTTTTAGTTTTACATAAAAATTGAGCAGAGAGTATAGAGGGTTCCCTCGTATCTCTTCACTGCTCCCCACCACCACCATTTTCCTGATTATTAACTTTAAAATAATGTCAATTTTTATTTTAGATTCAGGAGGTACATGTGCAGGTTTGTTACATGGGTGTATTACATGATGCTGAGGTTTGGGGTTCAACCGATCTTGTCACCCAGGTAGTGAGCATAGTGCCCAATAGTTAATTTTTCAATCTCTGCCCCATTCCCTCTCTCTAGTAGTCCCAGTGTCTATTGTTGCCATCTTTGTGTCCATGAGTACCCAATGAAACACTGGATTTAAAACGGACATTAGATCACATGAACCTAACAGACATTTGCAGAGCATTTATTCAATAACTTCAGATTACACATTCTTACTAGCACATGGAACATTCTCTAGAATAAATCATATATTAGGCCAGAAAATGAGTCTTAACAAAAAAATTTTTTGAGCTAAATTTTGTCTCTGTTGCCCAGGCTGGAGTGCAGTGGCACAATCATGGATCACTGGAACCTTGACCACCCAGGCTCAAGTGATCCTCCCACCTTAGCCTCCCAAGTAGCTGGGACCACAACCATGTACCACCACACCCAGCTAATTTTTTTTTTTTTTTTGTAATTTTTGTAAGTTTTGTAGAGCTAGGGGTCTCACTCTGTTGCCCAGGCTGGTCTCAAACACCTGAGACAAGCAATCCTCCTGCCTCAGCCTCCCAAATTGCCAGGAGTACAGGCATAAGCCACTGCACCTAGCCAACTTTTTTTTTCTTTGAGATGGGGTCTCCCTTTGTCTCCCAGGCTGGAGTGCAGTGGTGCAATCATGAATCACTGCAGCATTAACTTCCTGGGCTCAAGCAATCCTCCCACCTGAGCCTCCTGAGTAACTGGGGACTACAGGCACACACCACCACATCTGGCTGATTTTTGTATTTTTTGTAGAGACTGGGTTTTGCCATGTTACCCAGGCTGGTCTTGAACTCCTGACCTCAAGCAATCTGCCCACCTCAGCCTCCCAAAATGGTGGTATTACAGTCATGAGCCACCATACCCAGCCACAATTTTTTAAAAAATGGAATCATATCAAGTATCTTCTCAACCACAATGGAATAAAACTAGAAATCAATACCAAGAGGAATTTCGTAAACTATACAAATAGATAAAAATTAAACAGCATACTACTGAATGACTGTTGGGTCAATGAAGAAATTAAGAAGGAAATTTAAAAATGTCTTGATATTAATGAAGATGAAAATATAACATATCAAAAACTGTGGGATACAACAAAAGCAATACTAAGAGAGTAGTATATAGCAATAAATGCCTACATCAAAAAAGTAGAAAGATTTCAAATGAACAGTCTAATAATGTACCTGAAAGAACTACAAAAGCAAAACAAACCAAACCCAGAATTAGTAAAAGGAAAAAAATAAGAAAGAGTAGAACTAAACAAAATACAGACAAAAGCAATACAAAGGATCAATAAAACAAAAAGCAGTTTCTTCAAAAAGATAAACAAAACTAATACACTGCTAGCTAGACTAACCAAGAAAAGACCAAAATTAGAAATGAAAAAGGAGTCATTATAACTGATACCACAGAAATACAAAAGATCATTACAGACTATTACAACTATACCCTAACAAACTGTAAAACCTAGAGAAAATAGATAAATTCCTGCACACATGCAACCTACCAAAATTGCATCAGGAAGAAATGGAAAACCTGAACAGATCAGTAACGAACAGCAAGATTAAATCAGTAATGGAAAGTCTTCCAACAAAGAAACTGGACAGATTCACTGCCTCAAAACTGGACAGCTTCACTACCACATTCTACCAAACATACAAAGATGATCTAATAGCAATCCTCCTCAAGCCATTTCAAGAAATTGAAAAGGAGAGAATTCTCCCTAATTCATTCTATAAGGCCAACACAACAAAAAAACAAAACTACAGGCCAATATCCCTGATGAATATAGATGCAAAAATGCTCAACAAAATACTAGCAAACCAAACTCAATAGCACATCAGAAAGATAATATACCATGATCAAATGGAATTTATACCAGTGATGCCAACGTGGTTTAACATATGCAAATCAATAAACATGACACATCACATCAACAGAATGAAGGCTAAAAAACATATGATCATCTCAATAGATGCAGAAAAAAACATTTAAAAAAATTCAACATCCCTTCTTGACCAAAACTCTCAACAAACTAGGCCTAGAAGGAACATACCACAAAATAATCAACGCCATATATGACAAACCCACAACTACAAGAAAACTACAAAACACTGAGGAAAGAAATTGAAGGCAGCCAGGTGCACTGGTTCATGCCTGTAATCCCAGCACTTTAGGAGGCCGTGGGAGGATCACTTGACTCAAGGAGTTTGAGACCAGCCTAGGCAACATAGTGAGAACTCATCTCTAGGAAAATTTTAAATTTTTATAAAAAAATTTTAAAGAAAGAAATTGAAGAGGACACCAAACAAATGAAAAGACATCTCCTGCTCATGGATTGGAAGAATTAATACTGTTAAAATACTGCCCAAGGCAATCTACATATTCAATTCAACCCCTATCAAAATACCAATGTCATTTTCACAGAAAGAGAAGAAAAAAAAATACTAAAATTTTTATGGAACCACAAAACAGCCAGAATAACCAAAAAAATTTTAGGAAAAAAAGAACAAAGCTGGAAGCATCACACTACCTTACTTCAACATATATTACAAGGCTATAGTAGCCAAACAGCATGGTATTGGTATAGACCAATGGAACAGAATACAGAACCCAGAAATAAATCACATATTTACTGCCAACTGATTTTCAACAAAAGCGTCAAGAGCATACTCTGGGGAAAGGGCACCCTCTTCAATAAATGGATATCCATATGCAGAAGAGTGAAACCGAACCACTATCTATCTGTCACCACTGCAAAATCAACTCAAAATGGACTAAAGACTTAAACATAAGACCCAAAACTATAAAACTGCTAGAGAAAAACATAGGAAAAACACTTCAGGACATTGGCCTAGGGAAGATTTCATGGCTAAGACGTCAAAAGCACAGACACCTAAAATAAAAATAGACAAATAGGATTATAGTAAACTGAAAAGCTTCACAGCAAAGGAAGCAATCAACAGAATGAAGAGAAAACTTACAGAATAAGAGAAAATATTTGCAAACTATTCATCCAACAAGGGACTAATATCCAGAATATACACAAGGAACTCAAACACCTCAACAATTTTTAAAAATCACGTTGAAAAGTGGGCAAATGACACGAATAGACAATTCTCAAGAGAAGACATACAAATGGCCAACTGGTATATGAAAGAATTCTGAATATCACTAATCAACAGGGAAATGCAAATGAAAAACCACAATGAGATGTTATCTTACCCCAGTTAGAATGGCTGTTGCTACAGACAAAAAGAGATCCTGTGGAGATGAGGAGGTAGACAAAAGGCAACTCTTACACACTGTTGGTGGGAATGTAAATTAGTACAACGCTGTGGAAAACAGTGTAGAGATTTCTCAAAAAAACTAAAAATAGAACTACTATATGATTCAGCAATTCCACTGCTAGGTATCTATCCAAAGGAAAAGAAATCAGTATATCAAAGGGATGCTTGCACTTACCTGTTTATCAGAGCACTATTCACAAAAGCAAAGGTATGGAGTCAACCTAAGTGTACACCAACAGAAGAATGCATAAAGAAGATAATACATGTGTACATGATGGAATACTTTCAGCCATAAAAAAAGAATGAAATCCCAGCCTGGGCACCATTGTGAGACCTCATCTCTATAAAAAAATATATATATATTTAAAAATTACGAAAACATGGTGGCATGCACCTGTAGCTCCGACTACTCTGGAAGCTGAAGTAGAAGGATCACTTGAGCCTAGAAGGCGGAGGTTGCTGAGAGCCTTGATTGCACCACCGCACTGCAGCCTGGGCAACAGAGCTGGAGTCTTGTCTCAAAAAAAAAAAAAAAGAAAGAAAGAAATGAAATGAAATCACGTCATTTGCAGCAACATGGATGGAGCTGGAGGACATTATGTTAAGTGAAATAATCCAGGCACAGAAAGACAAATATGGCATGTTCTCACTCATACATGGGAGCTAAAAAAGTTGATCTCACACAGGTAGAGAGTTAAATGATGATGATCAAAGTCTGGGAAGAGTGAGTGGGTGTGAGCAGGGGATAAATAAATGTAGGTTATCAGGTACAAACATACAATTAGATTAAAAAATGTAAGTTATATTGTTCAACAGTGGAGTAAAGTGACTCTAATTAACAACAATATATCATATATTTTAAAATAGCAATCAGAGAGGACTTGAAATTGTTCCCAACACATAGAAATAATAAATACTTGCCCGGGCGCAGTGGCTCACACCTGTAATCCCAGCACTTTGGGAGGCCAAGGCAGGCAGATCACTTTAGTTCAGGAGTTCAAAACCAGCCTGGCCAACATGGGGAAACCCCATCTCTACAAAAAGTACAAAAATTAGCCAGGCATGGTGGTGGCGCACACCTGTAATCCCAGCTACTCGGGTGGCTGAGACACGAGAATCACTTGAACCTGGGAGACACCACTGCATCTTGTTGCCTGGGCGACACAGTGAGACTGCTTCAAAAAACAAAAATTAAAAAAAAGAAATGATAAATACTCAAAGTAATGAATACCTCAAATACCCTGATCTCATTATTACACATTCTATGATTGTAACAAAATATCATATGTACTTCATAAATATGTAAAAAACTGAGTCAATTTTTAAAACTGCAGTTATATTACTTTAATTAATACATAAATAAGTGAAAGCAGGGATAGAAGCTTTCATTGAAAACATAAACAATAACAATTCAGATGTTATTTATATGGTAGTGTATGTTTCTAAGTTATTGAAAACATTTTGATAAATAACATAAATCAGATACTCCTTCTAATAGCCATGCATTAAATCGGTTAACAATTTATTATGGTTTAAAAGCTTTAACCCAGCTCATGTCTGAATTTTATTTTCACAAATTCTGAATTAATATGATCCAGATCAATGAAGTTTTGCTTCTCTGTAGGCACTAGAGTACCCTGGCTCTGGACTCACTCTGTCTGGAGTCGATCACAGCCTCACACTTAGTAGCAATTTGGGCCAGTAACCTAGTCCCTTTCTTCCTGAGTTTCCTCATCTGAAAATAATGATAATACTTACCTTATAGGATTTTTGCAAAAATTAATTAAGAATTGGCACATAAAACACTTCACATATTGACTGGCACAAAATATGTACTTGGTATGTTACTTATTATTTTTTAGTATAATTGCTAGATAAAATATGGAGATTGACAGTCTATTCCCTTTTGAAAATGCGGACTTGCTAGTGTTTGCACATAGTATTTTTGTTTTTTATTCTTTTTTTGAGACAGAGGTTTGCTCTTTTTTGCCTGTGCTGGAGTGCAATGGTACCACCTCAGCTCACTTGCAATCTCTGTCTCCCGGGTTCAAGCAATTCTCCTGCCTCAGCCTCCTGAGTAGCTGGAATTACAGGCGCATGCCACCACACCAGGTTTATTTTGTATTTTTAGCAGAGGTGGAATTTTACCATGTTGGCCAGGATAGTCTTGATCTCCTGACCTGCAGTAATCCACCCGCCTCAGCCTCCCAAAATGCTGAGATTACAGGCATGAGCCACTGCACCAAGCCTGTACATTGTATTTTTATCTGAGGAAATAATATCTTTTTTTTTTTTTTTGAGACAGAGTCTTGCTCTGTTGCCAGGCTGGAGTGCAGCAGCACGATGTCTGCTCACTGCAACCTCCGCCTCCTGGCTTCAAGTGATTCTCCTGCCTCAGCCTCCCAAGTAGCTGGGACTACAGGAGAGCACCACCATGCCGGGCTAATTTTTGTATTTTTAGTAGAGACGGTGTTTCACCATGTTAGCCAGGATGGTCTCGATCTCCTGACCACCTGATCTGCCCGCCTCAGCCTCCCAAAGTGCTGGGATTACAGGCATGAGCCTCCGTGCCCAGCCCTAATATTTCACAAGTATTTCAAAAATACACACCAATCATCACAAGTAAATTGGTGGAAAGAAAATATGTATGTCTTGGACTATTTTCATAGAGTTACATCATCAGAGCAAAACTTTTAGCATTGAACAAAGTCAACTTTAATATATGACTTTATGTTAAAAGTCATAGTATATGACTTTTTCTATTTTTAAAATTCAATCTTTGTCTATGAAGCTTTTAAGCAAAAGAGCATAAAAAGTCTTTGATGTTTTATTTTAGAAACTGTAAGAATAAATGAAAAATGTTACTTAACCTTCAGCATGTTTTAATTTTAATAATAACATTCATTTTGCACAGTTTTCAAAGTAATTGCAAAATGCTTTCTTTCATGAGTTCCTCATGATAGCCTTGCAAGATATATAAAGCTCTTACAAATAATGTAGCATCAATTTAACAGTAACCAACCACACCCATTAAAGCTGTAAACAACCCCATTTGTTTCTTCCGCCAAAGAACTGAGAAAGAACTGCTGGCGGTTGGGGAGCTAAGAAGAGAAGGCTTGCAGCTACTCCTAACCACCTGTGCTGTTCAAATTCTAGCTAAACTACCATTACCTCCCCATTAATTTCCTCTGTTTAAAAAGTAATAGGGGCCAGGCGCAGTGGTTCATGCCTGTAATCCCAGAACTTTGGAAAGTCTAGATAGGAGGATAGCCTGAGTCCAGGAGTTCAAGACCAGCCTGGGCAACATGGAGAAACCCCACCTCTGCAAAAAATTCAAAAATTAGCTGGGCGTGGTGGCATGCACCTGTGGTCCCAGCTACTCAGGAGGCTGAGGTGGGAGGATCACCTGAGCCCAGGAGGTCAAGACTGCAGTAAGCCAAGATGACACCATCGCACTCCAACCTGGGCAGCAGAGAGAGACACTGTCAAAAAAAAAAAAAAAAAAAAGACGACTATGTGCATGCTTAGGGGTCACACACCCTACATAAGTAAGGTTTATGAAGACCAGGCATTGGAAGGAAGTCAAATCCAAGTCCTTAAAGGATACTCATTTTTTTTCTAAAAAATATATATTTTTAAGAAATAGATCTTAGACAAGGTAGCATGAGGGGTGAGAAAAACATAATAAAGGCACTGATATTACTGCCCCAGCATAAGGACATCAAATCAAAGACTTGGCCTCAAACACTGAGCATATCGTGGAAACATAATTATTCACTCTGGTGAGTGCTGATGAAAATTCCTCACTCTATAGGCACAGCTCTCCCCTTCTTCATATCTCTAAACTGAAGCAGGTTTGAATACCTAGCAAGTTCCTAACAGCCCTCCCATCTCATTTCTGCACGGTTTTAAACATTATTAAGAACCAGAGGAATTACGTGAATGAAAGTTCTCAACAAAATTCCTACATGTATTGTTTCTCTTCTTGCTCCTGGATTTACCTTCCTTGAATGATGATGGCACGTTTACAGCAACTCCCAGTGTTTACATTACAACTCCCAATGTTTACACTCCGTTTGTTTACATCAGGTCTCAATAATGAGGACAACTTTCTTATAGAGTGAACCTCAGCCCCCCATCACCATGATTCTCCCATCCCTACAAATGAGGAAAATGAGAAAAATGTTTAAATAACATAATGTTTAAAACCATTGGAGGGCTGTTAGGAACTTGCTAGGTATTCAAATCTGCTTCAGTTTAGAGATGTGAAGGGGAGAGCTGTGCCTGTAGAGTGAGGAATTTTCATCAGCGCTCACCAGAGTGAAAAATTATGTTTCCACAATAGGCTCAGTGCTTGAGGCCAAGTCTAGGAAAACTAGATCACTTTTTCTGTATCCTAAAAGGCTGAACACTGTCTCAAATGGTCTAGGTGGCCTGACCTGGACCTGGGCAAACTCTGGTCTACAGAATCCCTGGGGTGACCCAGGGCAGAAGTTACAATCTAATGAGACTCAGGCTGTATTTAGCCTTCAGACAGGTCTCCTTTCGGGTGGACAGTATTAGATATTTTAATTAATTGTCACTTTTTATAATTGGGAAATATTATATAAGAATTGGATTTAGGGGTTTTCTTAAAAATTAGACGATCCTTGGCCAGGAATAGCAGCTCATGCCTGTAACCCCAGCCCTTTGGGAGGCCAAGGCAGGAAGATCACTTTAGGCCAGGAGTTCAGTACCAGCCTGGCCAAATAGCAAGACCCCATCTCTACCAAAAAATATGTATATATATATTTTTTTTAACTGAGAAGATCCAGTGACCTGGGCCCACAATTCCACATGGCAGCACTGGGCCCAGGGATGATGCAGTCTTCGGATGAGGCTTTGAGTGTTCTCCTCCAGGTCCTGCAGCCTCATCCTGTGTAGCTCCTTTCTTTGTTTTATCAGCCTAGTACATATGGGGCATTTGAGTCAAGGACTCTATGTAGTAGATTTCTGAGTTTGAGCTAGAGACCACTGATCTTAGATCTAGGGACTCCTGATCTAAGTCTGAGTTAGGGACCCAAGATCTAGAGCATGAGTTCAAGATTTCTGCTCTGGAGTGTGAGCTAGAGACCTCTAATCCAGAGTTCTGTAGTTTGGGAACCAGGCCATGTTTTTGAAATATATTCAAATCCCTACCATGATCTTCCTGGAGATTTTTTAAACCAACAATGACTTATCTCTAAGGGCAGCTTCATTTGAAACTATCTTCTCAGAGCTGGACTATCAACAAATGGGCAAATCACTGATGTTTATTTGAGTGTTTACTTTGCACCAGGCCCTGGACTCACGTTTTACAATTATTTTCACAATAACTCTGTGAAGTTAATACTATTCTTTATTCCTGTTTCAGAAAGGAAAGGTAACTTGTTCTAGATCACATACTTAGTAAATGGCACAATCAGGATTCGAACCCAGGTGAATTGCTTCCAGACCTAATGCTCTTAAAGAGAATAGTGTACTGTCTCTCTTTCCACAGAAGAGGACCTTATTACAAAGCAACCAGTGGTTGTAGAGCACTTACTATGTGCCAGACACTCTCTAGGAACAAAGACTAATTTATTAGTCCTCCTAACAACCATATAAGGAGGATTCTGATTATTCTCATTTTGCAAATGAGGAAACTAAGGCACGTGGAAGGGAAATACCTTACTAGGTGTGGCAGAGCTAGGATTTGGATCCAGGAAGTCTGGTGCTAGAGTCTATGGCCTAAACCACTGCTCCATGAGTACCCTGGAGCTCTGTTAGTGAAATATATTAATAGTACGCCCAAGTTTTCATTCAGTGGGTCCTTTAATAAGTATTTTTAGGTACTGACCGTAATGTCATCTCTGTGCTGGGTGCTACAGTTTTATGAAAAGACATTGACCTCCAGATTGGAGAACATGCACACTTGAAACAGTTGAATATTAATGTAAAGCAGTGGGCCCAAAACAAATAAGGTGTGTTTTGTTTGTTTGTTTGTTTGAGATGGAGTCTTTCTCTGTTTCCAGGCTGGAGTGCAGTGGTGCGGTATCGGCTCACTTCAACCTCCACCTCCTAGGTTCAAGCAATTCTCCTGCCTCAGCCTCCCGAGTAGCTGGGACTACAGGCACACACCACCACGCCTGGCTAATTTTTGTATTTTTAGTGGAGACAGGGTTTCACCATGTTAGCCAGGATGGTCTGTATCTCTTGACCTCGTGATCTGCCTGCCTCGGCCTCCCAAAGTGCTGGGATTACAGGCATGAGCCACCAAGCCCAGCCCCATGATCTATACATAAGCTTATGTTCAAATATGTTTATTAGCACCGATGTACAATATTTGTTCTCCCTTTCTAACTTTTCTGGATTTCTCAGTTTGTAATTCCTCCTGAAACTTTTATGTGTGTGTGTATGTGTTTCTTGCATTAACATTTCTACTATGGTGAGACTCAAGACAATATCCTTACTTTATTGAGAGTGCAAGAAGATGTGGATTAGACCAGAAAAGCAGAACTTATTCCAATGTTGCAAAATTTTTCTGACATCACCAGAGATGAGGTATTTCTTGGGAACACATTCTGCACCTAAACAGGAGCCTCTTTAAGCATCAGTTTTATCCTATTATAGCTATCTTCTTGGTGATTATTTTAACATATTATATAACTCTGCTTTTAAGAACTGTGTTCTGAAACAACAGAATGAAAGGGGGATGATTTCATTATTGTTATCGGTTTAAATGAATGACATGTATAAAAGCCCTTTAGGTTGTGGCCCCAGACCAATGTTTGTATAGTTCCTTTTTTTTTAGACAAAGTCTTGCTCTGTGGCCCAGGTTGGGGTGCAATTGCCCCATCTTGGCTCACTGCAACCTCCGTCTCCCGGGTTCAGGCAATTCTCATATCTCAGCCTCCAGAGTAAGTGGGATTACAGAAGTGCACCACCACTCCAGGCTACTTTTATACTTTTAGTAGAGATGGGGTTTCACCATGCTGGCCAGGCTGGTCTCGAACTCCTGACCTCAAGTGATCCTCCCACCACGGTCTCCCAAAGTGCTGGGATTACAGGCATGAGTCACCATGCCCAGCCTATATTTGTGTAGTTATTTTATCCAGTTTTGTAATTCATTTTATTCCCTCTGGTGTCATCTGTCTCTTTTGCTATTATCATCGTGTCCTTGCTACTTCTAACCCAGTGGATCTCCAAGCCTCCACCAAAAGACTTGGCGCTGGACATGAGATGCTCTTAGATTGTATACACAGACACAGAATTAAACATTGGATCACTTAAACAGAAAAGTATGCCCTTTTCAACTTCATTTAAGCCTCCCCATCAGTTTGGAGTTAATATGTCTTTAACATCCCTCTAATGGCTAATTTTTCTCCTTTTTTTTTTTTTTTTTTTTTTAAGACAGAGGCTCACTATTGCCCAGGTTGGAGTGCAGTGGTGTGATCATGGTTTACTCAAGAAGTTGTAGCTTCAAACTCCTGGGCTTAAGCGATCCTCCCACCTCAGCCCCCACATAGCTGGGCCTTATAGGCACGTGCCACCATGGTCAGCTAATTTTTAAACTTTTTGTAGAGACAGAGTCTCATTATAGCCCAGTTTCATCTCAAACTCCTGGCCTCAAGTGATCTGCCCAGCTCAGCCTCCCAAAGTGATGGAAATTACAGACATGAGCCACCATGCCCAGCCTAATTTTCCTTGGCCAGCCCTGTGGCTCAGTCTTTGGCAAATAACGTTATCTAGCTAGAATGTAATACGTTTTCTTTTCATTGTATTTATTTGTATGACAGCTTTCTACTTAAGATAAATGATTCTGGTTTTATGGTTATATGAGTGATACAAATTCTTTTTGAAATAAATTTATTTTGCTTAAAATTAAAATTAAAAGAAAAATTTAAGGATATGACGAAAATTGTGAAAGTGTACTCAGACAACTGAAGTTTGGGAAACACCACCCCAATGCAGTGAGCAGCTGGTTGAGAGAGTTGTTAAGGGAAGGTGGCTCCATGCCTTTCTTATGGAAAAAGTGGATGGACTTTTTGAGAACTTTTTCTGTTAAATTGAGGTTATTTCTACTGTTCTGTTGCAAAAGTAATTGCTTTGCCATTGAAAGCAACAGCAAACACCATAATTATTTTTGCACCAACCTAATATATTTTTGAAGTTGCTGGCAGTCTGCTTTCTAGTAAAGTTGAACAAAAATCTCTTTCACCTCTATTGTTTTAGCCTTTTTTTTTTTTTTTTTTTTTTTTTTTTTTTACTAACCAGATAGATATTTTTTAATGAGAATGTCAGAGTCCCACTCCGCCCTGCCACATGCAGTTTGGGGTAGTATTCCCATGTGTAACTGAATCTTCCATTGCTTCGTCAGTGTTCTACCTGCCAGCCTCTTCTGTGTGACAGCCCTTCAGATACATCCAGATGGTGCCCTGTTCCTCACATATTATTTTGCACAGAGTTGAAGGACACCCGTCAGGGTCTCCAGACCCCTCATTATCCTGAGCACTTTCTTTTGAATGTACTCCAGCTTGTTATTGAATGTCTCTAATTTCACCCATAAATTGAACACAGTTTACTTATCCATTCGACAGATATTAATTGAACATCTGTCTGCTAGTCAATAGGTATAGAGATATGGCACTGAACAAAGCATGAATATCCTTGCCCTTGCAGAGCTTTCATCCTGGAAGGCAGATATAAATAACGTAATAAGGTAAATAGTATATTCTGGTTATTATTATTTGGATAGTGACTAATGCTAAAGCATGGAATATACTAATGAGATGGTCTGCTCAATACAGAATTTAGCGAGCCTCCTGTCTTTGGAGGTAGTCTTTTTCCAGATAGCCAAAGATCACATTAGATTAACTCTTGGCTTATCGTTAGTTTGCAGTCAGCTACAGACCACAGGATTTCCCCTTCTCCCTTAAGTGAAAATATATTAAATCAGAGTTCTGTCACTCCGTGTTTTGAACTTAGACTTTATCCCTGTTAGATATTTTTGTTTGGGGGAGCTTTGTACCACCAAACCAAGAGCTCTTCAAACCTTCATTCTCTTAGCCAATGTGTATACTACCACTTCTTTGCTATATAATTGACTCTAAGACACCGTTGATTATAAAACACACTATTATTTGATGTACCATTAAGAAAGAAAAATGCGCCAGTTAAACTATAACTATCAGTAATTTTAGTTTTTACCCATGGCAAAAGGTCTTTTAGACATTTTAAACATAAGTATTTCATTGTATGTCTCTCTTACATACATAAGAAAAGGAAATTAAATGAAATGAAGATATTTCTAAAAGTTCCTCACACTTAAGATCTGACTCTTGTGAATCACTTTTACAACTTAGAGCCCTCGTTTCCCCATTTTTCCACATAATCTTCCTATGAGCGGTCAAGAGAATTGGTAATGCCGCATTTCTTAAGCAAGTGCTAGGGTTTTCTTCCACGTAGCTGACACCCATTCTGCTAAGTTTGAGACTGGGGCTTTCCTCACATTGCCAGAGGTTACCAATGGAAAGTTTTCAAGCAGCCATCAGGACTCATATTCTTTTCTTAAGTGATCCTTGAACAGTTTGTTGACTGAAACCTCAAGTACTCTGGGTTGTCCAGCCATGCCACATGGAAAATCAACCAACTTTGCACAGGTAATGATAAGCACATAACAATCACCACCTGGCCTACAGTATTGAAAGATACCGGGAGGATTTCCAAGACTTGTTATTGGGTTCAATTTTATAATTTATAAAGACACATTCACAAAAATGAAATGCTCACCTCTACTCATATTTGTAATCAACCACAACCTATGGACTTTTGTGTTTCACTTTACTCATGTAAATATTATTTTTTAAATAAGCCTTAAAATTCCTTACATCGTCATTAATTTTTAGGTTTTCATTTTGCAAACTATGTTGCTGGATAATCAAGTAAAACTGCCGGGAAAGTATCAAAGTTCTTTATTTTTCTTGCATCATTTTTGAGAAAGAAAGCATATGCCTTTTTAACCAATAAAATAGATGCCATTGTACTTTTTAAAAATTGTTGGCTTAAACATAAGAAATAAACCTATAAAACTCCTAGAAAAAAACAGAAGAAAAGCTTCATGACCCTGCACTTGGCAATGATTTCTTCCTTTTTTTTGTTGTTGTTGTTGTTGTTTATGTTTTTGTTTTTGTTTTTTTGAGATGGAGTTTCACTCTTATCGCCCAGGCAGGAATGCAGTAACACGATAGCTCACTGCAACCTCCGCCTCCAGGGTTCAAGCAATCCTCCTGCCTCAGCCTCCCAAGTAGCTGAGATTACAGGCATCCGCCACCATGCCTGGTTAATTTTTGTATTTTAACATAGTGACCTAAGGAACATGCTAGACACAGAAAGGCATGAATACAATAGGTTCCTTACCTTAAGAAATTCTCTAACAACCAAGACACATAAACAAATAACTATAATACAATCTGATAAGGGCACTAGTAGAAGGACATGCAGCTCAGAGGAAGGAATAATTAACTCAGGCTGGGAGAACAGGGAAGGAAATGAAGGTCTGGTGGCATGAAACAGAGTGGCAGGTTCAGAAATTCCAAGTCCTTCCAGCATCCCAAAGCAAGACATGTAAGAGAAAGACTAATACGAGTGGAGGCTGAATCAAGAGGCAGAGGCCAGACTATGAAGATTCTTTTGTATCACGCTAAGGCATTTTCACTTCCTGCAGTAAATAATTTTCTTTAAATTTTTTAAGGATTAGTATATAGTTCTAAAAATAAGTTTAGGTTATGTTTCATTCCTTAGTCTTAAGAGTTGCTTCCATTTTGTTATAGTTTTTCAGTTCCTTTGTTTAGAAATCAGAGTTGATAGTCAAAATACTAAAGAGTAAAATCAAATGAATCACAGAATTGCCACACCAACAAGCAGAGCTGGGCTGTTTACAAGGAAGTCCAGCTGTTTCTTCAAAGTCCAGGATCATTCTCTTTGTTTTCATTCCTATTCATAATGATGAAGAAAATATATTGTAAGTAAAATATTAATTTAAATCCAAAAGAGGGTGAAAATTGGAGGAAGTGGACCCTTCCTGGTTTATATAACTTTTCTGTTGAGCGCTTATTTTAGTTTTCGAAGTTGGCATGAATACCCACTGATGGTGGATTTGTTTCATCTCATGGATACTAATGTAAGGGGAGGAGGGGATTTCCTCTGGCCCTTCCTCCTCATCTGCTTCTTAGCCTCCTTCCTGTGCTCAGGCAATCAGCAGCAGTTCTTTGTTCGACACCACTCACCACACTGACAGAGGTCAACAGCCCACTAGGCCCATATCTAGAATTAATTTCATATGTCTTGTTACTTAAGAGCTAATCAAAATGCAAGTCTATTTCTAGATATTACTTCTTGATTGTTTTTCATGAGAAATACTGTAACAAATAATGTTGTTATTTAAATTAATACTGCTGGAACATTAAGAACATTTTCCCAAATAGCACACTCTTTTCCTTTTACTATTCTAAAGTCTGTACAGATAGTGCTATTCTATAGTTTCTACAGATTTGCTCTCCTTCAAGGAATGGTTTCATTGCAAATCAATTTTTCATTCAAATTTCCACTACACTTAGAATTTTTATTTATTAAAGAGAACTACTGGATATTTTTACTTTTTCATTCACCTTTACTCAAGCATTTACAAGAGTGCCATGAGAAATTACATGTTTAGCTTCCCAGATAAACTTAAAACACAGTGCTTTGAAAGAGTAATTAGAAATAAGAAAGCATTTGACAAGTTCTGCTTAATAAATGCCATTTCTCCCATTTTAAATTATTAGATTATTATGAATTTTATTTTTAAGAGATTATGCATCTTGGCTGGGAGCGGTGGCTCACACCTATAATCCCAACACTTTGGGAAGCCAAGGCAGGAGGCTTGCTTGAGCTCAGGAGTTTGAGATGAGCCTGGGCAACATGGTAAAACCTCGCCTCTACAAAAAGTACAAAACTTAGCCAGGTGTGGTGGCACTCACCTACAGTCCCAGCTACGTGGAAGGATTGCGTGAGCCCAGGAGGTGGAGGCTACAGTGAGCCACGATCGTGTCACTACACTCCAGCCTAGGGGACAGAGTGAGACCCTCTCTCAAAAAAGAAAAGAAATTATGCATCTCATCTTGTTCAGTCATAAAAATGGCTGGCTCTTCAAATTATTGTATCTCCTATGTATGTCTTCAATATCTATTAATGGAAATATAGTCACTCAAATGAAATCCTAAAAAATGAAAGTGCCTTAATTGAAAAAACTCATTATATTTCTGCTTTAGACATAGTGGTGATATTATGTATCTACTAATTTTTAAAGTCACTTTTCCTTTTTTCTGAAATGACTTTAAAAATGTGGAAACCCATGTTAATGTAAGTTTATCTGAGATCAAGCCATTGGAGATGTTTGTTTGTTGTTTGTTTGTAGAGACAGCGTCCTGCTATGTTCCTGCTATGTTGCCCAGGCTGGTCTCAAACTCCTGGGCTCAAACAGTCTTCCTGCTTCAGCCTCCCAAAGCGCTGGGATTACAGGCATGTGCCACTGCACCTGACCAAGATCTTTTCCTATTCATTAGTATTATCACACATAGGTAGAAATAATGTATACTTCAATTTTAAGAATGTGCAAATTTCTCTTTGCTTTTGATATTCCAGCTTCATCAAACCCAGAAGTCATCAAGATAAATTCAATTCTAGATATAGTAACAAAAGTGGAAGACTATTATCTTAAAGGATATATTGTCGGGGCTATTCATCCTGTTATACAACCTGTGGGGCAGCGAAAACACCTACCTGCAAGTTACCTATACAGAGTGGTGCTATCGCGCTTGAAATTAAGGTAAGCATGCTGTTCAAAAAAAAGGCAGGTGTGGGTGACAGTTCTCCTTGTCTAAAAGAAAAACAAAAGTTTTGAATCAAGTGACAGAGAATAAAGGACACTAAAGGGGTTTTAGTTTAAAGCACATTTTCCAGCAGTGGAACCTGGATTGAAGCAAGGAAATTTTACACCTCCTTCCTTAAAACTCCTGATTGATTTTTGCTTCTCGCAGACAAATGTGTCCTAAGTGAGAATGTCAACGAACAAAGGGAAAGCAAAATAGATTCCAGAGGCACCTGGAAGCTCCTGTAGCCACTTCAGCAGATGCAGGAGTAGCAGTGAGCTACAGATACTAACACTAGGCTAAAGAGCTGAGCAGACCTACCAAGTCCACTTTCACTAAGCTTTCTGACTGTCCTACATTGTTTCATTAATAGTGGCAACATAAACTATCTCTACATTCTAAAACTTCTTTTTTTCAAGACAGAGTTTCGCTCTTGTTGCCCAAGCTGGAGTGCAATGGCACCATCTCAGCTCACTGCAACCTCTGCCTCCCGGGTTCAAGCGATTCTCCTGCCTCAGCCTCCCCAGTAGTTGAGATTACAGGCTTATGCCACCACAGCCAGCTAATTTTTTGTATTTTTAGTAGAGATAGGGTTTCACCATGTTGGCCAGGCTGGTCTCGAACTCCTGACCTCAGGTGATTCACCCACCTCGGCCTCCCAAAGTCCTGGGATTCCAGGCGTGAGCCACTGCACCCGGCCCATTCTAAAACTGTTAACAACAGAAAGGCCTACTATGACAAGTTCTCACAAATTGGACAGACCTCCCGTTAACCTTTCTCCAAAATTGAATTGAAAAGCTAACTATTGCAGTGTTTTTTATTTTAATAGCTACTTTTCCAAACAATACTGCAACCATTTTTGCCAGCCTAGATTGTGAATTTGATAGTTTTCATGGTCAAATACTGTTGTTCTTTCCAATGAAGAATAAAAATAACCAAATACCTTAGATTAACATATTTAATTTTTTTTTTACACAACCCTTCAACTAATATGTTACTTAATGACAGGGATGCATTCTAAGAAGTGTATCCTCAGGCTGTTTTGTCATTGTGTGAACCTCATAGAGTGCACTTACACAAACCTGGATGGTACAGCCTACCATGCACCTAGGCTAGATGGTCTAGCCTATTGCTCTGAGGCTACAAACCTATACAGTCTGTTACCGATTGAATACTGTAAGCAATGGTAACACAATAATAAGTATTTGTGTGGCTAAACATACCTAAAGATAGAAAAGGTACAGTAAAAATATGTTACTCTATAATCTTATGGGACCACCCCTGTATATGCAGTCCATTGTTGAGAGAAACAGCATTATGCAGTGCATGACTGTATATCCTAACCATCCTAAAGACCGGGGGAAAACTATGTTTTCTCTTTATAGTGATGGATCAACAACAATCACTTTATAAGCGGGCTAAGCAGAGAGGGAAAAAATGAAATTAGAGGAAAACTAAGAAAATAGGAAAATTTCAAGAAACAAGAAAGGGCCTTAAAAAATTCCAGGTGTAATTTTAAGGAACACTATCTCCCATAGAGTAATTGCCTACTTTAACATGTCTGGCAGGGTGTGTACAGGCTTCAGCTTTCACTAGAATAAGAAGTCTTATCAGACGTTTACTAGTTCAAGCATTACTAAGTAAACATGACATTTTTGCACAGTAGTAATGCTTATGTCCTAATTACAAATCTTATCAACCATGTGTGAATTATCTTTTCTGCTTTTAGGATTACTTCAGACAGACTTAGCAGTACCCTGGCAAGGCTAAGAATAAGCAAAGAAAAAAGATCAAAAAAGAAGAAAAAGGGAAAGGGGCAATATTTATTGGCATTTAAATGGAATTTTTACTTCTGCTTTTGTTCGATAAGATATAACAACAATCTAAAATTATTTCTTATAACTTTTATTAAAACTACAGACATGAAGCTTTTCTTTCTAAATTACAATTTAAATTAATAGCAGTTCAAAATAAGGAAATTTGAGTTAGTAGAAGTTATTGTGTTTTTCTGGTATTTTTTAATAAGAAGATAGCCATCAGGCTTAAAATAAAAAATTACTACCTTGACCCTGTTTGTGAGTTGCTCACTCATTTTCACTGAGCATATTAGCTGAAAAACAGCAATTGGCCTCCAACCATGAACATATTTCCTCTGTTACAGCCCAAAGAATTCGGCAGCACCCAGTGGACAAAGACGCCCAAGGCTTGTGATTGAGGAATGTCCCCTAACTTCTGAGGCACCAACAAATGACACAGCAAAAGAACTGATAGAAAAGGTACTAAACGTATGCACTTTTTCATGGGATATTGAGAAACATTTGGTATTTCATCTTCATCAATTTCCTTTTTTACCCTAAAAAGAATAAGGAAATGACAGGCAACTTTTATACCAGAATTTAAAACGTATCGAAGTACTTGTGCCAAATTGTAAAGAGTTTAAAACAGAAATACAGTCCAGTGAAACAAAATGGACAATCAGAACCAAATTTAACCAAATATAAGAAGTTTAATGACAAACTTGATGAAATAAAATAGAGGAACAACCATTATTTAATGAAGGCTGTTGGGAAAGTAGACAATTGTTCTGCAGAGAATAAATTCCACAGTTCAGATGAGATAAAGAGGTAATTTTTTAATATAAAAAAAAGAAAACAGGAAAAGTAAATATATTCAATGAATAGATTAAGGAGTTTGAGTATATAAATATAACTTAACTGTACTAGGAAAACTAAGCTTAAAAAAGAAGAATCAAAGAGAAATCAGCAACAGACGTGTCCTATGGAGCTTCATTTTCAAAATATACATTACAGGAAAGGAATACAAATCCATGAAAGTAATATGCACTCTTAAGTGGACAGAGACCATGGACAGCAAATGTAAAAGAAAGAAACATCAATAATTAGGAGACAGTTGGTAACAGGTTCAACCTAATAATGTTTAATGTAATAAAAACTGAGAACTAATACCTCACCAGTATTAAACTGGGAAATTCAATTAAAATCCAGTATTGCAAAGCTTTAAGACAAGTTAAGGCCAGGTGTGGTGGCTCACACCTGTAATCCCAACACTTTGGGAGGCCGAGGCAGGAGGATCACTTAAGGCCAGGAGTTCCAAGACCAGCCTAGGCAACATAGTAAGACCTCCAACTCTACAAAAACTGAAAAAAAAAAAAATCAGCTGGATGTGGTGGCATATGCCTATAGTACCATGTACTTAGGAGGGTAAAACAGGAGGATCACCTGAGCCCAGAAGTGAGCCTGCAGTGAGCTGTGATCAAGCCACTAAAATCCAGCCTGGGTGACTGAGCAAGACTCTATCTCTAATAATAATAATAATAATAACAACAACAACAAAGAAAAGCTAAC
Source organism: Colobus angolensis palliatus (assembly GCF_000951035.1). NCBI lineage: Eukaryota > Metazoa > Chordata > Mammalia > Primates > Cercopithecidae > Colobus > Colobus angolensis. The sequence goes on from NW_012116266.1 coordinate 11,762,404, forward strand.
ATTCATAGTGCAACTGGCATTGTAACAAATTAATGCAGTATTCTTGAATATCTATTTAGTAAGAAGAATCATAAATCCTGTTTTGCCTTTTGTTGTTGTTGTTGTTAAAGAAAATAGGTTGGAGTATAGTGGCACAATCATAGCTCACTGCAGTCTCCAACTCTTGAATTCAAGCAGTTCTCCTGCCTTAGCCACCCTGGTAGCTGGGATTGTAGGCATGTGACACCACCCCCAACCAATTTTTTTATTTTGTAAAGACAGGAGTCTGTGTTGCCCAGGCTAGTCTTAAACTCCTGGGCTCAAGCAATCCTACTGCCGTGGCCTCCCAAAGTGCTGGGATTATAGGTGTGAGCCACCATGCCTGGCCATAAATCCCATTTTATTTTTTAATCCCCTCCTTAGGAACTGATTGTAAGAAAATAATTGAAAAGGGAAAAAAAAACATTTTTATACAAAGATATTTAATCAACAGTGAATAAGGGTCCAAATTCTCAATAACTGGAAGACTTTGAAAGAAACAATGATGGATTAATATAATAGAATATTTTATAGGCATTAAACATGGCAACTATATTGACTGTCAAGAGAGAAAAGTCTATACAATATAACTTAATTGAAATTTAAATGAAAAGTTAAATGCTGTATGTATATTGATTAAAACAAAAAAGTTGTACATTCATAAATACTCTAAATTGATGGGATTTTATGGTGAAAGGTGTTTCTTTTCCATTGCATTGACATATTTATAAGGTTTTACTTTTTATTTAAATACATACAGCTAAAATCTAAGGCATTTCCTTTCAGGTAAGAAACTGAAATGTGTTTACTTGTTTCTCTAGTTGTTTCCAAGCGTTAAATACCATGTATGTAATATCTGTGGTTTGGGGATAGCCAATTATAGTTGCTAATGATTATTTCCCATTTAGGTACAAAGTCACTATTCAATAGGGGTTTTTAGGAATAGTCTTTGAGACTAAATTTTATTAACAAACTACATATATTGTTTATTAGTACTATTCTGGGAAATTTTTTTTTCTAGTAATAAATCCATGCCAGCAAATTTCTTTTGAAAACAAAAATGTAGCTACTAATTTAGTCTTAATAGATCACCATCAGAGCCCTTGTTTTGCATGTGACTTCCTGGACACAGTTACAGATCTATTTAAACAGGAAAGTACTGTTATTTCAGCAATTCGAGTAACAGGGTTATTTCATTAAGAGAAAAGCTTCAGGAAACATAGCACGTGAAATATTTGAGCATTGCTCCCGGTAAGAACAAGAGCCTGAGATGAATTGCCAAATATTTTTGAGCAGCTGCCTTGTGTAAAGAGTTGGTTGTTGAACAGCTAACTTTTAAGTCAAGTTCTAACATTATACCAGTGTTCACTCTAATTTTAAAATTAGGTTTACAAGTATTTTTCTCAGAATTTTAAACTAAAAGTAACATTTTAAAAATATCAATCCTCCAACTTAAAAAATGGAAAAAAAAATACTATATTTGTTACCAGTCCTTTCCAGATAAAATTTCCTAGTAATAGAAAAAAGCTTTTTCTCTCAAAGCTTTTTTGATCTTTTCACTCAAATCAACTAATAAGACCTAGAGGAAGCGCTGGCGACAAATTCACCCATTTCTACCTGCAGAATGCCATATCTCTATCCCTCCCTCTTCTTCTCTCCCGGGACAATTGATATAAAGGAAAACTGGTGGTTGTTTTAAATTGTTATAATCTCAATATGTTAATTCATAGGAACAAATGATATTTCACCAGCCCTAGTCCCTTGTCCTAGCTCCACACACCCACACTCTCCCCCCTCTCAGAATTCTTCTGCCTCACAAGCTGGAGCTGAGTGAATTAAGTTGCCCCCACTGACTGGGCATTGCTCTCTCTGTTCTGCCCCAGTTCTTCCTGGCTTTTCTCATTCCATTTCATTCTGACTCTAAATGTTTGCATTTGCAACCTCCATCATAATTCTTTCTTCTCCTCCCAGGTAACATTTACAACATTTAATTTAAATATTTAAAACAGTAGCCATATAAAAAACATTGCTATTTCTTCATTTAACTAATTTAACAAGTACTTATAGAGCACCTATGAATACAAAACACTGCAATACAAAGAAGAATAAGACATAGTCCCCTATGTCAGCCTTCAAAGGAGCTGCCAGTTGAACACATGAAAAAGACAAATAGAACAAAGAAATGAAGTAAAAGCAGAGAGGAACATGCCTTAGGTTTTTGGCTGTTACATTCAAACAAAAGCTAAATCCTACACATATGTCAATGGGAAAAGTGCTAAATGTAAAAATAAGCATTCTTAAGTTCTCGACATTATTTCACTGGTATTATATTATATGCTTCAGAATCCTATTCTTTAACTGGTAGGATTGAATCTAATCCTATGTATTTGGCCCAGATGGGAGACAATAGCATAAAGACGTAAGCCGATCAGAAAGCTTTGTAAGAGTAGTGGTATGAATTGGGCTTATGCTTTATACCTACACATTTGTCAAGCATCAGTCTTTTAACACTTTTCTTTGTTACCATCAAATAAACAAAACCAAAACCTCTTCCAAGAAATCCCTAAAAATAACATTACCAAATACATCTTCATTAACAAAGAAAAGCTTTATTAATTTAAAAGCAAAATACATATAGTTCTATATACATGTAGTTTATAGTTAACTAATTTAACAAGTACTTATAGAGCACCTATGAGTACAAAACACTGCAATACAAAGAAGAATAAGACATAGTCCTCTATGTCAGCCTTCAAAGGAGCTGCCAGTTGAACACATGAAGAAGACAAATAGAACAAAGACTCTTTTAATTAATTTAATTAAATTTAAAAGCAAAATACATATAGTTTTGCTTTTAAACTAATAAAGCTCTTCTTTGTTAATGAAGATGTATTTGGTAATGTTATTTTTAGGGATTTCCTGGAATAGGTTTTAATTTTCTCCAACTGGAGACATCATTGTTAAATGGTCTGCAAAAATCATGCTACAGAATTATTAGTTCTTCCAAAACAGTGGCCCTTCAGAGAAAAATAATTCCTGTTTTCATAATTTGTAAAGTATGTTTGGTTCTGTTTGAAGGTCATGATGATCATGTGGCATGGCCCTGGGAGCAGTGCTATTTTACAGGTGATTCATTAGTTTATGAATGAGTGTTTTGTTACTGGTCAGGTTACTCCATCTTCTAGTGGATTTTCTCAATAAGCCTAAAGGTTAATTGATAAAGTAATCAATGAAAATAGAGTTTATATTTTATTCTGCCATCTCTTTTTAAATATCAGATTAATGTCGCTGCTAAAAGAGGAATGAAATTTGTTGGATTCATATCACAGCATTATTCTCCATCTAAATTCTGCAATGGAACCAACCATGATGGAGATATAGAATCGATGCTACATGTGAGACACGGTTCAGATGAAAACTGCAGAAGTTGGAATGAAGGGACATTAAGTGGGCAATCATCTGAAAGTGGAATTGAGGAAGAACTTCATCATGAAAGTGGACACTATCAAATGGAACAAAATGGCAGCCCTAGTTCCTCTAAATCAAGAAAGGAAGAAGGTAATAGACAAGATTAGTAGAAAGAGAATATACTACAGTTTAGGTTAAGCAAAATAAGTTTTTGAGGTCTTCTTTTAGAAATATGAGGCAAAGTAAATTGATAAAGATTATAATGACTAAATGAACTAATACAAACTTGTCATGATTTTTAAAAATTATTACAGCCAGCAATAAGGCATGGCAGTTTTTTAGACAGTTGTTTCTGGCAGCACATACAGTGCCATCCACATAATGAAACTTTGTGTTGAAGATTGGTTTCTATTTAGTCATCCAAAACTCCCTTGTAAATTGGAGGCCGTACATGTGTACCAAATAAGTGAGTCTATTAAGTCTAAAAAGCTGTTCTGATTTATGTTCGTACTAATAAACAGCGTGTGAGAATTTTCATTTTGGCCTTTCCCATTTCATGGATGCTTTTCACCTTTGAAATTAATTGGCTTTCTTTGATCATCAATTAGAATGTGAAACTGGCACATCATGATGAAACAATTAATATAACAATAGTGCCTGCATCCTAAAATAACTTTGAACAACAGTTGTATTCTTCTGTGCCAGCTAGCAAGTCTTCCCAAGAAATTGAGTATTTTATTCATGCATTTGGGACTGTTCAAATTTTTCTGATACCTTTGTGGACATGCTTTAAAAAAGCACTATCAAAGAAAAGCAAAGGCTACATATACCTTAGCATTAACAACATGGGCTCTGGAATCAGATACCTCAATGTCTTTATAAAAAGGGGTAATAAAACTAGCCGGGCGAGGTGGCGGGCGCCTGTAGTCCCAGCTACTCCGGAGGCTGAGGCAGGAGCCTGGACCCGGGAGGCGGAGCTTGCAGTGAGCTGAGATCCGGCCACTGCACTCCAGCCCGGGCAACAGAGCAAGACTCCGTCTCAAAAAAAAAAAAA
>NW_012116266.1:11766934-11781970 GCF_000951035.1 Colobus angolensis palliatus
CACTGGGTTGTTGTGGGAAGTAAATAAGAAATGTCTATAAAGTGTTTGACCCAGTGCCTGGTACAGAATAAGCTCTATATTAACTGCTATTAACTGATCCTTCAGTCGGTGTTGGCACTGGAGGAGCACGCCTTGGTGTCAGGCTTTCTGGGTTATGTTTTGATGTGCTTAGCATCCTATACATGGCAGAGATTCATTTAGCCATATAAGTTCCACCTCCTGAAGAAATAACTGGGAGCATTTACCAACTTAGATCGCACCCGTCTCCACCACCATCACCACCACCCTCCTCTTTTCTCACTCATTCCCTAGCTAACAATGTCCCTGATTTTTTTGCAATGTAAAAATTATAGGAATGTATATTAGTCTGTTCTCATGCTGCAAATAAAGAAATACCTGAGACTGGATAATTTATAAAGGAAAGAGGTTTAATTGACTCATAGTCCAGCATGGCTGGAGAGGCCTTGGGAAACTGACAATCATGGCAGAAGGGAAAGCAAACATGTCCTTCTTCACGTGGTGGCAGGAGAGAGAAGAATGAAAGCCCAGCAAAGGGGGAAGCCCCTTATAAAACCGTCAGATCTAATAACAGTGAGAACTAACTCACTGCTATTAGAACAGGATGGGGGAAACCGCCCCATGACTCAACTGTCACTATCTGATCCCTCCCACAACATGTGGGGATTATGGGAACTACAATTCAGGGTGAGATTTGGGTGGGGACACAGCCAAACCATCTCAGAATGTAATAGTGAACAAGAGGTACGGGAATTACGGTCAGAGAGGTATTCACTATCTTCCACCCATTCCTACCTTTACATTCCATGTGAGTTCCCACCCTTACTTTGAGCAAATCAGATGTCTATTTCTATTTCTTTAAGTTCTAAACACAATATAGTACTTAATGTAACTGTCAATCTTTAGATTCTCTCTCTCAATATTTTTAAACTACATACTTCTCAATAACTTTTCTGTAGTAGTGGTTCTTAATTAGAAGGGGGAGAATGGGGGTAGCAAGAATTCACAAAAGGCCTCTTTGAGTAGCTGGTGAAATCCATGGAATCCAGATACTTTTGTCTGTCATACAGGCGATGCTAAACTTCCTAAAACACAAACGTAGGTGTGGATCCATTGACCCCACGTTAAGAATTTGCCAGTTCCTAGTAAAGCAGAAGATATGATCCAGCATTTCCATGCCTGTTCTAGAGTCACTCTCACACGTGTCCAAGAAGATATAAAGTTTGTAATAACAAAAAAACTGGAAATAATACATTTGTCCACCAAAAGGAGACTAGAACATTGGCATACTATGTAGCAGTTAAAATAAATGAATAAGATCTATATGGTTATTTACATTTTAAAGTCATGTTGAACAAAAAGTCAATTCATATCTACAGTAGAATACCACTTTTAAAAAATTTTTCAAACTGTAAAATGTTACATATTATTTATGGGTATATTAGTGTGTATTAAAAGATTAAAAGCTTGCATGAGAATGATAAACACCAACTTCATTATAGTACTTATTTCTGGAGAATAGAATTAGAGGATACTACATAGTAGCCTCAACTGTATCCATTTCTCATTTCTTTGAAAAAATAGTCTGAAGCAAATACAGCATAATATTGACATTTGATTAAGCTGAGTGCTTGTTTGTATGCTTGGAATATCTCATGGTTACTGAAAAAAATTAGGAATCTTTGATCAACAAAATTATAATTTTCCCCTTTTTTCTCCTTCTGAATGTCTAGCCTCAGACAACAAACTGTATACAGTCTTCAATGTTTTTGATGATGATTCAACCTCCTTGGCCTATCAGGAAGGCATCCTGTCAATGAAAGTAACAAGAAAAGGATCAGTCATTAGTGCACTTGATGCTGATTGGCTGGAGTTAACTACCTTTTATTATAAACAAGGCTTGTCTTTAATTGATTCTTTTGTATTCTGGGAAACATCTAAAGGTAAGTTTTATGTTAATGATATTTTATATCTGAAGAATTTGAACTTGTATCAAAATCAGTGAAAATGTTTTTACCTCTCAAGTTCTATGGCTGAAAGGACAGATACCATTCCTAAGGAAATAAATTCCAGCTGTTACACAGATACATAGCTTTAATTTAAAAGCTTAAAGCTCCTTCAGCGCAATGGACACTTAAGGAGGGTGGGCAGAATTATAACATAAAATGTTCACTGTTGGGTTGTAATTGGGAAACCACCGTGTGATTGACTAGGAGAATTTTCCAAATAAGATGTACTATAATAGTCCAAATGGGAAGTTTATGATGGCATTTCATGGTTACTATTCATATTTATTACATTATCCCAATTTTGAACGCTATCTACCATGTTTACAGTCAGTCTATACCTGATTCTTTCTATAATTTGTATAGAAAAGTCATCTTTGGTTTAGAAAGTGACGTTGGCTTTGTTCTTATTTCCGTCTTCCCCTTGTCTTTCATCCCTCTCTAGCCTTTCTCATTTAGTTACAATGGAGTATGTAATTATTTGTGTCTATCACGAAAACAAAGACAAACTATAACATATTATCAAAAATGACTTTCTAGAAAATTTTTTTCAGAGATGAGTGTTAAAAAAGAAAAAGGAGGCCGGGCGCGGTGGCTCAAGCCTGTAATCCCAGCACTTTGGGAGGCCGAGAGGGGCGGATCACGAGGTCAGGAGATCGAGACCATCCTGGCCAACACGGTGAAACCCCGTATCTACAAAAAACTAGCCAGGTGAGGTAGCGGGCGCCTGTAGTCCCAGCTACTTGGGAGGCTGAGGCAGGAGAATGGCCTAAACCCGGGAGGCGGAGTTTGCAGTGAGCTGAGATCCAGCCACTGCACTGCAGCCTGGGTGACAGAGCGAGACTCCATCTCAAAAAAAAAGAAAGAAAGAAAGAAAAAGGAAAGGTAGTAATGACACTAGAAAAATGCATTAGGAAAGGTGAAGGTTATGAAATCCAGGATAATTAGGAACTCAACTCTGTGAGGTTAGAGGAAAGAATTGAAAGCAAATAAGATCTCCCTGTACCTTACTACTGTTAAATCAGCCTAGTATTACCTTAACTGCTCCAACTAAAGACTTTGGATGATATTTTAAATTATCAGGAGTCATGTTCCAATAGGCCCTTTTAACTAGCAGTATTAAGGACCAAACCCATTGGAGCACCCCAGAAATATAACACCTTGCGGAGTGCTTGGCACATAGCAGGTGCTTAATAAATATTTCTTAGTATTTTTCAGTAGGCCAGGCATCGTGGCTCACACCTGTAATCCCAGCACTTTGGGAGGCCAAGGCAGGCAGATTACTTAAGTCCAGGAGTTCGAGACTAGCCTGGGCAATATGGCGAAACCTCATCTCTACAAATAATGCAAAAAGTTAGCCGGGCATGGTGGCAGCCATCTGTATTCCCAGCTACCCAGAAGGCTGATATGGGAGGATCACCTGAGCCCAGGGAGGTCAAGGCTGCAGTGAGCTGTGATTGTACCCACAACATTCTAGCCTGGGTGACAGAGTAAGACCCTGTCTCAAAAAATATATATATGTGTGTGTGTGTGTGTGTGTGTGTGTGTGTGTGTGTGTGTGTATAAATTAAAAATATTTCTTAGCATTTTTTGGTTATTGGAAGCTTCTTCCACTTGGTCTTTTATTTTTTTCTTTTATTATACTTTAGGTTCTAGGGTACATGTGCACAATGTGCAGGTTTGTTACATATGTATACATGTGCCATGTTAGTGTGCTGCACCCATCAAATAGTCATTTACATTAGGTATTTCTCCTAATGCTATCCCTCCCCTTTCCCCCCGCCCCAAGACAGGCCCCAGTGTATGTGATGTTCCCTGCCCTGTGCCCAAGTGTTCTCATTGTTCAATTCCCACCTATGAGTGAGAACATGTGGTGTCTGGTTTTCTGTCCTTGCAATAGTTTGCTCAGAATGATGGTTTCTAGCTTCATCCATGTCCCTACAAAGGACAGGAACTCATCCTTTTTTATGGCTGCATAGTATTCCATGGTATATATGTGCCACATTTTCTTAATCCAGTCTATCATTGATGGACATTTGGGTTGGTTCCAAGTCTTTGCTATTGTGAATAGTGCCACAATAAACATATGTGTGCATGTGTCTTTATAGCAGCATGATTTATAATCCTTTGGGTATATACCCAGTAATGGGATGGGTGGGTCAAATGGCATTTCTAGTTCTAGGTCCTTGACGAATCGCCACACTGTCTTCCACAATGGTTGAACTAGTTTACAGTCCCATCCACTTGGTCTTTTACTTTAGTAACAGCAAAGTTTCATAGGAAAAACGTGGGCTTTAGAATCAGACCAAGGTTTAAATCCTATGTCTTCTACTTATTAGTTGTGTCATCTTGGGAAGTTAGTTGAGCTCACTGAGTCTCAGTTTCTTAAAGAGGAATAAGAATACTCCTACTTTTTATTGTTGTGATGACGTAATAAGATATAATAAAATAAAGTGACTTCCAGAATGCCTAGCCTACAGTCAGAGTTCATTTTCTGGTGTTAGTTTTCTTTCCTGCCACTTGTTATGTGCAATTACAGTACTTTTAGTGTGGATCATCTATTTAGAGGTTGGTTTGTGCTTCATAATCTCTCTCTCTCTCTCTTTCTTTTTCTCTCCTGTTTCTCTTCTCTCCAAAAAGTTTAGTTGAAGCCATTTCAAATTTTGGTGTGTGACTAACTGCTGAACAGAAAAACAAAACATACGCTTTTCGCAATCTCTCTCAGGCATCCCTGCCTTGGGTCTTGCCTGATGAAAATAAAATTAGCCACAGCAGTTGCCAGCCAGGCTCTGTGTGGCTTTTGTTCTTAAAGCCTCAGAATCTATTTAGAGAGTCCCAGGGTGACTCCCTCTCTCAGCAGCTCATGGGGTGGAAGGGGGTCACGGAGAGGGGGGTGCAGAATCTTCCCCTCTCAGCAGCTCTGGAATGTCTCATTAGACATTTGACATTGCAGGCTATGGCAAGCCCCTCACGAGCCACATCGGTCTGCGGGGTCTGGCAACTGGGCACGTCATCTGGGACTTTCCTGGGAGTACACAGGAAGGTTGTCGAGGGGAAATTGTGACCAATATCTGTGTCACTGTGCGAAGCAAGTCAGAGGAAGCAGGGCTGAATTGGTCGCTTTGTTTTGGTATGTTTGATGCCTGACATCTAAAGCACCTGGGGAGGGGGTAGGGGCAGACAATGCATATTTTGTTTGGTCTTGCTTCTATCCTCTTCCAAAATACTGTAAGAAGTTAGCCCACCATGAGGAATGGAAGAACAAAACCAGATAGTGCTCAGAAATTTAAATATATTACCCCACAAATCACACTGAATAAAATACCTCCCTCCAGAAACACAGAGGTGGGGGACAAATGTTTAAAAAGTTTTCTGCTTTAGCAGTCAGAGTGTAAAAGTTGTAAGATCTGTGAAATTCCTTCTCAGTGTCCCTCCACGCTCACTCTAACAGCCTTTTCTGCTGTGAAGCACACCCTGGGACACACACACACACACACGATGACCCTCAAGGTTCCTACACTTCACCAGCCTCCAAATGCCCACCACCCCCAGAGCATAGTCTTTCCCCACCTTAGGATACCACATCTTAAGGCTACATTTTGATTTTTTAAGAATTCTTTTCAGACTTCACTTGTTACTCATTTCAATCTTTCCACTCCTGTAAAAATGTTTGTGTGGCACTAGTGGAGGAGAGGTAGCACAATGAAGAGTGGGGATGGAGTAATAACATTGAAACTCATTCCATGTATGCCAGGTCCCATGCCAGGCACTGCGTTTATAATACTCTTCCCTACTCGCAAGGTGCTAGCCGTGTGGCATCGGGCAGTCAGGCAGTGAAAGTGTCAAAACAAATGTATCTAATTTCAAAGCTAAGAAAATTGTGTGACATGACTGTAGAGGATATTATGGTGAGAGTACCAGGGAAGAACCCACTTAAAGAGGTGGTCAGGAGGTCCCCTCTGAGAAGGCAGCAATCACACTGAGACTGGGCAGCTGGAGAGGAGCAGACCTGTGAGAACCAGAGGTACGCCATTATAGGCCGGAGAAACACATCTAAAGGTACAAAGACCTTAGGGCAGAGAAGAGGAACTGGGAAACGGTCTGTGTTTCTGGAGCAAGGCAAGCAAGAGTATGGCTCTGGACACAGTGGAAGAGGTAGGCAACAGGCAGTCCCTACAGGGTCCTAAACAGGAAGAATGCAACGACAGCAGCTAACACCTATTTTGCACTTGCTTTACACCAGCATCGTGCTAAGCATTTTGCATTCATTAACTCATTTAGTCCCCACAGCAACCTGTGAGGTAAAGATGATTGTGGCCAGGCACGGTGGCTCATGCCTGTAATCCCAGCACTTTGGAAGGTTGAGGTGGGCAGATCACGAGGTCAGGAGTTTGAGACCAGCCTGGCCAACATGGTGAAAGCCCTCTCTACTAAAAATACAAAAAATTAGCTGGGTGTGGTGGCATGTACCTGTAATCCCAGCTACTCAGGAGACTGAGGCAAGAGAATCATTTGAACCAGGAGGCAGAGGTTGCAGTAAGCCAAGATCACACCACTGCACTCCAGCCCAGGCGACAGTGCAAGACTCCGTCTCAGAAAAAAAAAAAAAAAAAAAGGAATATATAAATATATATACTTTATTTATTTATTTCTTTATTTGTAGATGGGGTCTCACTGTCATCCAGACTGGAGTGCAAGGGCACAATCAGAGTTCACTAGCCTTGAACTCCTGGGCTGAGGCCGTCCTCCCACCTCAGACTCGCGAGTAACCAGGACTCCATGCATACCACCACACCCAGCTAATTTTTTAAAATTTTTTTGTAGAGATGGTCTCACTTTGCTGCCCTGCTTGGTCCCAAACTCCTGGCTTCAAGTGATCCTCCAGCCTTGGCCTCCCAAAGTGCTGGGATTCCGGGCATAAGCCATCGTGCCAGGCCATGCTTATTCTCCTTTTACATATGAAGGAATTGAAGCACAGAGATTTTACATGAGGTGCCTGCATTCACACAACTGGAAAGTGGTGGAACCACCTAGATGGAGTGTGCGCTTTTACCAAGATACTTATTCCAATTCATTCATTAAAGATTTAAAGAGGGAGTCATGATCTCATTTGCATTTTTTAAAGAATTTTTAGCCAGGTGCAGTGGCTCTTGCTTGTAATCTCAGCACTTTGGGAGGCCGAGGCAGGCAGATCACTTGAGGTCAGGAGTTCAAGACCATCCTGGCCAACATGGAAAAACCCCGTCTCTATTAGAAATGCAAAAATTAGCCAGGCATGGTGGGCGCCTGTAGTTCCAGCTACTCAGGAAGCTGAGGCAGGAGAATCTCCTGAACCTGGGAGGTGGAGGTTGCAGTGAGCCGAGATCACACCACTGCACTGCACTGCAGCCTGGGCAACAGAGTGAGGCTCCATTTCAAAAAAAGAAGAAAGGAAAGGAAAAGAGAGGAGAGAAAAGGGAAGGGAAGGGAGAGAAAAAGGGAGGGGAGGGAAGGGGAGAGGAGGGGAGGGGAGGGGAGGGGAGGAGAGGACAGGAGAGGAAAGGACAGGAGAGGAGAGGAGAGGAGAGGAGAGGAGAGGAGAGGAATTTCTTTGCCCTCATTATGAGAAATGGATCACAGAGGTCAAGAGTGGAAATGTGGTGGGTAGGCTGTTAAGAGGCTGTTGCAGTGGTCCCTGAGAGATGATGGTGGCGATGGAAAGTGGATAGGCTAAGATTCTTTTTAGAGTTACCATACCTGCCTGCCCTCTACTTCAAAGATGCTCCTGGGCCCAACTCTGGGCAGCTGAATACCAAAAATGACATGGGAACCAAAAATACTACAATGGAGTGTTACCTCTCTGCACCTTTACAAGAATGTCAATGTCATGTCCTGCTAAAAGACAAGACATGTCCAGAAAAGTAAACCATTCTCTGGGAGCCCTTCAAACATGTGCTTTTCAAACCAGGGTTCGAGTACCCTCAGGATATGCAGCCTTGTGCCAAGGAGTACACAAGTTCACAAGTTTGCAGAATATAACTCTTCCTGGAGTGTCAATATTACTTTAAGACTGAGTGGCTTTTATGTAAGATGAATATATTTGAAAAGAATGGGCCAGCACAGTTGCTCATGCCTGTAGCCCCAATACTTTGGGAGGCCGAGGTGGGAGAATACCTGGAGGCCTGGAGTTTGAGACCAGCCTGATGGTAGAGGGTCTTGCCTCTGTGTTGATGGTGGCTGACTGATCAGGGTGGTGGTTGCTGAAGGTTGGGGTGGCTGTAGCAATTTCTAATTTAATTTTTTTCTCTTTTGGCATAGAGTCTCGCCCAGTCGCCCAGGCTGGAGCACAATGATATGATCTCAGCTCACTGCAACCTCCGCCTCCCGGGTTCAAGCAATCCTCCCACCTTGGCCTCTTGGGTAGCTGGGACCAAGCAAAGTATGCACCACCATGCTGGCTATTTTTTTAGAGACAGGGTCTTACTATGTTGCCCAGGCTGGTCTTGAACTCCTGAGCTCAAGTGATCCACCTGCCTCAGCCTCCCAAAGTGCTGGGATTACAGCATGAGCTACTGCGCCTGGTCAGCTGTGGCAATTTCTTAAAATAATACAATGAAATTTGCTGCATCAATTGGCTCTTTCTTTCACGAAAGATTTCTCTCTAGCATATGATGCTGTTTGATGGCATTTTAACCACAGTAGAACTTCTTTCAAAATGGAGTCAATCCTCTCAAACCCTCCCTCCAACTGCTTTATCATCTAAGTTTATGTAATATTCTAAATCCTTCATTGTCATTTCAACAGTGTTCACAGCATCTTCACCAGGAGTAGATCCCATTTTAAGAAACCACTTTCTAGGCTGGGCACAGTGGCTTACCCTTGTAATCCCAGCACTTTGGGAGGCCGAGGCAGGAGGATCACTTGAGGTCAGGAGTTTGAGACCACCCTGGCCAACATAGTAAAACTCTATCTCTACTAAAAATACAAAGACCAGCCTGACCAACATGGTGAAACCCTGTCTCTACTGAAAATACACACAATTAGCTAGCCATTGTGGTATGTGTCGGTAATCCCAGCTTCTTGGGAGGCTGAGGCAGGAGAATTGCTTGAACCTTTGATTGATCTAGGCAGAGGTTGCAGTGAGCCAAGATCATGCCATTGCACTGCAGCCTGGGCAACAAAAGCAAAATTCGGTCTCAAAAATAAATAAATAAATAAATAATAAATAAAAATGCAAAAATTAGCTGTGCATGGTGGTGCATGCCTTCATTCCCAGCTACTCAAGAGGCTGAAGCACAAGAATCACTTGAACCTGGGAAGTGGAGGTTGCAGTGAGCCGAGATCCTGCCACTGCACTTCAGCCTGGGCAACAGAGTGAGACTCCATCTCAAAAAAACAACAAAAACAGAAAGAAACCACTTTCTTTCTTTGCTCATCCACAAGAAGCAACTCCTCATCCATTCAGGCTTTACTATGAGATTGCAGCAATTTAGTCCCATCTTTAGGCTCCACTTCTAATTCTAGCTCTCACTATTTTCACCACATGAACCCCTCAAAGTCATCCATGAAAACTGGAGTCAACCTCTTTCAAACTCCTGTTCATGTTGATATTTTGACCTCCTCCCATGAATCATAAACGTTCTTAATGGCATCTAGAATAGTGAATCCTCTCCAGAGGTTTTAATTTATTTTGCCCAGACCCATCTGAGGAATTACTATCTATGGCAGCTATAGCCTTACAAAATGTATTCCTTAAATATATGACTTGAAAGTCAAAATGGCTCCTTGATCCATGGGCTGCCGAATGGATGTTGTGTTAGTAGGCATGAAAACATTAATCTTCTTCCTCCCTAGTAGCGGGGACTCTGAGAAAGCGCGCCTGTTCCGCGACGATCACGCACCTCCCCTCCGCCTAGTGCCATGTACCGCTGCCTGGGTGAGACGCTGCTGCTGTACCAGGCCGGGCCCACAGCCCTGGGCTCAGCGGCCGCAGACTCGGCCGCGTTGCTGGGCCGGCCCGGGGACAGCCCCCTGAGGCCCCGCAGTCGGGGCTCGCATTGGCCGCCCGGCGCCACCACAGCGAGGCGGTGGCCGACCGCGAGGACGACCCCAACTGCTTCAAGATGGTGGAGGACTTCTTCGACGGCGGCGCCAGCATCGTGGAGGACAAGCTGGTGGAGACCTGAGGACCCGTGAGAGCGAGGAGCAGAAGCGGAACCGGGTGCGCGGCATCCTGCGGATCATCGAGCCCTGCAACCATGTGCTGAGTCTCTCTTTCCCCATCCGGCGCAACGACGGCTCCTGGGAGGTCATCGAAGGCTGCCGAGCGCAGCACAGCCAGCACCGCACGCCCTGCAGGGGAGGTATCTGTTACAGCACTGATGAGCGTGTAGATGAAGTAAAAGCTTTGGCTTCTCTGATGACATACAAGTGTGCAGTGGCTGATGTGCCGTTTGGGGCTGCTAAAGCTGGTGTTAAGATCAATCCCAAGAACTATACCGATAATGAATTGGAAAAGATCACAAGGAGGTTCACCATGGAGCTAGCAAAGAAGGGCTTTATTGGTCCTGGCATTGGTGTGCCTGCCCTAGACATGAGCAAAGGTGAGCGGGAGATGTCCTAGATCGCTGATACCTATACCAGCACCAAAGGGCACTATGATATTAATGCACACGCCTGTGTTACTGGTAAACCCATCAGCCAAGGGGGAATCCATGGACGCATCTCTGCTACTGGCCGTGGTGTCTTCCACGGGATTGAAAACTTCATCAATGAAGCTTCTTACATGAGCATTTTAGGAATGACACCAGGGTTTGGAGATAAAACATTTGTTGTTCAGGGATTTGGTAATGTGGGCCTACACTCTATGAGATATTTACATCGTTTTGGTGCTAAATGTATTGCTGTTGGTGAGTCTGATGGGAGGATGTGGAATCCAGGTGGTAGTGACCCAAAGGAACTGGAAGACTTCAAATTGCAACATGGGTCCATTTTGGGCTTCCCCAGGGCAAAGCCCTATGAAGGAAGCATCTTGGAGGCCGACAGTGACACACTGATTCCAGCTGCCAATGAGAAGCAGTTGACCAAATCCAACGCACCCAGAGTCAAAGCCAAGATCATTGCTGAAGGTGCCAATGGGCCAACAACTCCAGAAACTGACAAGATCTTCCTGGAGAGAAACATTATGGCTATTCCAGATCTCTACTTGAATGCTGGAGGAGTGACAGTATCTTACTTTGAGTGGCTGAAGAATCTGAATCATGTCAGCTATGGCCGTCTGACCTTCAAATATGAAAGGGATTCTAAGGCCGGGCGCGGTGGCTCAAGCCTGTAATCCCAGCACTTTGGGAGGCCGAGACGGGCGGATCACGAGGTCAGGAGATCCAGACCATCCCGGCTAACACGGTGAAACCCCGTCTCTACTAAAAAATACAAAAAAATAGCCGGGCGAGGTGGCGGGCGCCTGTAGTCCCAGCTACTGGAGAGGCTGAGGCAGGAGAATGGCGTAAACACGGGAGGCGGAGCTTGCAGTGAGCTGAGATCTGGCCACTGCACTCCAGCCTGGGCGACAGAGCAAGACTCCGTCTCAAAAAAAAAAAAAAAAAGAAAAAAAGAAAGGGATTCTAACTACAACTTGCTCATGTCTGTTCAAGAGAGGTTAGAAGGAAAATTTGGAAAGCATGGTGGAACTGTTCCCATTGTATCTACAGCAGAGATCCAAGACAGGATATTGGGTGCATCTGAGAAAGACATCGTGCACTCTGGCTTAGCATATACAATGGAGCGTTCTGCCAGGCAAATTATGTGCACAGTCATGAAGTATAACTAACCTGGGGTCGGACCTGAGAACAGCTGCCTATGTCAATGCCGCTGAGAAAGTTTTCAAAGTGTACAATGAAGCCGGTATGACCTTCACATAGATGGATCGTGGCTGACTTCCTCACTACCCTCTTCACCTGTAACTTCTGCAGACCTATCACAAGTTTACACGTAACCACAGAAATCCGTTTCTCTCCTGACATTAATAATGGATACCATTCTCAACCAGTCAGTCCAAATCAGTCCCTTAAGGAGAAAGAAATTAAGGTTAGGGGATCATGTACAAGCTGAGTGTGAAAGTAGAAATCACCTACACCAGAGAGCCATTTTGGTATTTTGCCTTTAAATAAAGTCTCCTCTATCTGGCTGTGCAGCCTTGTTCTGTGGCTGTCCCCAACACAATCAGTGCTATTGCTGGGGAAGGGACAGTCAAGAGCAGTCAGTTGCCTACTTATTATGCTCTGGACGAGTGTGGGACACACTGTGACTTTAACCCATTTAAGAAGTAGGTGTGTGGCCTTTTCAGAAGGTGGCATGGTCCTCAAGTGAGTTCTTAGTGTTTTGTATCAGCAAAATAACTCAATTTTGCAGGTTGCAAACAAATATAAAAGCTGTTTCTGTTTATGAATTCTATTCTTTTAGAATAAAGTAAGTACATGCTGCTGTAATAAAATTGCTTTTAATCACTTAACAAGCCTAACCTTGACTCAAACAGTGAATGCCTATAAAAATAACAAATGAAAAAGACTAGTATTTTTATATCATAAAACAGTGTCATTTATAGCTTATCAGTCATGTATTGCTGTCCAGCAAACATTAAAAGCCCTGTGGATAAATAAGTTATCTTCATACTTGCAAAATGGTGGAGGCTATTTTCATTAAAACTGTCAGAATTTGCTAAGTATAATTATGACACATAGTCCAAAGAATGCAGTAACCTTTTTATCATGTTAACTAATTGGTCTCTTTTGAAGATCTATGGTTGACTAATTAAACAATAATTCAAGTAGAGTGTCCCAGAAAAAAACCACTTGGGCTCCCTGTTTGGAGTCTGGCTGGCTCTGAGCATTGCCAATGGCCCCTACTCACCTGATTTTGTGTCCTCTCCTTTTAGAGGCTTTGCATTCTGCACCCAGCTTCGCTAACAGTGGGCTGAAAACAACCTTGGGTTGAGTGTTTCATTTGGGAGTTATTTGGTCAGGGCCTTTTGAACAGTAGTGTCCCCATGAAGTGCTAGATAATATAATATACGTGTAAGAATCAGCTTTTTTTTTTTTAAACAATAACACCCTTTCAGAAATTTCTAACTACTTCGTAACTGCATGGCTTAACCTGGTGATAAAAGCAGTTATTAAAAGTCTACATTTTCAAAAAAAAAGAAAACATTCATCTTCTTGTATATCTTGATCAGAGCTCTTAGGTGATCAAGTACGTTGTCAATAAGCATAATATTTTGAAAGGTATCTTTTTTTCTGAGCAGGGGGCCTGAATAGTGGGCTTAAACTATTCAGTAAACCATACTATAAACAGATGTGCTGTCATCCAGGCTTTGTTTTCCATGTCTAGATCACAGGCAGAGTAATCTAGCATAATTCTTAAGGGCCCTAGGATTTTTAGAATAGTAAATAAGCATTGGCTTCAACTTAAAGTCACCAACTGCATTAGTCCCTAACAAGAGAGGTAACCTGTCCTATGAAGCTTTGAAGCCCAGCATTAACTCCCCCTCTCTAGCAACGGAAGTCCTGGATGACATCTTCCACTATAAGGTTGTTTTACTGACATTGAAAATCTGTAGTTTTAGGCCGGGCACGGTGGCTCACGCCTGTAATCCCAACACTTTGGGAGGCTGAGGCGGGTGGATCATTTGAGATCAGGAGTTCGAGACCAGCCTGGCTAACATGGTGAAACCCCATCTCTACAAAAATTAGCTGGGTGTGGTGGCATGCACCTGTAATCTCAGCTACTTGGAAGACTGAGGCAGGAGAATCGCTTGAGCCTGGGGAGGTAGAGGTTGCAGTGAGCCGCGATCGTGCCATCCTACCCCAGCCTGAGTGAAAGAGTGAGACCCTGTCTCAAAATAAATAAATAAATAATAAATAAATAAAAATCTGTAATTTTGTGTAGCCACCCTTATCTATTCTCTTAGCTGGGTCTTCTAGATAACTTGCTGTAGCTTCTACATCAGCACTTGCTCCTTCGTCTTGCAATTTTATGTTATGGAGACAGCTTCTTTCCCTAAACTTTATGAACCAACCTCTGTCAGCTTCCAACTTTCCTTCCACAGCTTCCTCACCTCTCTCAGCCTTCATAGGATGGAATAGAGTTAGGATCTTGCTCTGGATTAGACTTTGGCTTAAGGGACTGCTTGTGGCTGGTTTGATCTTCTATCCAAACCATTAAAACTGTCTCCATATCATCAAGAATTCTGTTTTGCTTTCTTATCATTCATTCACTTTTATTTTCCTTCAAGAACTTTTCCCTTACATTCACAACTTGGCTAACTGACACAAGAGGCCTACTTTACTGCCTGTCTCAGCTTTGACATGTCTTCCTCACTAAGCTTAATAATCATTCCCAGCTTTCGATTTAAAATGAGAAACTTGTGACTCTTCTTTTCATTTGAACACCTAGAGGCTGTTTCAGGGTTATTCACTGGCCTAATTTCAGGGAATGGGGGGCTCGAGGAGAGGGAGAGAGATGGGGGGAGAGCCAGTGAGTGGAGCAGTCAGAACTCCCACATTTATCAATTAAATTCGCCATTTTATATGGGCAAGGTTCCCGGTGGCCCAAAACAATTACAATAGTAACATCAAAGATCATTGATCACAGACCACCATAACAGATAGAATAATAATGACAAACATTGAAATATTGCAAGAATTACTAAAATGTGACACCAAGACATGAAGTGAGTACACACCTTTGGAAAAATGGCACTAATAGACTTGCTCAATGCAGGATTGCCACAAACCTTCAATTTGAAAAAAAAGAAAACCAAAAAAAGCACACAATATCTGCAAAACACAGTAAAGCAAAGCACAATAAAGCAAGGTAGGATTGTGCTAGCGTCTTCAAATACTGAGAGCAAGAAAACAGACCTGGAGCCACAAAGCCCAGAGTTTTCACATTATATAATCCCAAAGTAAGAAAGGAGGAGATCATAATTAACTGTGTAATTATCACAGCATACAACTAATTTTTTTTTTTTTTTTTT
>NW_012116266.1:11782040-11790676 GCF_000951035.1 Colobus angolensis palliatus
TCCGGAGTAGCTGGGACTACAGGCGCCCGCCACCTCGCCCGGCTAGTTTTTTGTATTTTTTAGTAGAGACGGGGTTTCACGGTGTTAGCCAGGATATACAACTAATTTTAAAACACATACCTCTAAAAGGGAACTTGGGGCATGTACAATTGTAAAGATGATCTAGTGATGCCCTAAACTTTCAATCAGAAACAAATTTGATTCCACTGGTCACTTTGGTATGATAGTAAATAAGTACATTTAAAGGAAATTAAATATATACTGTAATTAGAAAACCAATTTGAACTAGGAAACTAAACTTTACTGGTTTTTTTGTTTGTTTTTCATTTTTCTTTTTGTTTTCTTTTGTTTTTGAGATGGAGTCTTGCTCTGTCATCCAGGCTGAAGTGCAATGGCACGATCTCGGCTCACCACAATCTCCACCTCCCAGGTTCAAGTGATTCTCCTGCCTCTGCCTCCCAAGTAGCCAGGATTACAGGCATGCGCCACCACGCCCAGCTAATCCTGTATTTTCAGTAGATATGGGGTTTCTCCATGTTGGTCAGGCTGGTCTCAAACTCCTGACCTCAGGTGATCTGCCTGCCTCGGCCTCCCAAAGTGTTGGGATTACAGGAGTGAGCCACCGCGCCCAGCCTACTGGGTTCTTGGGAACCACTACTGAACAATGCAAATTCTTCATGGTGTTCTGCCATAACCATGAATGATGTCAAACAAATAATAACAATGATTTATCTCTTAAAATTTATAGTCTGATATTAAAAATTAAAACAGAAAATTACATTAAAATTACTTTTGTCTTTTTTATCTTTAAGCTTAAAAGATCATTTGAAAACTTTTCAGACCTTTAGAATTTAGAGAGCTGTCAACCAGGGAAACTTCAACGTGACATTGTGCTGCACAAAAACTGAAATGTTTAACCAGCACATGACCATGGGAAAAATGTCTCCTATAGCAAAATAGAAGACAAAAGAACTTCCATAAAATCAGTTTGTGTAGGCCAGCTGGTTATTGTCGACTATTCAAGAAAAAGTCAAAGAGGCCCTCCCTTAAAACTTCCTTCCCCGCAGGAATTCTTTTGACAATGACTTCTGTTTAGGGTCTTCCTGTCCCTGTTTTTCTTTTTTTTTCCTTTTAACCCATCATTGAGGTAAAGAATTGTTCTGTGCTTAGGTCTTTTGAAGTAAACTTATCTAGCATTAATTTTAATATCATGCCTTTAATTTCAAATATTAACATTTTTAAGCTATTTCTCTTAATGGTATAATTAACATGCATACAATGGATAGATCCACAGCCAAATTTTGATTTCAAAATGAAGATCACTTCCAGATGCCTTTTAGATTGATTTTCCACTTGCTTCTCACTGTGCCACACTATTTTATCTTGTTTTTGCTATTGTAGTTTTTATGTGTATAGTTGGATTTTAATTCAGTGAAGTGAAAAAAAAAAAAAACTGTTGATCTTTGGGGAGAAAGAAAAACTTTCCAAGAGGAGGAGGATATTATTGATTCCACCAAAACAAATGTTTTTTAATTGCAATGTTTTTCCTTCAGTTTCCTATGTGGGTTATTTAAGGATTTAGATGGTTTTACAAGCCACTTAGTATTTACAACCCTTCTTAATTGTATCCTTTTCCTCACAGGGGAACATTTGCCTAAATCTTTGGAAGGATTTTTTATCTATGAAGAAGAAGGTTCTGGAGTTCCAGGTTCTAGTAGGAAAGGAAATGATGCCATCGTAGTGGAACAATGGACTGTTATTGAGGTGAGCTGCAGTTTTCTGACAATTTAGCTTTACATATATAAATATAATATATATTATATATATGTTTGGTTTGGGGTTGTTTTTTGTTTTTTGTTTTTTGAGACAGGGTCTTACTCTGTCACCCAGGCTAGAGTGCATCACAGTTCACTGCAGCCTCAACTTCCCCTGGCTCAGGTGATTCTCCAACCTCAGCCTCCCAGGTAGCTGGGACTACAGGCATGCATCACCATACTCAGCTAATTTTTTTGTATTTTTTGTAGAGACACGGTCTCGCCATGTTGCCCAGGCTATACATATTTTATTTTACATGTTAAAGCTCTTCAGTGCTGGCACATGCAGTATCCTTAAACACATATTTGTTTAGTGTTTAGAATCTTATCACAAATGCATGAACACACTTTTTTCAGATTTGTGAAAAGGTAATTTGCTTTATCCAATGTTAAATGTTTTTGCAAGATAGAGAAATAATTAACTATGCATAAGTAGCAGTAAGTTCCCAAAAATTTTAAGCCAAAAACACATCACCTGGCACTGAGCTTCTCTTTACAGCATTCTGTGACAACTGATTGAAATTAAAAAATTCAGTCACTCACCTAGTGTTTTGTCTCCAATCAACCAATGTGACTGAGGTTTTTTTAACCTTATGAATGACTTTCAAAGGCAAAAATATCCAAAAGATGTTCTCTCTCTCACCAGGCCAAACATGTACACACAGCATTGTCCTTCACAATCAGAGATGACATTGCTGCTGATGTTGTGCACCCTGAATTCAGATGTCACTGAATGGACTGCCCTTGAGGTGTACACACTGAATTCAGGTATATTCTGTTTTGTGTGTGAGGCCTTCCCTGACAGGCTGTTTCAGGGACACTTTTACCTTTCTGACTGTACAAAGGTTAAGAGACATAGCTCATTTTCAAAGAAACCAGAAAACCCATTGAGTGGGGAAAAAGGATTTGGGAGAAGAGGTAAAGCTCCAAGCAAAACTCAATTCCAAATTAAGTAAAAAGCGGTGGAAAGACTCCCCACACCCAAGCACCTCTCATCTTCAGTACCACTATCGTCACTCTCCACTCTTGTCCTCACTTCCTGGTCCCTAGACCAGTGTTTCTGAAAATGTGTTCTAGAAACTTCTTGGATCCAAATCCCCTAAGGAGCCCATGTGAAAATGCAGACTCTGCCTGGCACAGCAGCTCACGCCTGTAACCCCAGCACTTTAGGGAGGTGAAATGGGAGGATAACTTGAGCCTGAGAGTTCAAGACCAGCCTGGGCAACATAGTGAGACCCCATCTCTACAAAAAAATTTAAAAATTAACCAGGCATAGTGTCATGCACCTGTAGTCCCAGTTCCTCAGGCGGCAGAGGCAGAAGGATAGTTTGAGCCCAGGAAATTGAGGTTAAAGTGAGTTATGATTGTGCCACTGCACCCTAGCCTGGATGGAGGAATGAGACCCTCTCATAAAATAAAATAAAATAAAATAAAATAAAATGCAGATTCCCAGCTTCCCAGCCCCATATATTAAATTTCAAGAACCACTGCCCTAACAAGACCAAAGGAAGGCCCAAACTTCGGACAACGGGATGGAAACCTCTCTCCTTTACCAGTGTTTCTAACTTGGTTCAATTATTAGAAGGAAGCAGAACAGAACATGAAGCCCAGAAAGGCTGCAACGGATGAAAGTGAACTCCCCTCATCCTAACACGTATCACCCTTTGTTGTAATTGTGTACTTGGTTGTCTTTGCCATTAGAGTATGAGCTCTTATGCTTATTCATGCAGGGATGTGAAATCAAAACAGATTATGGCCCTCTGCTGCACACTCTGGCTGAATTCGGATGGCTTCTGACAAGCGTGTTGCCCACACCTGTATTGAGACATGACAGGTAAGGCAAAAGCATCCTTACATACTATCACTTAATTCTAATATATAACTTCATTTGTTGGATAGTTCAATTCAAAAAATATTTGTTTAATGCCTACAGAAAACATTTCACTGAGCTTCTAATTTGATTTTATGGACCTTAGAGGTTAGTAAATCTAGTCCTTGGCATTATAGATGTATAAGCTGTTAGGCTCTGCAGCACATATGCAAAACTGTCCTCACCCCAGCACACAGCCTGGTTTAGGACACAGTAAGGTTCCAGAGCGAGCAGGATGGAGGTGCGCTTCTGCCACCACCCCTCCAGTGTGGTGAGTTAGTTCCCCTTGGCACATGGACTTGGTAGCTGTTTCCATTAAAATAAATACCTACATTAGAACCAAATGCCGGTATTTTATAAGTACTAACTTTCCTTTTCCTTTTCTCCTTTTACTAACTTTCTTGGAAAGGAAAAATTGAATCTTACTTTTTTGAGAGAGGGAAACAGAAACCAAGTAAGTCATTATGTAAAATGCTTTGCTATTCCTGGGACCCAGAGATGTGTCCTCTGCCTGCTTTGGCATCCAGGAAATGACTGGCTGCCAAGGCTGTCCTGCCTGGGCAGGTGACTACCTGCAGAGGACAGCACAGTACCAACTGGGCCTTCCCTTTTAGCAGTGTCAATATGGTTCAACATTCTTAGTGATTGGCAGGTGTGACTAAGGAAGGCAACCTCCCCTTCCTTAGTCTAACCCACTTCACTCACCTTCTCCGGCCTTCCCAGTTTAGCAACTTAGCCCTGTCCAGTATCCCAGTATCCCACATTTAAAAATCTTTGATCGGCATGGCTTTATCTGAAAAGCCACACCTTCTTCAGGTAGGGAAAGGAATTAAGGTGGATATAAAGCAAAGATATTCAAGTTTAAAGAACAAAAAAGGAATGTTTGAAGTAAACAAAACAATCTACTTTTCTTCCCAGAGCTCTGTAGTAACTGTTCTCAAATTGAGTGATGACTCCTTGAAGCATGATTTCCCAACCTCTTCTACTCTGTGACATACCTATCAAATAACAGAACAGTAGTAATTCTCAAGATTCAGTCTTCATGAAACAGGAGAATTCCCTGATACCCCGGCCCCCAACCTTGCAGGACATGTAACAGGGGTGTGGCTTGTCTGTTCACCCTCTGCATGCTCAAACCACTTATGGGAGGGGAAGCACACAGATGGGCAGTTGCAGGAGCTGAGACGAGTGCTCTGGGGCTCTGGCCCCATGGTAGCGTCTAGGGGTGGGTGCCTGCAACTCCCAAAGCCCAAGTAGGCATGTGCTACAGTGCTCTTTTAGTTTTGCCATCTGCAGACGACTTAAGTGTTAAGACTTAAGTTAACTGAGTGTCCTCTAAGTACCTAGGTCCTTGTCCAGCGTCCAGGAAGACCCAAGTTGCACAGGGAATTGAGGATGGTGATTGTGCAGGTTTTATTGAGGATGGAGGTGGGATGCAGTGGGAAGATGATCATCTCCTGGAGTTTGACCATCTAGCAGCCTCTCTCTTCTCCAACCATCTCCAGCCAAACTCTTCTCAGCATTCAGATGCTCCTTCTCTTATCTCTGCCACACCATTCTGAATTTTAAATTCTAAAAATCAAATTTAAAAGGCAAAAAGTCAATCAATCAATAAAAATATGTGGAAGCTGTACATGGTTTCTGGCCCTGAAGGAGCCTGTGAGCTGGTTAAGCTTAGGTTTCATACGTACAAAACGAGGGGCTTACATTCTGGTCAGAGCACATCAAGCTTATGTATTGTGTAATATAATACAGTAACTCATCAAGGGCTACTTGAGGTGTCTTAGTCTATAGGTTCTATAGGAATATTAAAAAGAAGAGACAGGCCGGGCACAGTGGCTCATGCCTGTAATCCCAGCACTTTGGGAGGCCAAGGCGGGCGGATCACGAGGTCAGGAGATCAAGACCATCTTGGCTAACATGGTGAAACCCCGTCTCTACTAAAAATACAAAAAATTAGCCGGGCGTGGTGGCGGGAGCCTGTAGTCCCAGCTACTCGGGAGGCTGAGGCAGGAGAATGACATGAACCCGGGAGGGAGAGCTTGCAGTGAACCAAGATTGCGCCACTGCACTCCAGCCTGGGAGACAGAGCGAGACTCCGTCTCAAAAAAAAAAAAAATTTATAAAAAGAAGAGACATTTTAAACTGTCAAAGTTAGATGGGATCATCAAATACTAAAGAGATTAGAGGGCAGCATCATCACCATTTAGCAGATTTCCATTTAGGAATCTGCTACATTTAGCAGATTTCCATTTAGGAATCTGCTACATTTAGCAGATTTCCATTTAGGAATCTGCTACATTTAGCAGATTTCCATTTAGGAATCTGCTACTAACTCTGTATAGAAGGTAGCCAAAAAATGTAATTTTAACAGTAATTGCCATTATGCAACGAGGCTCACTACAACACACAATGTCTACTCTTCTTTTGTATGCCAAGGAGCATTGTGCAATATTGGTGTTTATTTTGTTCTTTTGCATTTTGTAATTGGAGTCCTGCCAAGTGCCTGCAACATAGGTAACATAGGATGAAGGTTGTTTGGTAACAAGGATTGTTGGTAAAGCTTGTTTATCCTCTGCCTTTTTATTCTTGCACAAATATATTGTCCCTGTGACATGTCACATGCTGTTCTTAGCTGCTTTAGTACACACAATGATGTAATCATTGTCAATTATGTCATCTTTACAAATAAAGAAAAATGTTATATACAGTTGACCTTGGTCAAGGTAGAGGATAGAGCCCAAAGTTTTTAGTCTCTGAAACTAGAGGAATGGTTACAAGCTGCCCAAGCTTTGGAGCTAAGCAGATCTTGTTTTAATTATAGCTTCATCATTGTCTAGCTGTATGATTTGGGCAAGTCATCTAACATTTTTAAGATAAATTTGCTTATCTGAAAAATGGTACAGTAATATCAATTTTAGTGGATTATCACGATGACTAAGATAATACATGCAAAGTACCTATACAGGGCCCGGGCATATTAGGCTAATGAATTAGGGCTAATGTTTTGGGACCTAATCCTTAGCAGAACCAAAATTTCTGATAAGCTGAAACCAGTGTTCAGGCATGATAGCTTGGCCTGTCCTAAATCAGGATGTTTCAGAAAATGTAAATACTATAGCTCATTATATACAAAATCAGCACTGAAGATGACAAGACAATAAAAGCAACAGAAATACATAAGGACATTATTAAGATACCTGCTTACACATATTCTCACACCCAGAAAAACAAATGTCTATCATCATCTTCCTTTTGTGACCCACATGTTGAAAACATAACTTAAAACTACTGCCAGTGAAAATGTTCTTCCTTACATATGTTTGTCTTATATGCAACAATAGAGTCTTAAGTAATTTCAACATTTTCCCTATTCTTTTATCACCTAAGCCATACTTGAATGGCCTATATATAAGATGTTTTCCCCTCACTCAAATATATCCTGTTATTGGATTACATAGATATAGTGTGTCCCTAGGTTAAAGTTGTTGCTTCAATTACCCTAGGCAGTATCTCACCACTAAGGTTTAAAACTGCATTACCATGGAAATGTCATGATGCTGTAATCTTATATCACCACATTATTCCAGAGTTATTGTTATCAGTCCTGAAAACATGCCAGAATCCCTTCTTAATCGTTATCACTATTAATAATACCAATGGGCTCAATCCTTTTTCCCTTCAAGAGCTCAAGGTGGTAGTTGACACTAAACTCTTCAGAGCAAATTTGGTGGAGGAGCAAACTAGCTGAGCTAGCAGCTAATATTGTTGACCTTAAAAAACCACCAGAATAAAGGGGAAGGAAGAGCCAAAGTTCCCTATGTTTGGCTACCTCAAAACAGCAACATGGCTCCCCTCTCCGAATCCTGAAGTGTGAGCAGGAATGTGCATTGTAACAGGAATCCCAAAGTGATTTTGATGCACTTTCGGAAACACTGAATTCTAACCTTACATCGAGAGAGAGAAAGTGAGAAAGGTAAGGGAGGGGGTGAGAGAGAGAGGAAACTTTAGAACACAGGATAGAGAAAGACATGCACTCATTTATATCTAGAAGGCAGAATTTAAAGGCAGGGGCCTTTTGGTCCAGTTGAATCAAGTTATACTATACCGAGAACATTAAAAAGTCTGATCTTCAAGCGGACCTAATAGACAACTACAGAACTCTCCACCCCAAACCAACAGAATATACATTCTTCTCAGCATCACATCATACTTATTCTAAAATTGACCTCATAATTGGAAGTAAAACACTCCTCAGCAAATGTAAAAGAACAGAAATCACAACAAACTGTCTCTCAGACCACAGTGTAATCAAATTAGAACTCAAGATTAAGAAACTCACTCAAAACCTCACAACTACGTGGAAACTGAACAACCTGCTCCTGAATGACTATCGGGTAAATAACAAAATGAAGGCAGAAATAAAGATGCTCTTTGAAACCAATAAGAACAAAGACACAATGTACCAGAATCTCCCGGACACATTTAAAGCAGTGTGTAGAGGGAAATTGATAGCACTAAATGCCCATAAGAGAAAGCAGGAAAGATCTAAAATCGACACCCTAACATCACAATTAAAAGAACTAGAGAAGCAAGAGCAAACAAATTCAAAAGCTAGCAGAAGACAGGAAATAACTAAGATCAGAGCAGAACTGAAGGAGACAGAAACGCAAAAAACCCTTCAAAAAATCAATGAATCCAGGAGCTGATTTTTTTAAAAGATCAACAAAATACATAGACCGAGACCACTAGCCAGACTAATAAGAAAAGAGAGAAGGATCAAATAGATACAGTAAAAAATGATAAAGGGGATATCACCACCAATCCCACAGAGATACAAACTACCATCAGAGAATACTAGACACCTCTATGCAAATAAACTAGAAAATCTAGAAGAAATGGATAAATTCCTGGACACATACACCCTCCCAAGACTAAACCAGGAAGAAGTT
>NW_012116266.1:11791343-11809389 GCF_000951035.1 Colobus angolensis palliatus
AAGAGCTGTTTATGACAGACCCACAGCCAATATCATACTGAATGGGCAAAAACTGGAAGCATTCCCTTTGAAAACTAGCACAAGACAAGGATGCCCTCTCTCACCACTCTTATTCAACATAGTATTGGAAGTTCTGGCCACAACAATCAGGCAACAGAAAGAAATAAAGGGTATTCAATTAGGAAAAGAGGAGGTCAAATTGTCTCTGTTTGCAGATGACATGATTGTATGTTTAGAAAACCCCATCGTCTTAGCCCCAGATCTCCTTAAGCTGATAAGCAACTTCAGCAAAGTCTCAGGATACAAAATCAATGTGCAAAAATCACAAGCATTCCTGTACACCAATAACAGACAGAGAGCCAAATCATGAGTGAACTCCCATTCACAATTGCTACAAAGAGAATAAAATACCTAGGAATCCAACTTACAAGGGATGTGAAGGACTTTTTCAAGGAGATCTACAAACCACTGTTTAAGGTAATAAGAGAGGACACAAACAAATGGAAGAACATTCCATGCTCATGGATAGAAAGAATCAAAATCGTGAAAATGGCCATATTGCCCAAAATAATTTATAGATTCAATGCCATCCCCATCAAGCTACCACTGACTTTTTCCACAGAACTGGAAAAAAGCTACTTTAAATTTCATATGGAACAAAAAAAGAGCCTACATAACCAAGGCAATCCTAAGCAAAAAGAACCAAGCTGGAGGCATCACGCTACCTGACTTCAAACTATACTACAAGGCTACAGTAACCAAAACAGCATGGTACTGGTACCAAAACAGAGATATAGACCAATGGGACAGAACAGAGGCCTCAGAAATAACACCACACATCTACAACCATCTGATCTTTGACAAACCTGACAAAAACAAACAATGGGGAAAGGATTCCCTATTTAATAAATGGTTCTGGAAAAACTGGCTAGCCATATGCAGAAAGCTGAAACTGGATCCTTTCCTTACACCTCATACAAAAATTAACTCAAGTTGAATTAAAGACTTAAATGTAAGACCTAAAACCATAAAAACTCTAGAAGAAAACCTAGGCAATACTATTCAGGCATAGGCATGGGAAAAGACACCATGACTAAAACACCAAAAGCAATGGCAACAAAAACCAAAATTGACAAATGGGATCTAATTAAACTAAAGAGCTTCTGCACAGCAAAAGAATCTATCAGCAGAGTGAACAAGCAACCTACAGATTGGGAGAAAATTTTTGCAATCTATCCATCCAACAAAGGGCTAATATCCAGAATCTACAAACAACTTAAACAAATTTACAAGAAAAAAACAAACAACCCCATCAAAAAATGGGTGAAGGATATGAAGAGACACTTGTCAAAGGAAGACATTTATGCAGCCAACAGACACATGAAAAAATGCTCATCATCACTGTCATTAGAGAAATGCAAATCAAAACCACAGTGAGATACCATCTCATGCCAGTTAGAATGGCGATTATTAAAAAGTCAGGAAACAACAGATGCTGGAGAGGATGTGGGGAAATAGGGATGCTTTTACACTGCTGGTGGGAGTGTAAATTAGTTCAACCATTGTGAAGACAGTGTTGGTGATTCCTCAAGGATCTAGAACTAGAAATATCATTTGACCCAGCAATCCCATTACTGGGTATATACCCAAAGGATTATAAATCATTCTACTATAAAGACACATGCATACGTATGTTTATTGTGGCACTGTTCACAATAGCAAAGTCTTGGAACCAACCCAAATGCCCATCAATGATAGACTGGATAAAGAAGATGTGGCACATATACATCACGGAATACTATGCAGCCATAAAAAAAGGGATGAGTTCATGTCCTCTGCAGGGACATGGATGAAACTAGAAACTGTCATTCTCAGCAAAGTAACACAAGACGAGAAAACCAACCACTGCCTGTTCTCACTCATAAGTGGGAGATGAACAATGAAAACACATGGACGCCGGGCGCAGTGGCTCAAGCCTGTAATCCCAGCACTTTGGGAGGCCGAGACGGGCGGATCACGAGGTCAGGAGATCGAGACCATCCTGGCTAACACGGTGAAACCCCGTCTCTACTAAAAATACAAAAAATTAGCCGGGCGAGGTGGCCGGCGCCTGTGGTCCCAGCTACTCGGGAGGCTGAGGCAGGAGAATGGCGTGAACCCGGGAGGCGGAGGTTGCAGTGAGCTGAGATCCAGCCACTGCACTCCAGCCTGGGCGACAGAGCAAGACTCCGTCTCAAAAAAAAAAAAAAAAAGAAAAAAGAAAACACATGGACACAGGGAGGGGAACATCACACACTGGGGCCTGTCGGGAAGTGGGGAGCTGGGGGAGAGATAGCATTAGGAGAAATACCTAATGTAAATGACGATTTGATGGGTGCAGCAAACCAACATGGCACATGTATACCTATGTAACAAACCTGCACATTGTGCACATGTTCCCTAGAACTTAAAGTATAATAATAATAATTTTTTTTAAAAAAAGTGTGGTCCCAGCCAGGCACAGTGGCTCATGCCTATAATCCCATCACTTTGGTAGGCCAAAGAAGGCAGATCAGTTGAGGTCAGGAGTTTGAGACCATCCTGGCCAACATGGTGAAACCCCGTCTCTACTAAAAATACAAAAAAATTAGCTGGGCATGGTGGTGCGAACCTGTAGTTCCAGCTACCCAGGAGGCTGAGGCACGAGAATCGCTGGAACCCAGGAGGCGGGGTTGCAGTGAGCCGAGATCACACCACTGCGCTCCAGCCTGGGTAACAGAGTGAGACTGTGTCTCAAAAAAAAAAAAAAAAAAATTCTGGTCCCTAAGGACAAGATGTGAATAACAAGAGAAATTGGTCTTCTCACTGTGATGCTGAGCTCCGTTCCCCTCTTCCATTTTCTGCAGCCCCTGTAGAACAGGCCCAGCAGCCTCATGGGCATCACAGCTAAGAAGCCCTGGAAGTCTGTGGAGTCCCAGTCTCAATCTTCATGTGGCAGCCAAAGCAGTTGTTGCACATTTATATATATGCAGTTGAGGGAGAGGTTAGGATTTGGCCCATTCTAATGCAGTTCTCTGCTCTTACTAATTTAAATTCTGTAGAAACAGTGTCATGTAAGTCCATCATGAGTTAAGCTCATAGTAATCTTGCTGTGAGCAGCATTTTGGTAAGGCCACATTCTTAAAATAATCAATTTTGTCTGTTATATATACTTCCAGTTACCATCACTCTGTCTCATCTGAATGTAAATGTTTAACATTTTGTGGGGTGGAGAGGAGTTGGGACAACTACATTGTAGTGTGCCCTTTTCTTTGTTTTCAACACATACTGATACCTGAGAAACAAATTCAGGATCATAGGCAAAGGAACTTTGTGACTAAGCACATAGCTGCAAAGTTGGAAGTCAACATTTAATTTTATAATTTTCCTTTTAAAAAGCAAAATTATATTTCAGTTTTCAAAAGCAAGAATTAACTCATTTACTTTTGAGTTGGAAATGTTAGGCCATGACAATTAATTAATGTGTAAGATGACGCAAAAGTCAACATAAAGCACAAATTAGCCTAACAATTCTATTTCTTCTACTCTAATGAATTTTGGAACTATAAATGAAAGCTTTTTATAAGAGTATATTTCACAAGTGACTGAGCAGTTACGGATAAGCTCACTCTTTTGAAACTGGCTTAGTTGTATTGAAACTGATTCAGATTCATGCATTTATTTTAACCAGAATGATCTTTCTGAGTGCCTAATATTTCTTGAGTGCCTAATATGTGCAAGACAATATTTTACCCACTCTAGGGACAGACATATAGGAAGTCATACTCTGTTTTGAGAAACAACACGGTTCGTGACAGGTCCTGCCATGAAGATCTAGATCATGTGTCCTCAACGGGAGTGATAAGTCCCTAAGATGATGAAAATTGGTTATTGAGAGTGCGAGGGAGTGGAAAAAATCTCAGCTATTACAATGGTTTGTGGCCGTCCAAAAGGCCACACAGTATATACACAGATATACAGCGTATCTTTGGTATTAAAATTTAATGGGGAGATATTAGGGGGAAAATATCTGAATATTGCTCCTCAGGGAAGCAATAATGAAAAGAGAGTTGACTATAAGGCAGGTGAATATGGTAGAGGAATCAATAAAGAAGAAGGGCAGGTCTGTGAAGCTCATGATGTCTGAGGGGGCACCATGATGAAAGAATAGTGCTTCCAAAAGCAGTTTTAGAGAGGAAAGGTATTCCTTGTGGCAGATAGGGCTCACTTGGAGTAGTAAACGGGTTTCCTCTTACATACCAGCACTAGTCTGTTGGTAGTGGCTTCTGGAACATTGCAATAAGGATTCTGAGACTAGAACCAGCTCAGAAAAAAAGAATGTGGCACTCAATTAGTGATGTCTACTATGTGCATGGGAGCGAATGTTGCGGTATGAATACCACAGATTATTTGCTTTCTCTGGCAACCTTAAGCAAAGCATAGTCAGAAAAGTGCAGGATATATTTAAGGAAGAGTGAGTTGAGGTGAATGAATTCCTAAAGACTTCTCATTTGAAACCTAACAAATTCAAGACCGATTTTTCCAAAAGAATAAATGTAAAGGGGAAGGGAGCTTTTGTATCACGTATAAATCTACAACTATTCTTCTACTTGTCACCCTTAAATATACAATTTTAAAACAATTTTTGTGACATAAAACACTCATATGGAAAGTGCATAAAACACACACCTAGTGCAGTGGCTCATATCTGTAATCCCAGCATTTTGGGAGGCCGAGGTGGGCGAATCACCTGAGTTCAAGAGTTCAAGACCAGCCTGGCCAACACAGTGAAACCCTGTTTGTACTAAAAATACAAAAATTAGCTGGGCATGGTGTCGCATGCCTGTGGTCACACCTACTTGGGAGGCTGAGGCATGAAAATTGCTTGAGCCCAGGAGGCAGAGGTTACAGTGAGCCAAGATTTCACCACTGCACTCCAGCCTGGGCAACAGAGTGAGGCTCCGTCTCAAAAAAATTAAATAAATAAATAAACAAAACGTGCATAAAACACAAATGTGCATAATTATACACAAAGACCTGTGTCATCACTGCAGGCCAAAATAATGAATATCACCCACACCCTAGAAGCACCCCATGTGTCTCCCCATCACCCTCACTTCCTCCACACAGAGATAACATTATCCCCACTTTTAGGACAGTCATATCCTTTCTTTGCCTAATAGTTTTACCACTTATGTATGAATCCCTAAACAATACAGTTTAGTTTTGCCTGTTTTTTAACTTTATATGAATGGAATCATATCATACATATTCTTTTATGTGTTGCTGCTTTCACTTAACATTGTAAGTTTTACCCATGCCATGTGTAGCAGTTTATTTATTCATTCCACTATGTATGGGTACATTCTGCTGCTAGTGGTTTGCTGTCTCCAGTTGTTGGCTATGACAAACAATGCTGTTCTGAGTATGAGCAGAGATCTTGGTGCACACATGTGTGAGTTTCTAGAAGCAGAATTGCTTGGTCATAGGGCACTTCTTTAGCTTTGTTAGATAAATACCAGATTCTTTTCAAATAGATTGTTTCCATGTACACTCCTACTAGAAGAGGGTCAGAGTCACCATTGTCTCAACACAAAATATTATCATACTTTTAAATTTTGCCATTCTGATTGAGAGTATATAGTGTGATCTCAGTGTGACTTCCATTTGTAGTTTCCTAATTACTTCCTGAGATTGAGCACATTTACCTATGTTTATTGGCTACTTGGATTTTTCTTTCGTAAAGTACCTGTTTAAGTCTTTTTGCCCACATTTAAAATTCTATGTTTTTTGTTTTTGCTTTTTTGAGACAGAGTCTCATTCTGTAGCCCAGGCTGGAATGCAGTGGCGTGATCTTGGCTCACTGCAGCCTCCACCTCCTGGGTTCAAGCGATTCTTCTGCCTCAGCCTCCCACATAGCTGCGATTACAGGCACCCACCACCATGCCTGGTTAATTTTTTTTTTCTTTGTAGTTTTTTTAGTAGAGATAGAGTTTCACCATGTTAGCCAGGCTGGTCTTGAACTCCTGACCTCAGGTAATCTGCCTGCCTCACCTCCCAAAGTGCTGGGATTACAGGCATGAGCCACCACGCCCAGCCTAAAGTTCTATTCATAAGGCTAGGCACAGTGGCTCACACCTGTAATCTCCACACTTTGGGAGACTAAGCTGGGAGGATAGCTTGGGCCCAGGAATTCCAGACCAGCCTGGGCAATATAGCAAGACCCCATCTCTATAAAAAATTTAAATCTAAATTTAAAAAATCTCTACTTATAACTTACTTAAATATAACAAATAAAGAGTCCTTTATTTATTATGCATGCTGCAATTATCTTCACTAATTCTTTGGTTTGTCTTTTCACTCTATCATGTCTTTAATTAACAAAAGTTTTTAATTTTAAAATCAACAAATGTATCTATCTTTACCCTTTTTAACATATTGTTTAAGAAATCCCTCCCTTCATTGAAGTTAGTAGAGAAAGAGTGAATTATTTTAAAATATGAGACATTTTCATAGTTCAAATTTATATAAAATTCTGTAGGCTATGGTTATTGTAAGGTCATGTAGCTGAAAAGTTGTGTGAGGAGTAGAAGGAAGAGTTAAGATTCATACTAAATGGCAATGAACCTCATAGCTGTAAAAGACCTAGCAAAATAAAAAATAAAGACCTTGCAAAGTCTTTTTTTTTTTTTTTGAGACAGAGTCTCGCTCTGTTGCCCAGGCTGAAGTGCAAAAAAGCAAGTATGACTCATCTAGCAAAGCTTTTATCTGTTCTGCAAGCCTTTGCTCACTTGTCATGATCGGTTTTTTCTTTTTTGAAGCATGTTCCCTGGCATCAATATATTATCACAGAAACCAAATGACCATTTATTTATAAATTCTTCAACTCTTTAAATATCTACTGAGCATGAGTTTCTGGTCATTAATGTGGAAGCTGCAGAGAAGAGAAGACAAGCTCCTCAAGGACCTTAGATCTGGTGGAAGGAAAATGTGTACCAGTAGCTATATCATCTGGCCAAAGGGATTAAGCTTCCTAAGAGGGACCTGTGGGAACCCTGAAAAGGGGGTGCTGCTCTTCAGTTGGAGGGTTATTGAAGACTTTATGAAAGACATCACACCTTAAACTAATCTCAAAAGATGGTCAGAATGGGAACAAGCAGAGGTGGTGGAGTGGGCACTCCAGATGGGAAGGAGAATGCCACAAGTAGAGATTCGGAGACAATCAAACATGACTTTGGTTTTTATATTTTAAAGAATGTAGAACAACTCTCTCCCACCTAACCATAAATTCTAGGTACTCTATCTCTCAAAGATGCTTGAAATTATAGGCACATATTGAACCAAGAAGAAGTTCAAGTTGTCCTTGTAAATTCCTACAAAAATAATTTTTTAATTTAATTATCAGCCGGGGGCAGTGGCTTGCACCAGTAATCCCAGCACTTTGGGAGGCCGAGGCGGGCAGAGCACGAGGTCAAGAGATCGAGACCATCCTGGCCAACATGGTGAAACCCAAACTCTACTAAAAATACAAAAAATTAGCTGGGCGTGGTCGTGCTTACCTGTAGTCCCAGCTATTCAGGAGGCTAAGGCAGGAGGATCACTTGAACCCAGGAGACAGAGGTTACAGTGAGCCAAGATCACGTCACTGCACTCCAGCCTGGCAACAGAGCAAGACTCCATTTAAAAAAAAAAAGAACCTTGGTTTTCATATCTTAAAGAATGTAGAACAACTTTCTCCCACCTATGCATAAATTCTAAGTACTATAGCTCTCAAAGATGCTTGAAATTATAGGCACATATTGAACCAAGAAGAAGTTCAGGTTGTCCTTGTAACTTCCTACAAAAATAATTTATAAATTTAATTATCGGCTGGGGACAGTGGCTCACACCAGTAATGCCAGCACTTTGGGAGGCCAAGGCAGACAGATCACCTGAGGTCAGGAGTGAGACCAGCCTGACCAACATGGTGAAACTCCGTCTCTACTACAAATACAAAAAAAAAAAAAAAAGATTAGCCAGGCATAATGGCGCACGCCTGTAGTCCCAGCTACTCAGGAGGCTGAGCCAGGAGAATCGCTGGAACCTGCAAGGTGGGGGTTGCAGTGAACCAAGACGCACCACTGCACTCCAGCCTGGGCAACAGAGCGAGACTCTGTCTCAAAAAAACAAAAATTATCACTAAAGATATTGCCAAACTAGGCCGGGCGTGGTGGCTCACGCCTGTAATCCCAGCACTTTGAGAGGCTGAGGCAGGCGGATCATGAGGTCAGGAGATCAAGACCATCCTGGTTAACACGGTGAAACCCCGTCTCTATTAAAAATACAAAAAATTAGCCCGTGGTGGTGGGTGCCTATAGTCCCACCTACTAGGGAGGCTGAGGCAGGAGAATGGTGTGAACCCGGGAGGTGGAGCTTGCAGTGACCAGAGATCACACCACTGCACTCCAGCCTGGGCGACACAGCGAGACTCCATCTCAAAAAAATAATAATAAAATAAAATAAAAGATATTGTCAAACTATATATAGAACTTTTTTAAGTTTCATTTTTGTTGCTTGTTTGTTTTTACAACCACTGCTAGTCACTGTTGTGCAGAACTGAATTCATTTGGGGGAATGTTAAGGCAAAGCTTTCAATTATTAATCTTTTATGTCACACTTTAATACCATGGATCATGAACTTGCTCCTGTCTCTTCTTGCATTTGCCACACTAACATCCGGACCTGTATGGTCTGCTTAAGTAGTCTAATTGGCCCAAGCAAAATGAACATTTGTGTTTATTTTCTTCATTATTCTCCACTATAACTTCTGAACATTATAAGCTGGAATGCTTAATTTAGGATGCTAAATAAAAATCTAGACTTTGGCAAAATAATCTTAGACTTATCCACGAATTATAAAGTTTTCTAGTCAGAATAGAATTAAGCCACATCTTCCTGTAGTCAGGGCTTCAGTGAGCTCTACAAGCAAATGTCGTCACTCTACATTTGCTTGTAGAGCGAATGCGGTGTTGTGGAAAGAGTGGGACCTAGAGGTGACCCAAGACAAAAACCTTAAAAGCTCTGAGTCTCAATTTCCTTATCCATAAAATAGAGAAAATCTCTGCTCTGCACACCTTAAAGGATTATCATAAGAAACAAGCATGTTAATGTACGCAGAAAGGACTTAGAATGCTGAAAGCACTACAGGAGTCAAAGTTGTTTTTATCAGTTCAGTCCATGAGATCTTCTGTTAGTGGGAAGACCCAGTCTTCTTGATAGTCAGGTTCTTGTCACAGAAAATCCCTCTCCCTCAAAGGACATTCACGTAGAATCTTCTTTGTGCTTTCTTATGAAGTGCATAGAAGACGGCAGGGAAGAGAAAAGGAAACATCTCTGAGCATCTCCTGTGCTCCAGGGTCCATCTCCAGGGTCTAGGAACTTTACATCCACTATCTCATTGACAATGTTCAACCACCTCTGCCTGCAGAGGACTCAGCCCCTTCAAGGCCTGCCTGGCTGACCTGTCCTTCATGTGGCCTGTGCCCTCGTGCTGACCACAGCACCAGGGATCATCTGCTGCCCTCAGAGATGAAGGGACTAGTCAATGTTCTCATCACTTCTCTGTAGACTGTTCTCTATACTTGTCACCAAAACAGTTTGTACTAGAGCTTTTTCAGAATTTAAATTACTATCTCTAAATCAAGCATATTTTCCAAAGTTGCCTTTGTTTTCTAATACATCAAAGCATGACTGTCCATTAAAGTCTAAAAGAGAACCAGAAGATTCTTAAATCCCTCTCAGGAAGATACTAAGTCACTCAGTTAACTAACAGCACCTTTTGTATAAACATTTTTGTAGGGAATAAGAGATGTGGGCTCTGTCCTCTGAAACCATCCAGGGCATTTGAAACATTCTCTCAGGTCCCATAATGACCACCAGTTTGCTAAGGGAAGAATATTCTATCCCAGTTCTGTAAATAGAATTATCTCAGGAACAGCTGGGAACCATAAGGGACTTACTTGCTTTACCAAGTAGGTGTCTGTCTATAAGGCTTCAGACCTCTTTCCCTTAGGTCCACCGTGATTAGAGTCTCGAAACCAAAACAAGTTCCACATGGTCTCACAGCTAGTCTGAAAATAGCAGGACCTATTTTAAATCAAAATGGCCCTCAGAAAACCAGGGACATAGAAGTTTCCAACATATCTCAAATTAAGGATCTGACTCTGAAGACCTCCCCAAAAGGCAGACAAATGCTGACCTTCCAAAGTCTTACTTGAGCATCTGGATGCTGTCTAAAGTTGTCAGCCTTTGAGAAACCATCTCCACGTTTGCTGCTTTATCTCATTAGATTCCCCAAACAACACTCCTCATAGGGCCACTGGAAGGCATTACTTGTCGGTTTCAAATGAACAGTTTTAAAGCTTGTGCTTAGGCCAGGCAAGGTGGCTCACACCTGTCATCCTGGCACTTTGGGAGGTCAAGGTGGGTGGATCATCTGAAGTCAGGAGTTCAAGACCAGCCTGGCCAACATGGTGAAACCCTGTCTCTACTAAAATTATAAAAATTAGTCAAATGTGGTGGTGCGTGCCTGTAATCCCAGCTACTTGGGATGCTAAGGCAGGAGAATCCCTTGAACCCGAAAGGCAGAGGTTGCAGTGAACCCAGATCACACCACTGCACTCCAGCCTGGGCAACAGAGTGAGCCTCTGCCTCAAAAAATAAAATAAAATAAAATAAAACAAAACAAAATAAAATATAAAATAAAACAAAGCTTGTGCTTAAAAAGCTTCTGCCCTTTCAGAGGCAATTCCCCTTCACACCGCAGGAGGGGTAGGTTTGACAGTGCTCTTGCTTCACTGAAGAGGCTGTGGAGGGTTCGCCCTCCCTGTGCCACATGTTTCACCTCTCTGCATACTGTGTTAAACATCAAGCAGAACACTGGCAGAGAGAATCCTATTTCAAACATACAGGCAATGATTCTCAACCCAGGATCAAGCAGTGTACTTCACACCATCTGAGGACATTTTTCCTTGACATACACCCCTAACCCACCTACCTCCACCTCCAACCCACCGAGCCTTTGATAAGCCACATACTTCCTCTTTCTCCTTCCCACACTGCCTCGGGATCCGCTGGTAGAGATATTCTTTCATAATTTGGGGTTGCTGCCAGAAATTGTGTCAGACTGCAGAGGGAGTAACTCCTTGCCCACATTCCAAATTCCTTTATATTTTAGACAATTCAGGTCAGGAATAAATTGATAAACTAAAGATGGTGAAAAATATGTGTCCTCAGCATGGCTCTAGGCAGCCTATCTGGCTAAAATTGTCCAAAACATTTAAGGACACAAGTCACATTAGAAGAATATGATAAAATAGACATCAAGGATGCTTCCAGAAACTAAGCCATTTTTGTTTCCACACTCCATACCAAGAGGAACTGTTGGTGGGTTTTATTATTCAAGGAAAACAGTGAATGCCTTTGGTAGTAGCAAATATCACCAAGTAATCCCCAGGGCCTGAGAAGTCCACACTTCCAAGTCTGTCTCTTCTGGTGATGGTTCCCAAATTTACCGTGCATCAGGGCCACCTGGGCAGCCTGGTGAAATGGAGATTCCATAGGCTGGAGTGGACCCTGGCATCAACAGGCACCTCAGTGTTCGGAATGCACAGTAACGTCTCTAAAACCTGCCGCAGGCCACACATTAGATGTTAGTGCATTCAGAATTGTGCCATCCACAGTGAGTGTGAAAGAACTGCCTGTAAGGTCTCCCACAATCCCTACCCCGATGTGTTCCTGCTTTCTCCTCAAGAAGAAGAATTCTACCCTGATCCCTCCTTCCCATCTTTGGATCGTTCCAGACCTGGTTCTTTCATGTGATTCTCCACCTGGATCACACACCTGGAACGTTACCCAGAGGGTCTCTTCTGCATTCCCACGTACCCTGTCCCTTGAATTTGTTTTTTCTTCTTTACTTTTCTTTCTTTTTTTCTTTTAAGATAGGTTCTCTTTCTGTCACCCATGCTGGAGTTCAGCAGCGTGATCCATAGCTCACTGCACCCTCAACCTCTGGGCTCAAGTGATCCTCCCATCTCAGCCTCCCGAGTAGCTGGGACCACAGGCATGTGCCACCACACTTGGATAATTTTTTTTAAAAGTTTCTGTAGATACAAGAGTCTCAGTATGTTTCCCAGACTAGTCTCAAACTCCTGGGCTCAAGGGATCCTCTGTCAGCTTCACAAAGTGCTAGGATTACAGGCATGAACCACCGTGTCTTTCTGTCCCTTGAATTTGCTCTCTGGAAGATATTATTGATTCTGAAACTCTTCTTCCCTTCCCTTAACTGCACCCTATATTTCACTAAATGAATGGAAAAGAAGAAGGAAATCACATTTGTTGTGCTCCTTCTCGTGGCAAGCACAATGGGAGGCTCTTCATGCACTCTTATTCTTCACTTATCGCTTATTGAGGTCCCCGATAGAAAAAAAATCAGAGAGGCTGGGTGCAGTGGCTCATGCCTGCAATCCCAGCACTTTGGGAGGCCAAGGCAGGCAGATCACCTGAGGTCAGGAGTTTGAGATCAGCCTGACCAACATGGAGAAACCCCGTCTCTACTAAAAATACAAAATTAGACCAGTGTGGTGGCACATGCCTGTAATCGTAGCTACTCGGGAGGCTGAGGCAGGAGAATCACTTGAACCAGGGAGGTAGAGCTTGCAGTGAGCCGAGATCACACCATCGCACTCCAGCCTAAGCAAAAAGAGCAAAACTCCATCTCGAAAGAAGGAAAGAAGAAAGAAAGAAAGAGAGAAAGAAAAGAAAGAAAAAGAAAACAGAGAATTTAAGGATTAACTGATTAAAGGCGTCAGCTATTAGGTACTACGACAGAGTTTGGATTTGAACCCAGGAACTGTCTGGTTCCAAAGCCATGGCTTTTTCCAGTATACGTCATGCTCCCAAAACATGTGACCAGCCTTTTCTGTACACGTCTAATTCTGCCCATGTACCAAAGCCTCATGACAATTTGTTCCCAAAATTACTACATATTTTATAAAAGTTTGCCTTTCCAATCAAAGATGAGGTCGAAATGGAATGAGATTAGACTAGAAACAGCCTTTCAAATATAAAAAAGAAGCAGTCTCCTGTTACCACTTTGAGAAAGATTTGATATTTCTCTAAATTCAGTGGCATCAGTAAGGTTGGGATTTTCAAATGGTGTGCAGTTGACACATAATTCTAAAGCCAGAGTTTCAGTGTTGCATTCATTTTCCAGAAAAAGGGCTCAGCATAAAATGCAGCTAATAGTAAGGTTTTGTTGGGGTTTTTTGCATAATAAAAGTCGTAACTGAGCAACATTAGCTACAGACACTCCTCCCCATAAATCCATGGAGACTCTGTGAAAAGCATTTCAGAGGAATACAAACCCCAAGTAGTCTTTGGCAAGGGGTAATTTGCCATGATGATAGTTAAATAAGGAGAATACTGAGTAGCTGACTACAAAGAAGCATCTGAAAATAAAACTAGCTATAGTTGAAGTCCCTCAATTGAAAATGGATGTAAATTTTCTCACATGTGACAGCCTAAATTGGTCTCTTCTGTTTATAAGGCAAGTTTGACAATGCATACCAAGAAGCTTAAATCATAAGATTTGACCTAATACTCCCACTCCTAAGTATTCAT
This sequence comes from Colobus angolensis palliatus, assembly GCF_000951035.1. Classification (NCBI taxonomy): domain Eukaryota; kingdom Metazoa; phylum Chordata; class Mammalia; order Primates; family Cercopithecidae; genus Colobus; species Colobus angolensis. Next base: position 11,805,021 of record NW_012116266.1, read on the forward strand.
TTCAAGAAAATAATTCATAAGAGGAATACAATACATATTTTTATCTCCTAAGTATTCATTTCAATAAAATAATTGAATACAATACATATTTTTTGTTTATAACTGGCAAGAAACTGGAAGCAACCTTATTTTCCAATAATGAAAAAAAGACTTAGTACATTTTGGTATCTTAATTATTTGAGTTATTATGCAACCATTAAAAATATGATTACAGTGTACAAACAAGAAAAAGAGTGTGTTCAGTGAAGGGCATAGAAACAAAAGATAAATGTGCAGTGATTACAGACATGCAAATTACACAAGCTGATAAAGACTAAGAGGGGAAACAAAGAAATGAAAATATTGATGTTAGCTTGGTGAGATTACAAGTGTCTTTAAACATTAAAATTATTTTCTTTTATAGCGACCATATTCAGTTTTTAGGGATTTTTCTTGTTTTTCCAGATGTGGTTTCTATAAAATTACATTTTACATTTTTTCCATCACTGGAAAAAAAAAGATTTATATTTTAAAATTATTTTTGATCAGAAGATTATTTTACAAAACTACATATGGAATGTTCCAGCCAATTATGAAATACAGAGAATTACTAATTCACAAATACTAATACTATTGTTTTAATTTGCAGTGAAGGGAATTTGGCTACAAAGCAGATCGTATTCCTTCAGAGGCCAGTTATGTGGAATTCAGCTGCTCAAACACCAGATGTGAGTAAAATTGATGCTTTATTAACTGAATGTTATATTGAAGCATTTAATCCTTAAACTCTCATTGTAATTCCAAATAAGAAAGCATGGACATGCCATGGAAACAGTCCTCTGAACCAACCCATAAGGGAAATGTGCTAGCAATCAGGCAACATGAAATAGTTCCAAAGGGGGATTCTAATATGCCATCTCAAAATATGCCACTTTGGCATGAGGATTACTTTGAGCTAAAGGCAATTAAGAAACAGCAGACACAGGAGGAACTCTCTGTCCTCCACCTTTCTGCTGAAAAACGGGGGCATACATTTCGCTTTATAAGGGTGACATAAATTTCCATTTGTAAAGGTGTCTAATCACCAGAAACAATTCACAGTGATGAGCCTGCAAAAACAAACTGTACTGAAATAAGCTTGATCTTCCATTCGTTTACTCCATGTATTTGCCTTCTCACAATTTACTTCCCCAGAAGCCCAAACTCCTTTCCCCTCGTCTAGTCACCTGTCAATAACTTATCACCCTTTGTTAAAATGGTATATAAACTCCCAGGTCTTCTACACCAAACTGTCTCTTTGGGTTTTTGCTACTTTTCTGTGAAGAGACTGTGTGCATTGAAAATAAACCTTTTCTCCTATTAATATGTCTTTTGTCAGTTTAATTTGTAGTTCTCAGCTACTGAACCTAAGAGGATAGAGGAACAGTTTTTTCTGTCCTTACAGTTCTAAATCTTGTGAATGAATGTGCCTGATCTTGCAATGCATCCATGCAACTTTGGCTATCTTGACCTTTAGCAACATTTTTCTTTTATATTATCTAGTCAAGTTTGTATTTTTTCAGCACTTTGCTGAAGGGCTATTCTGAGCCTTAAGTCACCTTGATCTTACTGCATGCACAGCTAGAATACAATGATTGAATGTGGCACTCTGTGCATTAATAAAACATAACTTGCAAAACAAGGGATTTGCAAATGGACCAGAAAATTTTTAAAGTGATTCTTTTTCTGTATCTACATCAAGAAAACATTGTTTTATGTTTTCAGGCAAAGCTGCAGAGATTTGAAAAAAAGAAGACATTGTTTAGTAAACTTTAAAGTTATCTAAACTATCAAAGAGCTAGATTGACTGTGTGTATAATACAGCCATGCTAAATTATCTCACGTTAATTTTGGAAAAAGGCTGGCTGGGTCGGTAGGTAAATCAGTAGAGAGGTAGAGAGGTAGTTGGGAAGATGGAGAGGCAGGAGAATACAATGACCAAGTACACAGAATTAGAACCCACATTAGAGCCCACAGGTGAGCACTGCAACCCTCCACAACAATGAGGACGACTCAACTTCATGAGTTTATTAAAAAATATCTGTCAAGGTCATGCACAGGGGCTCACAACTGTAATCCCAACATTTTGGGAGGCTGAGGTGGAAGAGCTGCTTGAACCCAAGAGTTTGAGACCAGCCTGGGAAACATTAGCAGACACTGTCTCTACAAAAAATTTAAAAATAAATTAGGCAGGCATGGTGGCACATGCCTGTAGTCCCAGATACTTGGGATGTAGAGGTGGGAGGATCATTTGAGCCCAGGAGTTCAGTGCTACAGTGAGCTGTGATGGTGCCACTGCATTCCAGCCTGGGTGACAGAGTGAGACCCTGTCTCAAAACAAATTAATTAAATAAAAGAAATATTCTGGCCCAACCCAGTGGCTCATGCCTGTAATCCCAGCACTTTGGGAGGCCGAGGTGGGGATCATGAGGTCAAGAGATCAAGACCATCCTGGCCAACATGGTGAAACCCTGTCTCTACTAAAAATACAAAAATTAGCCGGGCGTGATGGCGTCTGCCTGTAGTCCCAGCTACTCGGGAGCCTGAGGCAGGAGAATCGCTTGAACTCAGGAGGTGGAGGTTGCAGTGAGCCTAGATTGCACCACTGCACTGCAGCCTGGCAACAGGGCGAGACTCTGTCCCAAAAAAGAAAAAAAAAGCCGGGCACGGTGGCTCAAGCTTGTAATCCCAGCACTTTGGGAGGCCGAGACGGGTGGATCACGAGGTCAGGAGATCGAGACCATCCTGGCTAACACGGTGATACCCCGTCTCTACTAAAAAAATACGAAAAACTAGCCGGGTGAGTTGGCGGGTACCTGTAGTCCCAGCTACTCGGGAGGCTGAGGCAGGAGAATGGCGTGAACCTGGGAGGCGGAGCTTGCAGTGAGCTGAGATTCGGCCACTGCACTCCAGCCTGGGTGACAGAGCGAGACTCCATCTCAAAAAAAAAGAAAGAAATATTCTGCCTAAAAGAAGCAAAGGTGGGTATATGTAGAGAATGGCCAGAAAAAGTTGTCCTTTCTTTTTCCCCCAAAGCAAACTTCTCATCATGTCACAACCTTTTTATTCTTTCTTTTTTTCTTTTTTTTTTTGAGATGGAGTCTCACTCTGTCACTAGGCTGGAGTGCAGTGGCGCAATCTCGGCTCACTGCAACCTCCTACTCCCTGGTTAAGCGATTCTCCTGCCTCAGCCTCCCGAGTAGCTGGGACTACAGGCACGTGCCACCACACCCAGCTAATTGTTGTACTTTTAGTAGAGATGCGGTTTCACCTTGTTGGCCAGGATGGTCTTGATCTCCTGACCTTGTGATCCGCTCACCTCGGCCTCCCAAAGTGCTAAGATTACAGGTGTGAACCACTGCACCCGACCTCTTTCTTTCTTTTTAACATTCTACAAATGGCCATTATTTTTAGGAAAAGTCATCAGAATTCACAGCCTCATGGGGTTCTGATCCATGAGGGCCATGGAGTTGTGTTTGTGACGATGTAAGACCTATATCCAGCTACCTCACAGTCTCTTTTACTTAATATTAGATACAAGGTTTTTAATTCCCTGAAAATGTTTAGGCCCTTTTTGTTTATCATGTTTTACTTTTTTATGAGACAGGGTCTCCCTGTGTTGCCCAGTCTGGTCTCAAACTCCTGAGTTCAAGCAATCCTCCCACCTTAGCTTTCCAAGTAGTTAGGGTTACAGCTGCTCACCACTGTACCCAGCCCTTTGTTGTTTAGCTTTAGATACTATCCAGTAGTCTCTAGTCTCAGATTTTCTTTGGGTAATCTTTATATTTCATTGTAATGTAAAATTACTGGTTCATTTATATAATGGGAAGCAGATATAGTTGGTTTGTGTCAATGACAAATCTAATAATAATATATTTTATAACTTACAATTCTGCTTCTAAATGGATTTACCATTTCTTCATTTGACAAATGTTTAATTTTTCTAGCAAGAAGCCACAGGATCCTGAGATTATTTCAGGGCAGAACTTGTAGGTAGGAGTCAAAGTGTCTAACAGCTATAACAGAAAGCTGATTTGCAAATTCTTTCAGTTTTTACTTAAGGAAACAATTTTTTACTTTATCTCAAAATGGTAGTAATACTTTCGGGAAAGTAAACTATTAATATCAATATAGAGTTGATTTATTACCAAAATGTTTTAGGTATCTCATATATATTTTGTGAAAGTTGTATTTACAATATGCCTTGAAAAATTTATGTAGTCACAGATCCATAATAGCACTGCTCTTTGTTAATACCTTTAAATCAGTTATTGTTTGAAAGGGATTGATGGGGGGATTGCTTTGTTTATAAAGTCTTTCAAAGAATTTTTTCTTTTTTTTTTTTTTTTTT